>NC_138304.1:82617500-83000000 GCF_965601325.2 Salmo salar | reverse complement strand
GGGAGAGAGAGACTATACTCTCCTGTTGATAATATAATAGTCTTCATAGTGAGAGAGAGACTATACTCTCCTGTTGATAATATAATAGTCTTCATAGGGAGAGAGAGACTATACTCTCCTGTTGATAATATAATAGTCTTCATAGGAAAAGAGTGAGACTATAATCTCCTGTTGATAATATAATAGAATTCATAGGGAGAGAGAGATACTATACTCTCCTGTTGATAATAGAATAGAATTCATAGGGAGAGAGAGACTATACTCTCCTGTTGATAATATAATAGAATTCATAGGGAGAGAGAGACTATTCTCTCCTGTTGATAATATAATAGTCTTCATAGGAAGAGAGAGAGACTATACTCTCCTATTGATAACATAATAGTCTTCATAGGAAGAGAGAGACTGTACTCTCCTGTTGATAATATAATAGTCTTCAGAGGAAGAGAGAGATACTATACTCTCCTGTTGATAATATAATCGTCTTCATAGGAAGAGAGAGAGACTATACTCTCCTGTTGATAATATATTACTCTTCATAGGGAGAGAGAGAGACTATACTCTCCTTTTTATAATATTTTAGTCTTCATAGGGAGAGAGAGACTATACTCTCCTATTGATAACATAATAGTCTTCATAGGAAGAGAGAGAGACTATACTCTCCTGTTTATAATATAATAGTCTTCATAGGAAGAGAGGGACTGTACTCTCATGTTGATAATATAATAGTCTTCATAGGAAGAGAGAGAGATACTATACTCTCCTGTTTATAACATAATTGTCTTCATAGGGAGAGAGAGATACTATACTCTCCTGTTGATAATATAATAGTCTTCATAGAGAGAGAGACTATACTCTCCTGTTGATAATATAATAGTCTTCAGAGGAAGAGAGAGATACTATACTCTCCTGTTGATAATATAATCGTCTTCATAGGAAGAGAGAGAGACTATACTCTCCTGTTGATAATATATTACTCTTCATAGGGAGAGAGAGAGACTATACTCTCCTTTTTATAATATTTTAGTCTTCATAGGGAGAGACAGATAGACTATACTCTCCTGTTGATAATATAATAGTCTTCATATGGAGAGAGAGTCTATACTCTCCTGTTGATAATATAATAGTCTTCATATTGAGAGAGAGACTATACTCTCCTGTTGATAATATAATAGTCTTCATAGGAAAAGAGTGAGACTATAATCTCCTGTTGATAATATAATGGTCTTCATAGAGAGAAAGAGAGACTATACTCTCCTGTTGATAATATAATATAATTCATAGGGAGAGAGAGACTATACTCTCCTGTTGATAATATAATAGAATTCATAGGGAGAGAGAGACTATACTCTCCTGTTGATAATATAATAGAATTCATAGGGAGAGACTATACTCTCCTGTTGATAATATAATAGTCTTCATAGGGAGAGAGAGACTATACTCTCCTGTTGATGATATAATAGTCTTCATAGAGAGAGAGAGAGAGAGAGACTATACTCTCTTGTTGATAATATAATAGTATTCATAGGGAGCGAGAGAGAGACTACTATCCTGTTGATAATATAATAGAATTCATAGGGAGAGAGAGACTATACTCTCCTGTTGATAATATAATAGTCTTCATAGGGAGAGAGAGACTATACTCTCCTGTTGATAATATAATAGTCTTCATTGGAAGAGAGAGACTGTACTCTCCTGTTGATAATATAATAGTCTTCAGAGGAAGAGAGAGATACTATACTCTCCTGTTGATAATATAATAGTCTTCATAGGGAGAGAGAGACTATACTCTCCTGTTGATAATATAATAGAATTCATAGGGAGAGAGAGAGACTATACTCTCCTGTTGATAATATAATAGTCTTCATAGGGAGAGAGATACTATACTCTCCTGTTGATAATATAATAGTCTTCATAGGAAGAGAGAGAGACTATACTCTCCTATTGATAACATAATAGTCTTCATAGGAAGAGAGAGACTGTACTCTCCTGTTGATAATATAATAGTCTTCAGAGGAAGAGAGAGATACTATACTCTCCTGTTGATAATATAATCGTCTTCATAGGAGAGAGAGAGACTATACTCTCCTGTTGATAATATAATAGTCTTCATAGGGAGAGAGAGAGACTATACTCTCCTGTTGATAATATAATAGTCTTCAGAGGAAGAGAGAGATACTATACTCTCCTGTTGATAATATAATAGTCTTCAGAGGAAGAGAGAGAGACTATACTCTCCTGTTGATAATATAATAGTCTTCATAGGAAGAGAGAGACTGTACTCTCCTGTTGATAATATAATAGTCTTCATAGGGAGAGAGAGACTATTCTCTCCTGTTGATAATATAATAGTCTTCATAGGGAGAGAGAGAGACTATACTCTCCTATTGATAACATAATAGTCTTCATAGGAAGAGAGAGAGACTATACTCTCCTATTGATAATATAATAGTCTTCATAGGAAGAGAGAGAGACTATACTCTCCTGTTGATAACATAATAGTCTTCATAGGAGAGAGAGAGACTGTACTCTCCTGTTGATAATATAATAGTCTTCAGAGGAAGAGAGAGATACTATACTCTCCTGTTGATAATATAATCGTCTTCATAGGAAGAGAGAGAGACTATACTCTCCTGTTGATAATATATTAGTCTTCATAGGGAGAGAGAGAGCTATACTCTCCTGTTGATAATATTTTAGTCTTCATAGGGAGAGACAGATAGACTATACTCTCCTGTTGATAATATAATAGTCTTCATAGGAAAAGAGTGAGACTATAATCTCCTGTTGATAATATAATGGTCTTCATAGAGAGAAAGAGAGACTATACTCTCCTGTTGATAATATAATATAATTCATAGGGAGAGAGAGACTATACTCTCCTGTTGATAATATAATAGAATTCATAGGGAGAGAGAGACTATACTCTCCTGTTGATAATATAATAGAATTCATAGGGAGAGACTATACTCTCCTGTTGATAATATAATAGTCTTCATAGGGAGAGAGAGACTATACTCTCCTGTTGATGATATAATAGTCTTCATAGAGAGAGAGAGAGAGAGAGACTATACTCTCTTGTTGATAATATAATAGTCTTCATAGGGAGAGAGAGACTATACTCTCCTGTTGATGATATAATAGTCTTCATAGAGAGAGAGAGAGAGAGAGACTATACTCTCCTGTTGATAATATAATAGTCTTCATATGGAGAGAGAGTCTATACTCTCCTGTTGATAATATAATAGAATTCATAGGGAGAGAGAGACTATACTCTCCTGTTGATAATATAATAGTCTTCATAGGGAGAGAGAGACTATACTCTCCTGTTGATAATATAATAGTCTTCATTGGAAGAGAGAGACTGTACTCTCCTGTTGATAATATAATAGTCTTCAGAGGAAGAGAGAGATACTATACTCTCCTGTTGATAATATAATAGTCTTCATAGGGAGAGAGAGACTATACTCTCCTGTTGATAATATAATAGTCTTCAGAGGAAGAGAGAGATACTATACTCTCCTGTTGATAACATAATAGTCTTCATAGGAAGAGAGAGACTGTACTCTCCTGTTGATAATATAATAGTCTTCATAGGAAGAGAGAGACTGTACTCTCCTGTTGATAATATAATAGTCTTCATAGGGAGAGAGAGAGACTATACTCTCCTGTTGATAATATAATAGTCTTCATAGGGAGAGAGATACTATACTCTCCTGTTGATAATATAATAGTCTTCATAGGAAGAGAGAGAGACTATACTCTCCTATTGATAACATAATAGTCTTCATAGGAAGAGAGAGACTGTACTCTCCTGTTGATAATATAATAGTCTTCAGAGGAAGAGAGAGATACTATACTCTCCTGTTGATAATATAATCGTCTTCATAGGAGAGAGAGAGACTATACTCTCCTGTTGATAATATAATAGTCTTCATAGGGAGAGAGAGACTATACTCTCCTGTTGATAATATAATAGTCTTCAGAGGAAGAGAGAGATACTATACTCTCCTGTTGATAATATAATAGTCTTCAGAGGAAGAGAGAGATACTATACTCTCCTGTTGATAATATAATAGTCTTCATAGGGAGAGAGAGACTATACTCTCCTGTTGATAATATAATAGAATTCATAGGGAGAGAGAGACTATTTTCTCCTGTTGATAATATAATAGTCTTCATAGGAAGAGAGAGAGACTATACTCTCCTATTGATAACATAATAGTCTTCATAGGAAGAGAGAGAGACTATACTCTCCTATTGATAATATAATAGTCTTCATAGGAAGAGAGAGAGACTATACTCTCCTATTGATAACATAATAGTCTTCATAGGAAGAGAGAGACTGTACTCTCCTGTTGATAATATAATAGTCTTCAGAGGAAGAGAGAGATACTATACTCTCCTGTTGATAATATAATCGTCTTCATAGGAAGAGAGAGAGACTATACTCTCCTGTTGATAATATATTAGTCTTCATAGGGAGAGAGAGAGACTATACTCTCCTTTTTATAATATTTTAGTCTTCATAGGGAGAGACAGATAGACTATACTCTCCTGTTGATAATATAATAGTCTTCATATTGAGAGAGAGACTATACTCTCCTGTTGATAATATAATAGTCTTCATAGGGAGAGAGAGACTATACTCTCCTGTTGATAATATAATAGTCTTCATAGAGAGAGAGAGAGAGAGAGAGAGAGAGAGAGAGAGAGAGAGACTATACTCTCCTGTTGATAATATAATAGTCTTTTCATAGAGAGAGAGAGAGACTATACTCTCTTGTTGATAATATAATAGTATTCATAGGGAGCGAGAGAGAGACTACTATCCTGTTGATAATATAATAGAATTCATAGGTAGAGAGAGACTATACTCTCCTGTTGATAATATAATAGTCTTCATAGGGAGAGAGAGACTATACTCTCCTGTTGATAATATAATAGAATTCATAGGGAGAGAGAGACTATACTCTCCTGGTGATAGTATAATAGTCTTCATAGGGAGAGAGAGACTGTACTCTCCTGTTGATAATATAATAGTCTTCATAGGAAGAGAGAGATACTATACTCTCCTGTTGATAATATAATAGTCTTCATAGGAAGAGAGAGAGACTATACTCTCCTGTTGATAATATAATAGTCTTCATGGTGAGAGAGAGACTATACTCTCCTGTTGATAATAGAATAGTCTTCATAGGGAGAGAGAGACTATACTCTCCTGTTGATAATATAATAGTCTTCATAGGGAGAGAGAGACTATACTCTCCTGTTGATAATATAATAGTCTTCATAGGGAGAGAGAGAGACTATACTCTCTTGTTGATAATATAATAGTCTTCATAGGGAGAGAGAGAGACTATACTCTCCTGTTGATAATATAATAGTCTTCATAGGAAGAGACAGAGAGACTATACTCTCCTGTTGATAATATAATAGTATTCATAGGGAGAGACAGAGAGACTATACTCTCCTGTTGATAATATAATAGAATTCATAGGGAGAGACTATACTCTCCTGTTGATAATATAATAGTCTTCATAGGGAGAGAGAGAGAGAGACTATACTCTCTTGTTGATAATATAATAGTCTTCATATGGAGAGAGAGACTATACTCTCCTGTTGATAATATAATAGTCTTCATAGGGAGAGAGAGACTATACTCTCCTGTTGATAATATATTAGTCTTCATAGGGAGAGAGAGAGACTATACTCTCCTGTTGATAATATAATAGTCTTCATAGAGAGAGAGAGAGAGAGACTATACTCTCTTGTTGATAATATAATAGTCTTCATATGGAGAGAGAGACTATACTCTCCTGTTGATAATATAATAGTCTTCATGGGGAGAGAGAGACTATACTCTCCTGTTGATAATATAATAGTCTTCATAGAGAGAGAGAGACTATACTCTCCTGTTGATAATATAATAGTCTTCATATGGAGAGAGAGACTATACTCTCCTGTTGATAATATAATAGTCTTCATAGAGAGAGAGAGAGAGAGACTATACTCTCATGTTGATAATATAATAGTCTTCATATGGAGAGAGAGACTATACTCTCCTGTTGATAATATAATAGTCTTCATGGGGAGAGAGAGACTATACTCTCCTGTTGATAATATAATAGTCTTCATAGAGAGAGAGAGACTATACTCTCCTGTTGATAATATAATAGTCTTCATATTGAGAGAGAGACTATACTCTCCTGTTGATATCATAATAGTCTTCATAGGGAGAGAGAGACTATACTCTCCTGTTGATAATATAATATTCTTCATAGGGAGAGAGAGAGACTATACTCTCTTGTTGATAATATAATAGTCTTCATAGGGAGAGAGAGAGACTATACTCTCCTGTTGATAATATAATAGTCTTCATAGGAAGAGACAGAGAGACTATACTCTCCTGTTGATAATATAATAGTATTCATAGGGAGAGACAGAGAGACTATACTCTCCTGTTGATAATATAATAGAATTCATAGGGAGAGACTATACTCTCCTGTTGATAATATAATAGTCTTCATAGGGAGAGAGAGACTATACTCTCCTGTTGATAATATAATAGTCTTCATAGGTAGAGAGAGACTATACTCTCCTGTTGATAATATAATAGTCTTCATAGGGAGAGAGAGACTATACTCTCCTGTTGATAATATAATAGTCTTCATAGAGAGAGAGAGAGAGAGAGAGAGAGAGAGAGAGCTATACTCTCCTGTTGATAATATAATAGTCTTTTCATAGAGAGAGAGAGAGACTATACTCTCTTGTTGATAATATAATTGTCTTCATAGGAAAAGAGTGAGACTATAATCTCCTGTTGATAATATAATAGTCTTCATGGGGAGAGAGAGACTATACTCTCCTGTTGATAATAGAATAGTCTTCATAGGGAGAGAGAGACTATACTCTCCTGTTGATAATATAATAGTCTTCATAGGGAGAGAGAGACTATACTCTCCTGTTGATAATATAATAGTCTTCATAGGGAGAGAGAGAGACTATACTCTCTTGTTGATAATATAATAGTCTTCATAGGGAGAGAGAGAGACTATACTCTCCTGTTGATAATATAATAGTCTTCATAGGAAGAGACAGAGAGACTATACTCTCCTGTTGATAATATAATAGTATTCATAGGGAGAGACAGAGAGACTATACTCTCCTTTTTATAATATTTTAGTCTTCATAGGGAGAGACAGATAGACTATACTCTCCTGTTGATAATATAATAGTCTTCATATTGAGAGAGAGACTATACTCTCCTGTTGATAATATAATAGTCTTCATAGGGAGAGAGAGACTATACTCTCCTGTTGATAATATAATAGTCTTCATAGAGAGAGAGAGACTATACTCTCTTGTTGATAATATAATAGTCTTCATATGGAGAGAGAGACTATACTCTCCTGTTGATAATATAATAGTCTTCATGGGGAGAGAGAGACTATACTCTCCTGTTGATAATATAATAGTCTTCATAGAGAGAGAGAGACTATACTCTCCTGTTGATAATATAATAGTCTTCATATTGAGAGAGAGACTATACTCTCCTGTTGATATCATAATAGTCTTCATAGGGAGAGAGAGACTATACTCTCCTGTTGATAATATAATATTCTTCATAGGGAGAGAGAGAGACTATACTCTCTTGTTGATAATATAATAGTCTTCATAGGAAGAGACAGAGAGACTATACTCTCCTGTTGATAATATAATAGTATTCATAGGGAGCGAGAGAGAGACTACTATCCTGTTGATAATATAATAGAACTCATAGGTAGAGAGAGACTATACTCTCCTGTTGATAATATAATAGTCTTCATAGAGAGAGAGAGAGAGAGAGAGAGAGAGAGAGAGAGAGAGAGACTATACTCTCCTGTTGATAATATAATAGTCTTTTCATAGAGAGAGAGAGAGACTATACTCTCTTGTTGATAATATAATAGTATTCATAGGGAGCGAGAGAGAGACTACTATCCTGTTGATAATATAATAGAATTCATAGGTAGAGAGAGACTATACTCTCCTGTTGATAATATAATAGTCTTCATAGGGAGAGAGAGACTATACTCTCCTGTTGATAATATAATAGAATTCATAGGGAGAGAGAGACTATACTCTCCTGTTGATAGTATAATAGTCTTCTTAGTGAGAGAGAGACTATACTCTCCTGTTGATAATATAATAGTCTTCATAGGAAGAGAGAGATACTATACTCTCCTGTTGATAATATAATAGTCTTCATAGGAAGAGAGAGAGACTATACTCTCCTGTTGATAATATAATAGTCTTCATGGTGAGAGAGAGACTATACTCTCCTGTTGATAATAGAATAGTCTTCATAGGGAGAGAGAGACTATACTCTCCTGTTGATAATATAATAGTCTTCATAGGGAGAGAGAGACTATACTCTCCTGTTGATAATATAATAGTCTTCATAGGGAGAGAGAGAGACTATACTCTCTTGTTGATAATATAATAGTCTTCATAGGGAGAGAGAGAGACTATACTCTCCTGTTGATAATATAATAGTCTTCATAGGAAGAGACAGAGAGACTATACTCTCCTGTTGATAATATAATAGTATTCATAGGGAGAGACAGAGAGACTATACTCTCCTGTTGATAATATAATAGAATTCATAGGGAGAGACTATATTCTCCTGTTGATAATATAATAGTCTTCATAGGGAGAGAGAGACTATACTCTCCTGTTGATAATATATTAGTCTTCATAGGGAGAGAGAGAGACTATACTCTCCTGTTGATAATATAATAGTCTTCATAGAGAGAGAGAGAGAGAGACTATACTCTCTTGTTGATAATATAATAGTCTTCATATGGAGAGAGAGACTATACTCTCCTGTTGATAATATAATAGTCTTCATGGGGAGAGAGAGACTATACTCTCCTGTTGATAATATAATAGTCTTCATAGAGAGAGAGAGACTATACTCTCCTGTTGATAATATAATAGTCTTCATATTGAGAGAGAGACTATACTCTCCTGTTGATAATATAATAGTCTTCATAGAGAGAGAGAGAGAGAGACTATACTCTCATGTTGATAATATAATTGTCTTCATATGGAGAGAGAGACTATACTCTCCTGTTGATAATATAATAGTCTTCATGGGGAGAGAGAGACTATACTCTCCTGTTGATAATATAATAGTCTTCATAGGGAGAGAGAGACTATACTCTCCTGTTGATAATATAATAGTCTTCATAGGGAGAGAGAGACTATACTCTCCTGTTGATAATATAATATTCTTCATAGGGAGAGAGAGAGACTATACTCTCTTGTTTATAATATAATAGTCTTCATAGGGAGAGAGAGAGACTATACTCTCCTGTTGATAATATAATAGTCTTCATAGGAAGAGACAGAGAGACTATACTCTCCTGTTGATAATATAATAGTATTCATAGGGAGAGACAGAGAGACTATACTCTCCTGTTGATAATATAATAGAATTCATAGGGAGAGACTATACTCTCCTGTTGATAATATAATAGTCTTCATAGGGAGAGAGAGACTATACTCTCCTGTTGATAATATAATAGTCTTCATAGGTAGAGAGAGACTATACTCTCCTGTTGATAATATAATAGTCTTCATAGGGAGAGAGAGACTATACTCTCCTGTTGATAATATAATAGTCTTCATAGAGAGAGAGAGAGAGAGAGAGAGAGAGAGACTATACTCTCCTGTTGATAATATAATAGTCTTTTCATAGAGAGAGAGAGAGACTATACTCTCTTGTTGATAATATAATTGTCTTCATAGGAAAAGAGTGAGACTATAATCTCCTGTTGATAATATAATAGTCTTCATGGGGAGAGAGAGACTATACTCTCCTGTTGATAATAGAATAGTCTTCATAGGGAGAGAGAGACTATACTCTCCTGTTGATAATATAATAGTCTTCATAGGGAGAGAGAGACTATACTCTCCTGTTGATAATATAATAGTCTTCATAGGGAGAGAGAGAGACTATACTCTCTTGTTGATAATATAATAGTCTTCATAGGGAGAGAGAGAGACTATACTCTCCTGTTGATAATATAATAGTCTTCATAGGAAGAGACAGAGAGACTATACTCTCCTGTTGATAATATAATAGTATTCATAGGGAGAGACAGAGAGACTATACTCTCCTTTTTATAATATTTTAGTCTTCATAGGGAGAGACAGATAGACTATACTCTCCTGTTGATAATATAATAGTCTTCATATTGAGAGAGAGACTATACTCTCCTGTTGATAATATAATAGTCTTCATAGGGAGAGAGAGACTATACTCTCCTGTTGATAATATAATAGTCTTCATAGAGAGAGAGAGACTATACTCTCTTGTTGATAATATAATAGTCTTCATATGGAGAGAGAGACTATACTCTCCTGTTGATAATATAATAGTCTTCATGGGGAGAGAGAGACTATACTCTCCTGTTGATAATATAATAGTCTTCATAGAGAGAGAGAGACTATACTCTCCTGTTGATAATATAATAGTCTTCATATTGAGAGAGAGACTATACTCTCCTGTTGATATCATAATAGTCTTCATAGGGAGAGAGAGACTATACTCTCCTGTTGATAATATAATATTCTTCATAGGGAGAGAGAGAGACTATACTCTCTTGTTGATAATATAATAGTCTTCATAGGAAGAGACAGAGAGACTATACTCTCCTGTTGATAATATAATAGTATTCATAGGGAGAGACAGAGAGACTATACTCTCCTGTTGATAATATAATAGAATTCATAGGGAGAGACTATACTCTCCTGTTGATAATATAATAGTCTTCATAGGGAGAGAGAGACTATACTCTCCTGTTGATAATATAATAGTCTTCATAGAGAGAGAGAGAGAGAGAGAGAGACTATACTCTCCTGTTGATAATATAATAGTCTTCATAGAGAGAGAGATAGACTATACTCTCTTGTTGATAATATAATAGTATTCATAGGGAGCGAGAGAGAGACTACTATCCTGTTGATAATATAATAGAATTCATAGCTAGAGAGAGACTATACTCTCCTGTTGATAATATAATAGTCTTCATGGGGAGAGAGAGACTATACTCTCCTGTTGATAATATAATAGTCTTCATAGGAAGAGAGAGAGACTATACTCTCCTATTGATAACATAATAGTCTTCATAGGAAGAGAGAGACTGTACTCTCCTGTTGATAATATAATAGTCTTCAGAGGAAGAGAGAGATACTATACTCTCCTGTTGATAATATAATCGTCTTCATAGGAAGAGAGAGAGACTATACTCTCCTGTTGATAATATATTAGTCTTCATAGGGAGAGAGAGAGACTATACTCTCCTTTTTATAATATTTTAGTCTTCATAGGGAGAGACAGATAGACTATACTCTCCTGTTGATAATATACTAGTCTTCATATTGAGAGAGAGACTATACTCTCCTGTTGATAATATAATAGTCTTCATAGAGAGAGAGAGAGACTATACTCTCCTGTTGATAATATAATAGTCTTCATAGGAAGAGAGAGAGACTATACTCTACTGTTGATAATATATTAGTCTTCATAGGGAGAGAGAGAGACTATACTCTCCTTTTTATAATATTTTAGTCTTCATAGGGAGAGACAGATAGACTATACTCTCCTGTTGATAATATAATAGCCTTCATATGGAGAGAGAGACTATACTCTCCTGTTTATAATATAATAGTCTTCATATTGAGAGAGAGACTATACTCTCCTGTTGATAATATAATAGTCTTCATAGAGAGAGAGAGAGACTATACTCTCTTGTTGATAATATAATAGTCTTCATAGGGAGAGAGAGACTATACTCTCCTGTTGATAATATAATAGTCTTCATAGGGAGAGTGAGAGACTATACTCTCCTGTTGATAATAGAATAGTCTTCATAGGGAGAGAGAGACTATACTCTCCTGTTGATAATATAATAGTCTTCATAGGGAGAGAGAGAGACTATACTCTCCTGTTGATAATAGAATAGTCTTCTTCGGGAGAGAGAGAGAGACTATACTCTCCTTTTTATAATATTTTAGTCTTCATAGGGAGAGACAGATAGACTATACTCTCCTGTTGATAATATAATAGTCATCATATTGAGAGAGAGACTATACTCTCCTGTTGATAATATAATAGTATTCATAGGGAGAGACAGAGAGACTCTACTCTCCTGTTGATAATATAAGTCTTCATAGGGAGAGAGAGAGACTATACTCTCCTGTTGATAATATAATAGTCTTCATAGGAAGAGAGAGAGACTATACTCTCCTATTGATAACATAATAGTCTTCGTAGGAAGGGAGAGACTATACTCTCCTGTTGATAATATAATGGTCTTCATAGAGAGAGAGAGAGACTATACTCTCCTGTTGATAATATAATAGAATTCATAGGGAGAGAGAGACTATACTCTCCTGTTGATAATATAATAGAATTCATAGGGAGAGAGAGACTATACTCTCCTGTTGATAATATAATAGAATTCATAGGGAGAGAGAGAGAGACTATACTCTCCTGTTGATTATATATTAGTCTTCATAGGGAGAGAGAGACTATACTCTCCTGTTGATAATATAATAGTCTTCATAGGGAGACAGAGAGTCTATACTATCCTGTTGATAATACAATAGTCTTCTTCGGGAGAGAGAGAGACTATACTCTCCTTTTTATAATATTTTAGTCTTCATAGGGAGAGACAGATAGACTATACTCTCCTGTTGATAATATAATAGTCTTCATATGGAGAGAGAGACTATACTCTCCTGTTGATAATATAATAGTATTCATAGGGAGAGACAGAGAGACTATACTATCCTGTTGATAATATAATAGTCTTCATAGAGAGAGAGAGAATATACTATCCTGTTGATAATAGAATAGTCTTCATGGGGAGAGAGAGACTATACTCTCCTGTTGATAATATAATAGTCTTCATGGGGAGAGAGAGACTATACTCTCCTGTTGATAATAGAATAGTCTTCATAGGGAGAGAGAGACTATACTCTCCTGTTGATAATATAATAGTCTTCATAGGGAGAGAGAGACTATACTCTCCTGTTGATAATATAATAGTCTTCATAGGGAGAGAGAGAGACTATACTCTCTTGTTGATAATATAATAGTATTCATAGGGAGCGAGAGAGAGACTACTATCCTGTTGATAATATAATAGAATTCATAGGTAGAGAGAGACTATACTCTCCTGTTGATAATATAATAGTCTTCATAGGGAGAGAGAGACTATACTCTCCTGTTGATAATATAATAGTCTTCATAGAGAGAGAGAGAGAGAGAGAGAGAGACTATACTCTCCTGTTGATAATATAATAGTCTTTTCATAGAGAGAGAGAGAGACTATACTCTCTTGTTGATAATATAATAGTATTCATAGGGAGCGAGAGAGAGACTACTATCCTGTTGATAATATAATAGAATTCATAGGTAGAGAGAGACTATACTCTCCTGTTGATAATATAATAGTCTTCATAGGGAGAGAGAGACTATACTCTCCTGTTGATAATATAATAGAATTCATAGGGAGAGAGAGACTATACTCTCCTGTTGATAGTATAATAGTCTTCTTAGTGAGAGAGAGACTGTACTCTCCTGTTGATAATATAATAGTCTTCATAGGAAGAGAGAGAGACTATACTCTACTCTTGATAATATAATTGTCTTCATAGGAAAAGAGTGAGACTATAATCTCCTGTTGATAATATAATAGTCTTCATGGGGAGAGAGAGACTATACTCTCCTGTTGATAATAGAATAGTCTTCATAGGGAGAGAGAGACTATACTCTCCTGTTGATAATATAATAGTCTTCATAGGGAGAGAGAGACTATACTCTCCTGTTGATAATATAATAGTCTTCATAGGGAGAGAGAGAGACTATACTCTCTTGTTGATAATATAATAGTCTTCATAGGGAGAGAGAGAGACTATACTCTCCTGTTGATAATATAATAGTCTTCATAGGAAGAGACAGAGAGACTATACTCTCCTGTTGATAATATAATAGTATTCATAGGGAGAGACAGAGAGACTATACTCTCCTTTTTATAATATTTT
Source organism: Salmo salar (assembly GCF_965601325.2). Taxonomy (NCBI): domain Eukaryota; kingdom Metazoa; phylum Chordata; class Actinopteri; order Salmoniformes; family Salmonidae; genus Salmo; species Salmo salar. The sequence goes on along the minus strand of NC_138304.1, from coordinate 82,985,903 downwards.
AGTCTTCATAGGGAGAGACAGATAGACTATACTCTCCTGTTGATAATATAATAGTCTTCATATTGAGAGAGAGACTATACTCTCCTGTTGATAATATAATAGTCTTCATAGGGAGAGAGAGACTATACTCTCCTGTTGATAATATAATAGTCTTCATAGAGAGAGAGAGACTATACTCTCTTGTTGATAATATAATAGTCTTCATATGGAGAGAGAGACTATACTCTCCTGTTGATAATATAATAGTCTTCATGGGGAGAGAGAGACTATACTCTCCTGTTGATAATATAATAGTCTTCATAGAGAGAGAGAGACTATACTCTCCTGTTGATAATATAATAGTCTTCATATTGAGAGAGAGACTATACTCTCCTGTTGATATCATAATAGTCTTCATAGGGAGAGAGAGACTATACTCTCCTGTTGATAATATAATATTCTTCATAGGGAGAGAGAGAGACTATACTCTCTTGTTGATAATATAATAGTCTTCATAGGAAGAGACAGAGAGACTATACTCTCCTGTTGATAATATAATAGTATTCATAGGGAGAGACAGAGAGACTATACTCTCCTGTTGATAATATAATAGAATTCATAGGGAGAGACTATACTCTCCTGTTGATAATATAATAGTCTTCATAGGGAGAGAGAGACTATACTCTCCTGTTGATAATATAATAGTCTTCATAGAGAGAGAGAGAGAGAGAGAGAGACTATACTCTCCTGTTGATAATATAATAGTCTTCATAGAGAGAGAGATAGACTATACTCTCTTGTTGATAATATAATAGTATTCATAGGGAGCGAGAGAGAGACTACTATCCTGTTGATAATATAATAGAATTCATAGGTAGAGAGAGACTATACTCTCCTGTTGATAATATAATAGTCTTCATGGGGAGAGAGAGACTATACTCTCCTGTTGATAATATAATAGTCTTCATAGGAAGAGAGAGAGACTATACTCTCCTATTGATAACATAATAGTCTTCATAGGAAGAGAGAGACTGTACTCTCCTGTTGATAATATAATAGTCTTCAGAGGAAGAGAGAGATACTATACTCTCCTGTTGATAATATAATCGTCTTCATAGGAAGAGAGAGAGACTATACTCTCCTGTTGATAATATATTAGTCTTCATAGGGAGAGAGAGAGACTATACTCTCCTTTTTATAATATTTTAGTCTTCATAGGGAGAGACAGATAGACTATACTCTCCTGTTGATAATATAATAGCCTTCATATGGAGAGAGAGACTATACTCTCCTGTTTATAATATAATAGTCTTCATATTGAGAGAGAGACTATACTCTCCTGTTGATAATATAATAGTCTTCATAGAGAGAGAGAGAGACTATACTCTCTTGTTGATAATATAATAGTCTTCATAGGGAGAGAGAGACTATACTCTCCTGTTGATAATATAATAGTCTTCATAGGGAGAGTGAGAGACTATACTCTCCTGTTGATAATAGAATAGTCTTCATAGGGAGAGAGAGACTATACTCTCCTGTTGATAATATAATAGTCTTCATAGGGAGAGAGAGAGACTATACTCTCCTGTTGATAATAGAATAGTCTTCTTCGGGAGAGAGAGAGAGACTATACTCTCCTTTTTATAATATTTTAGTCTTCATAGGGAGAGACAGATAGACTATACTCTCCTGTTGATAATATAATAGTCATCATATTGAGAGAGAGACTATACTCTCCTGTTGATAATATAATAGTATTCATAGGGAGAGACAGAGAGACTCTACTCTCCTGTTGATAATATAAGTCTTCATAGGGAGTTAGAGAGACTATACTCTCCTGTTGATAATATAATAGTCTTCATAGGAAGAGAGAGAGACTATACTCTCCTATTGATAACATAATAGTCTTCGTAGGAAGGGAGAGACTATACTCTCCTGTTGATAATATAATGGTCTTCATAGAGAGAGAGAGAGACTATACTCTCCTGTTGATAATATAATAGAATTCATAGGGAGAGAGAGACTATACTCTCCTGTTGATAATATAATAGAATTCATAGGGAGAGAGAGACTATACTCTCCTGTTGATAATATAATAGAATTCATAGGGAGAGAGAGAGAGACTATACTCTCCTGTTGATTATATATTAGTCTTCATAGGGAGAGAGAGACTATACTCTCCTGTTGATAATATAATAGTCTTCATAGGGAGACAGAGAGTCTATACTATCCTGTTGATAATACAATAGTCTTCTTCGGGAGAGAGAGAGACTATACTCTCCTTTTTATAATATTTTAGTCTTCATAGGGAGAGACAGATAGACTATACTCTCCTGTTGATAATATAATAGTCTTCATATGGAGAGAGAGACTATACTCTCCTGTTGATAATATAATAGTATTCATAGGGAGAGACAGAGAGACTATACTATCCTGTTGATAATATAATAGTCTTCATAGAGAGAGAGAGAATATACTATCCTGTTGATAATAGAATAGTCTTCATGGGGAGAGAGAGACTATACTCTCCTGTTGATAATATAATAGTCTTCATGGGGAGAGAGAGACTATACTCTCCTGTTGATAATAGAATAGTCTTCATAGGGAGAGAGAGACTATACTCTCCTGTTGATAATATAATAGTCTTCATAGGGAGAGAGAGACTATACTCTCCTGTTGATAATATAATAGTCTTCATAGGGAGAGAGAGAGACTATACTCTCTTGTTGATAATATAATAGTATTCATAGGGAGCGAGAGAGAGACTACTATCCTGTTGATAATATAATAGAACTCATAGGTAGAGAGAGACTATACTCTCCTGTTGATAATATAATAGTCTTCATAGGGAGAGAGAGACTATACTCTCCTGTTGATAATATAATAGTCTTCATAGAGAGAGAGAGAGAGAGAGAGAGAGAGAGACTATACTCTCCTGTTGATAATATAATAGTCTTTTCATAGAGAGAGAGAGAGACTATACTCTCTTGTTGATAATATAATAGTATTCATAGGGAGCGAGAGAGAGACTACTATCCTGTTGATAATATAATAGAATTCATAGGTAGAGAGAGACTATACTCTCCTGTTGATAATATAATAGTCTTCATAGGGAGAGAGAGACTATACTCTCCTGTTGATAATATAATAGAATTCATAGGGAGAGAGAGACTATACTCTCCTGTTGATAGTATAATAGTCTTCTTAGTGAGAGAGAGACTGTACTCTCCTGTTGATAATATAATAGTCTTCATAGGAAGAGAGAGAGACTATACTCTACTCTTGATAATATAATTGTCTTCATAGGAAAAGAGTGAGACTATAATCTCCTGTTGATAATATAATAGTCTTCATGGGGAGAGAGAGACTATACTCTCCAGTTGATAATAGAATAGTCTTCATAGGGAGAGAGAGACTATACTCTCCTGTTGATAATATAATAGTCTTCATAGGGAGAGAGAGACTATACTCTCCTGTTGATAATATAATAGTCTTCATAGGGAGAGAGAGAGACTATACTCTCTTGTTGATAATATAATAGTCTTCATAGGGAGAGAGAGAGACTATACTCTCCTGTTGATAATATAATAGTCTTCATAGGGAGAGACAGAGAGACTATACTCTCCTTTTTATAATATTTTAGTCTTCATAGGGAGAGACAGATAGACTATACTCTCCTGTTGATAATATAATAGTCTTCATATTGAGAGAGAGACTATACTCTCCTGTTGATAATATAATAGTCTTCATAGGGAGAGAGAGACTATACTCTCCTGTTGATAATATAATAGTCTTCATAGAGAGAGAGAGACTATACTCTCTTGTTGATAATATAATAGTCTTCATATGGAGAGAGAGACTATACTCTCCTGTTGATAATATAATAGTCTTCATGGGGAGAGAGAGACTATACTCTCCTGTTGATAATATAATAGTCTTCATAGAGAGAGAGAGACTATACTCTCCTGTTGATAATATAATAGTCTTCATATTGAGAGAGAGACTATACTCTCCTGTTGATATCATAATAGTCTTCATAGGGAGAGAGAGACTATACTCTCCTGTTGATAATATAATATTCTTCATAGGGAGAGAGAGAGACTATACTCTCTTGTTGATAATATAATAGTCTTCATAGGAAGAGACAGAGAGACTATACTCTCCTGTTGATAATATAATAGTATTCATAGGGAGAGACAGAGAGACTATACTCTCCTGTTGATAATATAATAGAATTCATAGGGAGAGACTATACTCTCCTGTTGATAATATAATAGTCTTCATAGGGAGAGAGAGACTATACTCTCCTGTTGATAATATAATAGTCTTCATAGAGAGAGAGAGAGAGAGAGAGAGACTATACTCTCCTGTTGATAATATAATAGTCTTCATAGAGAGAGAGATAGACTATACTCTCTTGTTGATAATATAATAGTATTCATAGGGAGCGAGAGAGAGACTACTATCCTGTTGATAATATAATACAATTCATAGGTAGAGAGAGACTATACTCTCCTGTTGATAATATAATAGTCTTCATGGGGAGAGAGAGACTATACTCTCCTGTTGATAATATAATAGTCTTCATAGGAAGAGAGAGAGACTATACTCTCCTATTGATAACATAATAGTCTTCATAGGAAGAGAGAGACTGTACTCTCCTGTTGATAATATAATAGTCTTCAGAGGAAGAGAGAGATACTATACTCTCCTGTTGATAATATAATCGTCTTCATAGGAAGAGAGAGAGACTATACTCTCCTGTTGATAATATATTAGTCTTCATAGGGAGAGAGAGAGACTATACTCTCCTTTTTATAATATTTTAGTCTTCATAGGGAGAGACAGATAGACTATACTCTCCTGTTGATAATATACTAGTCTTCATATTGAGAGAGAGACTATACTCTCCTGTTGATAATATAATAGTCTTCATAGAGAGAGAGAGAGACTATACTCTCCTGTTGATAATATAATAGTCTTCATAGGAAGAGAGAGAGACTATACTCTACTGTTGATAATATATTAGTCTTCATAGGGAGAGAGAGAGACTATACTCTCCTTTTTATAATATTTTAGTCTTCATAGGGAGAGACAGATAGACTATACTCTCCTGTTGATAATATAATAGCCTTCATATGGAGAGAGAGACTATACTCTCCTGTTTATAATATAATAGTCTTCATATTGAGAGAGAGACTATACTCTCCTGTTGATAATATAATAGTCTTCATAGAGAGAGAGAGAGACTATACTCTCTTGTTGATAATATAATAGTCTTCATAGGGAGAGAGAGACTATACTCTCCTGTTGATAATATAATAGTCTTCATAGGGAGAGTGAGAGACTATACTCTCCTGTTGATAATAGAATAGTCTTCATAGGGAGAGAGAGACTATACTCTCCTGTTGATAATATAATAGTCTTCATAGGGAGAGAGAGAGACTATACTCTCCTGTTGATAATAGAATAGTCTTCTTCGGGAGAGAGAGAGAGACTATACTCTCCTTTTTATAATATTTTAGTCTTCATAGGGAGAGACAGATAGACTATACTCTCCTGTTGATAATATAATAGTCATCATATTGAGAGAGAGACTATACTCTCCTGTTGATAATATAATAGTATTCATAGGGAGAGACAGAGAGACTCTACTCTCCTGTTGATAATATAAGTCTTCATAGGGAGAGAGAGAGACTATACTCTCCTGTTGATAATATAATAGTCTTCATAGGAAGAGAGAGAGACTATACTCTCCTATTGATAACATAATAGTCTTCGTAGGAAGGGAGAGACTATACTCTCCTGTTGATAATATAATGGTCTTCATAGAGAGAGAGAGAGACTATACTCTCCTGTTGATAATATAATAGAATTCATAGGGAGAGAGAGACTATACTCTCCTGTTGATAATATAATAGAATTCATAGGGAAAGAGAGACTATACTCTCCTGTTGATAATATAATAGAATTCATAGGGAGAGAGAGAGAGACTATACTCTCCTGTTGATTATATATTAGTCTTCATAGGGAGAGAGAGACTATACTCTCCTGTTGATAATATAATAGTCTTCATAGGGAGACAGAGAGTCTATACTATCCTGTTGATAATACAATAGTCTTCTTCGGGAGAGAGAGAGACTATACTCTCCTTTTTATAATATTTTAGTCTTCATAGGGAGAGACAGATAGACTATACTCTCCTGTTGATAATATAATAGTCTTCATATGGAGAGAGAGACTATACTCTCCTGTTGATAATATAATAGTATTCATAGGGAGAGACAGAGAGACTATACTATCCTGTTGATAATATAATAGTCTTCATAGAGAGAGAGAGAATATACTATCCTGTTGATAATAGAATAGTCTTCATGGGGAGAGAGAGACTATACTCTCCTGTTGATAATATAATAGTCTTCATGGGGAGAGAGAGACTATACTCTCCTGTTGATAATAGAATAGTCTTCATAGGGAGAGAGAGACTATACTCTCCTGTTGATAATATAATAGTCTTCATAGGGAGAGAGAGACTATACTCTCCTGTTGATAATATAATAGTCTTCATAGGGAGAGAGAGACTATACTCTCCTGTTGATAATATAATAGTCTTCATAGGGAGAGAGAGAGACTATACTCTCTTGTTGATAATATAATAGTCTTCATAGGGAGAGAGAGAGACTATAATCTCCTGTTGATAATATAATAGTCTTCATAGGAAGAGACAGAGAGACTATACTCTCCTGTTGATAATATAATAGTATTTATAGGGAGAGACAGAGAGACTATACTCTCCTGTTGATAATATAATAGTCTTCATAGGGAGAGAGAGAGGCTATACTCTCCTGTTGATAATATAATAGTCTTCATAGGGAGAGAGAGACTACTCTCCTGTTGATAATATAATAGTCTTCATAGGAAGAGAGAGAGACTATACTCTCCTATTGATAACATAATAGTCTTCATAGGAAGAGAGAGAGACTATACTCTCCTGTTTATAATATAATAGTCTTCATAGGAAGATAGGGACTGTACTCTCCTGTTGATAATATAATAGTCTTCATAGGAAGAGAGAGAGATACTATACTCTCCTGTTTATAACATAATTTTCTTCATAGGGAGAGAGAGATACTATACTCTCCTGTTGATAATATAATAGTCTTCATAGGGAGAGAGAGACTATACTCTCCTGTTGATAATATATTAGTCTTCATAGGGAGAGAGAGAGACTATACTCTCCTGTTGATAATATAATAGCCTTCATAGAGAGAGAGAGAGACTATACTCTCTTGTTGATAATATAATAGTATTCATAGGGAGCGAGAGAGAGACTACTATCCTGTTGATAATATAATAGAATTCATAGGGAGAGAGAGACTATACTCTCCTGTTGATAATATAATAGTCTTCATAGGGAGAGAGAGACTATACTCTCCTGTTGATAATATAATAGAATTAATAGGGAGAGAGTGAGACTATACTCTCCTGTTGATAATATAATAGTCTTCAGAGGAAGAGAGAGATACTATACTCTCCTGTTGATAATATAATCGTCTTCATAGGAAGAGAGAGAGACTATACTCTCCTGTTGATAATATATTAGTCTTCATAGGGAGAGAGAGAGAGACTATACTCTCCTTTTTATAATGTTTTAGTTTTCATAGGGAGAGACAGATAGACTATACTCTCCTGTTGATAATATAATAGTCTTTGTATGGAGAGAGAGACTATACTCTCCTGTTGATAATATAATAGTCTTCATATTGAGAGAGAGACTATACTCTCCTGTTGATAATATAATAGTCTTCATAGGAAGAGAGAGAGACTATACTCTCCTGTTTATAATATAATAGTCTTCATAGGAAGAGAGAGAGACTGTACTCTCCTGTTGATAATATAATAGTCTTCATAGGGAGAGAGAGATACTATACTCTCCTCTTGATAATATAATAGTCTTCATAGAGAGAGAGAGAGAGAGAGAGACTATACTCTCCTGTTGATAATATAATAGAATTCATAGTGAGAGAGAGACTATACTCTCCTGTTGATAATATAATAGAATTCATAGGGAGAGACTATACTCTCCTGTTGATAATATAATAGTCTTCATAGGGAGAGAGAGACTATACTCTCCTGTCGATAATATATTAGTCTTCATAGGGAGAGAGAGAGACTATACTCTCCTGTTGATAATATAATAGTCTTCATAGAGAGAGAGAGAGACTATACTCTCTTGTTGATAATATAATACTCTTCATAGGGAGAGAGAGACTATACTCTCCTGTTGATAATATAATAGTCTTCATAGGGAGAGAGAGAGACTATACTCTCCTGTTGATAATAGAATAGTCTTCATAGGGAGAGAGAGACTATACTCTCCTGTTGATAATATAATAGTGTTCATAGAGAGAGAGAGAGACTATACTCTCCTGTTGATAATATAATAGTCTTCATAGGGAGAGAGAGATACTATACTCTCCTGTTGATAATATAATAGTCTTCATAGGGAGAGAGATACTATACTCTCCTGTTGATAATATAATAGTCTTCATAGGGAGAGAGATACTATACTCTCCTGTTGATAATATAATAGTCTTCATAGGGAGAGAGAGATACTATACTCTCCTGTTGATAATATAATAGTCTTCATAGGGAGAGAGATACTATACTCTCCTCTTGATAATATAATAGTCTTCATAGAGAGAGAGAGAGAGAGACTATACTCTCCTGTTGATAATATAATAGAATTCATAGTGAGAGAGAGACTATACTCTCCTGTTGATAATATAATAGAATTCATAGGGAGAGACTATACTCTCCTGTTGATAATATAATAGTCTTCATAGGGAGAGAGAGACTATACTCTCCTGTCGATAATATATTAGTCTTCATAGGGAGAGAGAGAGACTATACTCTCCTGTTGATAATATAATAGTCTTCATAGAGAGAGAGAGAGACTATACTCTCTTGTTGATAATATAATACTCTTCATAGGGAGAGAGAGACTATACTCTCCTGTTGATAATATAATATTCTTCATAGGGAGAGAGAGAGACTATACTCTCTTGTTGATAATATAATAGTCTTCATAGGAAGAGACAGAGAGACTATACTCTCCTGTTGATAATATAATAGTATTCATAGGGAGAGACAGAGAGACTATACTCTCCTGTTGATAATATAATAGAATTCATAGGGAGAGACTATACTCTCCTGTTGATAATATATTAGTCTTCATAGGGAGAGAGAGACTATACTCTCCTGTTGATAATATAATAGTCTTCATAGAGAGAGAGAGAGAGAGAGAGAGACTATACTCTCCTGTTGATAATATAATAGTCTTCATAGAGAGAGAGATAGACTATACTCTCTTGTTGATAATATAATAGTATTCATAGGTCTTGTTGATAATATAATACTCTTCATAGGGAGAGAGAGACTATACTCTCCTGTTGATAATATAATATTCTTCATAGGGAGAGAGAGAGACTATACTCTCTTGTTGATAATATAATAGTCTTCATAGGAAGAGACAGAGAGACTATACTCTCCTGTTGATAATATAATAGTATTCATAGGGAGAGACAGAGAGACTATACTCTCCTGTTGATAATATAATAGAATTCATAGGGAGAGACTATACTCTCCTGTTGATAATATATTAGTCTTCATAGGGAGAGAGAGACTATACTCTCCTGTTGATAATATAATAGTCTTCATAGAGAGAGAGAGAGAGAGAGAGAGACTATACTCTCCTGTTGATAATATAATAGTCTTCATAGAGAGAGAGATAGACTATACTCTCTTGTTGATAATATAATAGTATTCATAGGGAGCGAGAGAGAGACTACTATCCTGTTGATAATATAATAGAATTCATAGGTAGAGAGAGACTATACTCTCCTGTTGATAATATAATAGTCTTCATGGGGAGAGAGAGACTATACTCTCCTGTTGATAATATAATAGTCTTCATAGGAAGAGAGAGAGACTATACTCTCCTATTGATAACATAATAGTCTTCATAGGAAGAGAGAGACTGTACTCTCCTGTTGATAATATAATAGTCTTCAGAGGAAGAGAGAGATACTATACTCTCCTGTTGATAATATAATCGTCTTCATAGGAAGATAGAGAGACTATACTCTCCTGTTGATAATATATTAGTCTTCATAGGGAGAGAGAGAGACTATACTCTCCTTTTTATAATATTTTAGTCTTCATAGGGAGAGACAGATAGACTATACTCTCCTGTTGATAATATACTAGTCTTCATATTGAGAGAGAGACTATACTCTCCTGTTGATAATATAATAGTCTTCATAGAGAGAGAGAGAGAGAGAGACTATACTCTCCTGTTGATAATATAATAGTCTTCATAGGAAGAGAGAGAGACTATACTCTACTGTTGATAATATATTAGTCTTCATAGGGAGAGAGAGAGACTATACTCTCCTTTTTATAATATTTTAGTCTTCATAGGGAGAGACAGATAGACTATACTCTCCTGTTGATAATATAATAGCCTTCATATGGAGAGAGAGACTATACTCTCCTGTTTATAATATAATAGTCTTCATATTGAGAGAGAGACTATACTCTCCTGTTGATAATATAATAGTCTTCATAGAGAGAGAGAGAGACTATACTCTCTTGTTGATAATATAATAGTCTTCATAGGGAGAGAGAGACTATACTCTCCTGTTGATAATATAATAGTCTTCATAGGGAGAGTGAGAGACTATACTCTCCTGTTGATAATAGAATAGTCTTCATAGGGAGAGAGAGACTATACTCTCCTGTTGATAATATAATAGTCTTCATAGGGAGAGAGAGAGACTATACTCTCCTGTTGATAATAGAATAGTCTTCTTCGGGAGAGAGAGAGAGACTATACTCTCCTTTTTATAATATTTTAGTCTTCATAGGGAGAGACAGATAGACTATACTCTCCTGTTGATAATATAATAGTCATCATATTGAGAGAGAGACTATACTCTCCTATTGATAACATAATAGTCTTTGTAGGAAGGGAGAGACTATACTCTCCTGTTGATAATATAATGGTCTTCATAGAGAGAGAGAGAGACTATACTCTCCTGTTGATAATATAATAGAATTCATAGGGAGAGAGAGACTATACTCTCCTGTTGATAATATAATAGAATTCATAGGGAGAGAGAGACTATACTCTCCTGTTGATAATATAATAGAATTCATAGGGAGAGAGAGAGAGACTATACTCTCCTGTTGATTATATATTAGTCTTCATAGGGAGAGAGAGACTATACTCTCCTGTTGATAATATAATAGTCTTCATAGGGAGAGAGAGAGACTATACTCTCCTGTTGATAATAGAATAGTCTTCATAGGGAGAGAGAGACTATACTCTCCTGTTGATAATATAATAGTCTTCATAGGGAGAGAGAGACTATACTCTCCTGTTGATAATATAATAGTCTTCATAGGGAGAGAGAGACTATACTCTCCTGTTGATAATATAATAGTCTTCATAGGGAGAGAGAGAGACTATACTCTCTTGTTGATAATATAATAGTCTTCATAGGGAGAGAGAGAGACTATAATCTCCTGTTGATAATATAATAGTCTTCATAGGAAGAGACAGAGAGACTATACTCTCCTGTTGATAATATAATAGTATTTATAGGGAGAGACAGAGAGACTATACTCTCCTGTTGATAATATAATAGTCTTCATAGGGAGAGAGAGAGGCTATACTCTCCTGTTGATAATATAATAGTCTTCATAGGGAGAGAGAGACTACTCTCCTGTTGATAATATAATAGTCTTCATAGGAAGAGAGAGAGACTATACTCTCCTATTGATAACATAATAGTCTTCATAGGAAGAGAGAGAGACTATACTCTCCTGTTTATAATATAATAGTCTTCATAGGAAGATAGGGACTGTACTCTCCTGTTGATAATATAATAGTCTTCATAGGGAGAGAGAGAGACTATACTCTCCTGTTTATAACATAATTTTCTTCATAGGGAGAGAGAGATACTATACTCTCCTGTTGATAATATAATAGTCTTCATAGGGAGAGAGAGACTATACTCTCCTGTTGATAATATATTAGTCTTCATAGGGAGAGAGAGAGACTATACTCTCCTGTTGATGATATAATAGCCTTCATAGAGAGAGAGAGAGACTATACTCTCTTGTTGATAATATAATAGTATTCATAGGGAGCGAGAGAGAGACTATACTCTCCTGTTGATAATATAATAGAATTAATAGGGAGAGAGTGAGACTATACTCTCCTGTTGATAATATAATAGTCTTCAGAGGAAGAGAGAGATACTATACTCTCCTGTTGATAATATAATCGTCTTCATAGGAAGAGAGAGAGACTATACTCTCCTGTTGATAATATATTAGTCTTCATAGGGAGAGAGAGAGAGACTATACTCTCCTTTTTATAATGTTTTAGTTTTCATAGGGAGAGACAGATAGACTATACTCTCCTGTTGATAATATAATAGTCTTTGTATGGAGAGAGAGACTATACTCTCCTGTTGATAATATAATAGTCTTCATATTGAGAGAGAGACTATACTCTCCTGTTGATAATATAATAGTCTTTGTATGGAGAGAGAGACTATACTCTCCTGTTGATAATATAATAGTCTTCATAGGAAGAGAGAGAGACTATACTCTCCAATTGATAACATAATAGTCTTCATAGGAAGAGAGAGAGACTATACTCTCCTGTTTATAATATAATAGTCTTCATAGGAAGAGAGAGAGACTGTACTCTCCTGTTGATAATATAATAGTCTTCATAGGGAGAGAGAGATACTATACTCTCCTCTTGATAATATAATAGTCTTCATAGAGAGAGAGAGAGAGAGACTATACTCTCCTGTTGATAATATAATAGAATTCATAGTGAGAGAGCGACTATACTCTCCTGTTGATAATATAATAGAATTCATAGGGAGAGACTATACTCTCCTGTTGATAATATAATAGTCTTCATAGGGAGAGAGAGACTATACTCTCCTGTCGATAATATATTAGTCTTCATAGGGAGAGAGAGAGACTATACTCTCCTGTTGATAATATAATAGTCTTCATAGAGAGAGAGAGAGACTATACTCTCTTGTTGATAATATAATACTCTTCATAGGGAGAGAGAGACTATACTCTCCTGTTGATAATATAATAGTCTTCATAGGGAGAGAGAGAGACTATACTCTCCTGTTGATAATAGAATAGTCTTCATAGGGAGAGAGAGACTATACTCTCCTGTTGATAATATAATAGTGTTCATAGAGAGAGAGAGAGACTATACTCTCCTGTTGATAATATAATAGTCTTCATAGGGAGAGAGAGATACTATACTCTCCTGTTGATAATATAATAGTCTTCATAGGGAGAGAGATACTATACTCTCCTGTTGATAATATAATAGTCTTCATAGGGAGAGAGATACTATACTCTCCTGTTGATAATATAATAGTCTTCATAGGGAGAGAGAGATACTATACTCTCCTGTTGATAATATAATAGTCTTCATAGGGAGAGAGATACTATACTCTCCTCTTGATAATATAATAGTCTTCATAGAGAGAGAGAGAGAGAGACTATACTCTCCTGTTGATAATATAATAGAATTCATAGTGAGAGAGAGACTATACTCTCCTGTTGATAATATAATAGAATTCATAGGGAGAGACTATACTCTCCTGTTGATAATATAATAGTCTTCATAGGGAGAGAGAGACTATACTCTCCTGTCGATAATATATTAGTCTTCATAGGGAGAGAGAGAGACTATACTCTCCTGTTGATAATATAATAGTCTTCATAGAGAGAGAGAGAGACTATACTCTCTTGTTGATAATATAATACTCTTCATAGGGAGAGAGAGACTATACTCTCCTGTTGATAATATAATATTCTTCATAGGGAGAGAGAGAGACTATACTCTCTTGTTGATAATATAATAGTCTTCATAGGAAGAGACAGAGAGACTATACTCTCCTGTTGATAATATAATAGTATTCATAGGGAGAGACAGAGAGACTATACTCTCCTGTTGATAATATAATAGAATTCATAGGGAGAGACTATACTCTCCTGTTGATAATATAATAGTCTTCATAGGGAGAGAGAGACTATACTCTCCTGTTGATAATATAATAGTCTTCATAGAGAGAGAGAGAGAGAGAGAGAGACTATACTCTCCTGTTGATAATATAATAGTCTTCATAGAGAGAGAGATAGACTATACTCTCTTGTTGATAATATAATAGTATTCATAGGGAGCGAGAGAGAGACTACTATCCTGTTGATAATATAATAGAATTCATAGGTAGAGAGAGACTATACTCTCCTGTTGATAATATAATAGTCTTCATGGGGAGAGAGAGACTATACTCTCCTGTTGATAATATAATAGTCTTCATAGGAAGAGAGAGAGACTATACTCTCCTATTGATAACATAATAGTCTTCATAGGAAGAGAGAGACTGTACTCTCCTGTTGATAATATAATAGTCTTCAGAGGAAGAGAGAGATACTATACTCTCCTGTTGATAATATAATCGTCTTCATAGGAAGATAGAGAGACTATACTCTCCTGTTGATAATATATTAGTCTTCATAGGGAGAGAGAGAGACTATACTCTCCTTTTTATAATATTTTAGTCTTCATAGGGAGAGACAGATAGACTATACTCTCCTGTTGATAATATACTAGTCTTCATATTGAGAGAGAGACTATACTCTCCTGTTGATAATATAATAGTCTTCATAGAGAGAGAGAGAGAGAGACTATACTCTCCTGTTGATAATATAATAGTCTTCATAGGAAGAGAGAGAGACTATACTCTACTGTTGATAATATATTAGTCTTCATAGGGAGAGAGAGAGACTATACTCTCCTTTTTATAATATTTTAGTCTTCATAGGGAGAGACAGATAGACTATACTCTCCTGTTGATAATATAATAGCCTTCATATGGAGAGAGAGACTATACTCTCCTGTTTATAATATAATAGTCTTCATATTGAGAGAGAGACTATACTCTCCTGTTGATAATATAATAGTCTTCATAGAGAGAGAGAGAGACTATACTCTCTTGTTGATAATATAATAGTCTTCATAGGGAGAGAGAGACTATACTCTCCTGTTGATAATATAATAGTCTTCATAGGGAGAGTGAGAGACTATACTCTCCTGTTGATAATAGAATAGTCTTCATAGGGAGAGAGAGACTATACTCTCCTGTTGATAATATAATAGTCTTCATAGGGAGAGAGAGAGACTATACTCTCCTGTTGATAATAGAATAGTCTTCTTCGGGAGAGAGAGAGAGACTATACTCTCCTTTTTATAATATTTTAGTCTTCATAGGGAGAGACAGATAGACTATACTCTCCTGTTGATAATATAATAGCCTTCATATGGAGAGAGAGACTATACTCTCCTGTTTATAATATAATAGTCTTCATATTGAGAGAGAGACTATACTCTCCTGTTGATAATATAATAGTCTTCATAGAGAGAGAGAGAGACTATACTCTCTTGTTGATAATATAATAGTCTTCATAGGGAGAGAGAGACTATACTCTCCTGTTGATAATATAATAGTATTCATAGGGAGAGACAGAGAGACTCTACTCTCCTGTTGATAATATAAGTCTTCATAGGGAGAGAGAGAGACTATACTCTCCTGTTGATAATATAATAGTCTTCATAGGAAGAGAGAGAGACTATACTCTCCTATTGATAACATAATAGTCTTCGTAGGAAGGGAGAGACTATACTCTCCTGTTGATAATATAATGGTCTTCATAGAGAGAGAGAGAGACTATACTCTCCTGTTGATAATATAATAGAATTCATAGGGAGAGAGAGACTATACTCTCCTGTTGATAATATAATAGAATTCATAGGGAGAGAGAGACTATACTCTCCTGTTGATAATATAATAGAATTCATAGGGAGAGAGAGAGAGACTATACTCTCCTGTTGATTATATATTAGTCTTCATAGGGAGAGAGAGACTATACTCTCCTGTTGATAATATAATAGTCTTCATAGGAAGAGACAGAGAGACTATACTCTCCTGTTGATAATATAATATTATTCATAGGGAGAGACAGAGAGACTATACTATCCTGTTGATAATATAATAGTCTTCATAGAGAGAGAGAGAATATACTATCCTGTTGATAATAGAATAGTCTTCATGGGGAGAGAGAGACTATACTCTCCTGTTGATAATATAATAGTCTTCATGGGGAGAGAGAGACTATACTCTCCTGTTGATAATAGAATAGTCTTCATAGGGAGAGAGAGACTATACTCTCCTGTTGATAATATAATAGTCTTCATAGGGAGAGAGAGACTATACTCTCCTGTTGATAATATAATAGTCTTCATAGGGAGAGAGAGACTATACTCTCCTGTTGATAATATAATAGTCTTCATAGGGAGAGAGAGAGACTATACTCTCTTGTTGATAATATAATAGTCTTCATAGGGAGAGAGAGAGACTATAATCTCCTGTTGATAATATAATAGTCTTCATAGGAAGAGACAGAGAGACTATACTCTCCTGTTGATAATATAATAGTATTTATAGGGAGAGACAGAGAGACTATACTCTCCTGTTGATAATATAATAGTCTTCATAGGGAGAGAGAGAGGCTATACTCTCCTGTTGATAATATAATAGTCTTCATAGGGAGAGAGAGACTACTCTCCTGTTGATAATATAATAGTCTTCATAGGAAGAGAGAGAGACTATACTCTCCTATTGATAACATAATAGTCTTCATAGGAAGAGAGAGAGACTATACTCTCCTGTTTATAATATAATAGTCTTCATAGGAAGATAGGGACTGTACTCTCCTGTTGATAATATAATAGTCTTCATAGGAAGAGAGAGAGATACTATACTCTCCTGTTTATAACATAATTTTCTTCATAGGGAGAGAGAGATACTATACTCTCCTGTTGATAATATAATAGTCTTCATAGGGAGAGAGAGACTATACTCTCCTGTTGATAATATATTAGTCTTCATAGGGAGAGAGAGAGACTATACTCTCCTGTTGATGATATAATAGCCTTCATAGAGAGAGAGAGAGACTATACTCTCTTGTTGATAATATAATAGTATTCATAGGGAGCGAGAGAGAGACTACTATCCTGTTGATAATATAATAGAATTCATAGGGAGAGAGAGACTATACTCTCCTGTTGATAATATAATAGAATTAATAGGGAGAGAGTGAGACTATACTCTCCTGTTGATAATATAATAGTCTTCAGAGGAAGAGAGAGATACTATACTCTCCTGTTGATAATATAATCGTCTTCATAGGAAGAGAGAGAGACTATACTCTCCTGTTGATAATATATTAGTCTTCATAGGGAGAGAGAGAGAGACTATACTCTCCTTTTTATAATGTTTTAGTTTTCATAGGGAGAGACAGATAGACTATACTCTCCTGTTGATAATATAATAGTCTTTGTATGGAGAGAGAGACTATACTCTCCTGTTGATAATATAATAGTCTTCATATTGAGAGAGAGACTATACTCTCCTGTTGATAATATAATAGTCTTTGTATGGAGAGAGAGACTATACTCTCCTGTTGATAATATAATAGTCTTCATAGGAAGAGAGAGAGACTATACTCTCCAATTGATAACATAATAGTCTTCATAGGAAGAGAGAGAGACTATACTCTCCTGTTTATAATATAATAGTCTTCATAGGAAGAGAGAGAGACTGTACTCTCCTGTTGATAATTTAATAGTCTTCATAGGAAGAGAGAGAGATACTATACTCTCCTGTTTATAACATATTTGTCTTCATAGGGAGAGAGAGATACTATACTCTCCTCTTGATAATATAATAGTCTTCATAGAGAGAGAGAGAGAGAGAGAGACTATACTCTCCTGTTGATAATATAATAGAATTCATAGTGAGAGAGAGACTATACTCTCCTGTTGATAATATAATAGAATTCATAGGGAGAGACTATACTCTCCTGTTGATAATATAATAGTCTTCATAGGGAGAGAGAGACTATACTCTCCTGTCGATAATATATTAGTCTTCATAGGGAGAGAGAGAGACTATACTCTCCTGTTGATAATATAATAGTCTTCATAGAGAGAGAGAGAGACTATACTCTCTTGTTGATAATATAATACTCTTCATAGGGAGAGAGAGACTATACTCTCCTGTTGATAATATAATAGTCTTCATAGGGAGAGAGAGAGACTATACTCTCCTGTTGATAATAGAATAGTCTTCATAGGGAGAGAGAGACTATACTCTCCTGTTGATAATATAATAGTGTTCATAGAGAGAGAGAGAGACTATACTCTCCTGTTGATAATATAATAGTCTTCATAGGGAGAGAGAGATACTATACTCTCCTGTTGATAATATAATAGTCTTCATAGGGAGAGAGATACTATACTCTCCTGTTGATAATATAATAGTCTTCATAGGGAGAGAGATACTATACTCTCCTGTTGATAATATAATAGTCTTCATAGGGAGAGAGAGATACTATACTCTCCTGTTGATAATATAATAGTCTTCATAGGGAGAGAGATACTATACTCTCCTCTTGATAATATAATAGTCTTCATAGAGAGAGAGAGAGAGAGACTATACTCTCCTGTTGATAATATAATAGAATTCATAGTGAGAGAGAGACTATACTCTCCTGTTGATAATATAATAGAATTCATAGGGAGAGACTATACTCTCCTGTTGATAATATAATAGTCTTCATAGGGAGAGAGAGACTATACTCTCCTGTCGATAATATATTAGTCTTCATAGGGAGAGAGAGAGACTATACTCTCCTGTTGATAATATAATAGTCTTCATAGAGAGAGAGAGAGACTATACTCTCTTGTTGATAATATAATACTCTTCATAGGGAGAGAGAGACTATACTCTCCTGTTGATAATATAATAGTCTTCATAGGGAGAGAGAGAGACTATACTCTCCTGTTGATAATAGAATAGTCTTCATAGGGAGAGAGAGACTATACTCTCCTGTTGATAATATAATAGTGTTCATAGAGAGAGAGACTATACTCTCCTGTTGATAATATAATAGTCTTCATAGGGAGAGAGAGATACTATACTCTCCTGTTGATAATATAATAGTCTTCATAGGGAGAGAGATACTATACTCTCCTGTTGATTATATAATAGTCTTCATAGGGAGACAGAGAGTCTATACTATCCTGTTGATAATACAATAGTCTTCTTCGGGAGAGAGAGAGACTATACTCTCCTTTTTATAATATTTTAGTCTTCATAGGGAGAGACAGATAGACTATACTCTCCTGTTGATAATATAATAGTCTTCATATGGAGAGAGAGACTATACTCTCCTGTTGATAATATAATAGTCTTCATGGGGAGAGAGAGACTATACTCTCCTGTTGATAATATAATAGTCTTCATAGGGAGAGAGAGACTATACTCTCCTGTTGATAATAGAATAGTCTTCATAGGGAGAGAGAGACTATACTCTCCTGTTGATAATATAATAGTGTTCATAGAGAGAGAGAGAGACTATACTCTCCTGTTGATAATATAATAGTCTTCATAGGGAGAGAGAGATACTATACTCTCCTGTTGATAATATAATAGTCTTCATAGGGAGAGAGATACTATACTCTCCTGTTGATAATAGAATAGTCTTCATAGGGAGAGAGAGACTATACTCTCCTGTTGATAATATAATAGTGTTCATAGAGAGAGAGAGAGACTATACTCTCCTGTTGATAATATAATAGTCTTCATAGGGAGAGAGAGATACTATACTCTCCTGTTGATAATATAATAGTCTTCATAGGGAGAGAGATACTATACTCTCCTGTTGATAATATAATAGTCTTCATAGAGAGAGAGATACTATACTCTCCTGTTGATAATATAATAGTCTTCATAGGGAGAGAGATACTATACTCTCCTGTTGATAATATAATAGTCTTCATAGGGAGAGAGAGATACTATACTCTCCTGTTGATAATATAATAGTCTTCATAGGGAGAGAGATACTATACTCTCCTCTTGATAATATAATAGTCTTCATAGAGAGAGAGAGAGAGAGACTATACTCTCCTGTTGATAATATAATAGAATTCATAGTGAGAGAGAGACTATACTCTCCTGTTGATAATATAATAGAATTCATAGGGAGAGACTATACTCTCCTGTTGATAATATAATAGTCTTCATAGGGAGAGAGAGACTATACTCTCCTGTCGATAATATATTAGTCTTCATAGGGAGAGAGAGAGACTATACTCTCCTGTTGATAATATAATAGTCTTCATAGAGAGAGAGAGAGACTATACTCTCTTGTTGATAATATAATACTCTTCATAGGGAGAGAGAGACTATACTCTCCTGTTGATAATATAATAGTCTTCATAGGGAGAGAGAGAGACTATACTCTCCTGTTGATAATAGAATAGTCTTCATAGGGAGAGAGAGACTATACTCTCCTGTTGATAATATAATAGTGTTCATAGAGAGAGAGACTATACTCTCCTGTTGATAATATAATAGTCTTCATAGGGAGAGAGAGATACTATACTCTCCTGTTGATAATATAATAGTCTTCATAGGGAGAGAGATACTATACTCTCCTGTTGATTATATAATAGTCTTCATAGGGAGACAGAGAGTCTATACTATCCTGTTGATAATACAATAGTCTTCTTCGGGAGAGAGAGAGACTATACTCTCCTTTTTATAATATTTTAGTCTTCATAGGGAGAGACAGATAGACTATACTCTCCTGTTGATAATATAATAGTCTTCATATGGAGAGAGAGACTATACTCTCCTGTTGATAATATAATAGTCTTCATGGGGAGAGAGAGACTATACTCTCCTGTTGATAATATAATAGTCTTCATAGGGAGAGAGAGACTATACTCTCCTGTTGATAATATAATAGTGTTCATAGAGAGAGAGAGAGACTATACTCTCCTGTTGATAATATAATAGTCTTCATAGGGAGAGAGAGATACTATACTCTCCTGTTGATAATATAATAGTCTTCATAGGGAGAGAGATACTATACTCTCCTGTTGATAATATAATAGTCTTCATAGGGAGAGAGATACTATACTCTCCTGTTGATAATATAATAGTCTTCATAGGGAGAGAGAGATACTATACTCTCCTGTTGATAATATAATAGTCTTCATAGGGAGAGAAATACTATACTCTCCTCTTGATAATATAATAGTCTTCATAGAGAGAGAGAGAGAGAGAGTATACTCTCCTGTTGATAATATAATAGAATTCATAGTGAGAGAGAGACTATACTCTCCTGTTGATAATATAATAGAATTCATAGGGAGAGACTATACTCTCCTGTTGATAATATAATAGTCTTCATAGGGAGAGAGAGACTATACTCTCCTGTCGATAATATATTAGTCTTCATAGGGAGAGAGAGAGACTATACTCTCCTGTTGATAATATAATAGTCTTCATAGAGAGAGAGAGAGACTATACTCTCTTGTTGATAATATAATACTCTTCATAGGGAGAGAGAGACTATACTCTCCTGTCGATAATATATTAGTCTTCATAGGGAGAGAGAGAGACTATACTCTCCTGTTGATAATATAATAGTCTTCATAGAGAGAGAGAGAGACTATACTCTCTTGTTGATAATATAATACTCTTCATAGGGAGAGAGAGACTATACTCTCCTGTTGATAATATAATAGTCTTCATAGGGAGAGAGAGAGACTATACTCTCCTGTTGATAATAGAATAGTCTTCATAGGGAGAGAGAGACTATACTCTCCTGTTGATAATATAATAGTGTTCATAGAGAGAGAGAGAGACTATACTCTCCTGTTGATAATATAATAGTCTTCATAGGGAGAGAGAGATACTATACTCTCCTGTTGATAATATAATAGTCTTCATAGGGAGAGAGATACTATACTCTCCTGTTGATAATATAATAGTCTTCATAGGGAGAGAGATACTATACTCTCCTGTTGATAATATAATAGTCTTCATAGGGAGAGAGAGATACTATACTCTCCTGTTGATAATATAATAGTCTTCATAGGGAGAGAGATACTATACTCTCCTCTTGATAATATAATAGTCTTCATAGAGAGAGAGAGAGAGAGACTATACTCTCCTGTTGATAATATAATAGAATTCATAGTGAGAGAGAGACTATACTCTCCTGTTGATAATATAATAGAATTCATAGGGAGAGACTATACTCTCCTGTTGATAATATAATAGTCTTCATAGGGAGAGAGAGACTATACTCTCCTGTCGATAATATATTAGTCTTCATAGGGAGAGAGAGAGACTATACTCTCCTGTTGATAATATAATAGTCTTCATAGAGAGAGAGAGAGACTATACTCTCTTGTTGATAATATAATACTCTTCATAGGGAGAGAGAGACTATACTCTCCTGTTGATAATATAATAGTCTTCATAGGGAGAGAGAGAGACTATACTCTCCTGTTGATAATAGAATAGTCTTCATAGGGAGAGAGAGACTATACTCTCCTGTTGATAATATAATAGTGTTCATAGAGAGAGAGACTATACTCTCCTGTTGATAATATAATAGTCTTCATAGGGAGAGAGAGATACTATACTCTCCTGTTGATAATATAATAGTCTTCATAGGGAGAGAGATACTATACTCTCCTGTTGATTATATAATAGTCTTCATAGGGAGACAGAGAGTCTATACTATCCTGTTGATAATACAATAGTCTTCTTCGGGAGAGAGAGAGACTATACTCTCCTTTTTATAATATTTTAGTCTTCATAGGGAGAGACAGATAGACTATACTCTCCTGTTGATAATATAATAGTCTTCATATGGAGAGAGAGACTATACTCTCCTGTTGATAATATAATAGTCTTCATGGGGAGAGAGAGACTATACTCTGCTGTTGATAATATAATAGTCTTCATAGGGAGAGAGAGACTATACTCTCCTGTCGATAATATATTAGTCTTCATAGGGAGAGAGAGAGACTATACTCTCCTGTTGATAATATAATAGTCTTCATAGAGAGAGAGAGACTATACTCTCTTGTTGATAATATAATACTCTTCATAGGGAGAGAGAGACTATACTCTCCTGTCGATAATATATTAGTCTTCATAGGGAGAGAGAGAGACTATACTCTCCTGTTGATAATATAATAGTCTTCATAGAGAGAGAGAGAGACTATACTCTCTTGTTGATAATATAATACTCTTCATAGGGAGAGAGAGACTATACTCTCCTGTTGATAATATAATAGTCTTCATAGGGAGAGAGAGAGACTATACTCTCCTGTTGATAATAGAATAGTCTTCATAGGGAGAGAGAGACTATACTCTCCTGTTGATAATATAATAGTGTTCATAGAGAGAGAGACTATACTCTCCTGTTGATAATATAATAGTCTTCATAGGGAGAGAGAGATACTATACTCTCCTGTTGATAATATAATAGTCTTCATAGGGAGAGAGATACTATACTCTCCTGTTGATTATATAATAGTCTTCATAGGGAGACAGAGAGTCTATACTATCCTGTTGATAATACAATAGTCTTCTTCGGGAGAGAGAGAGACTATACTCTCCTTTTTATAATATTTTAGTCTTCATAGGGAGAGACAGATAGACTATACTCTCCTGTTGATAATATAATAGTCTTCATATGGAGAGAGAGACTATACTCTCCTGTTGATAATATAATAGTCTTCATGGGGAGAGAGAGACTATACTCTCCTGTTGATAATATAATAGTCTTCATAGGGAGAGAGAGACTATACTCTCCTGTTGATAATAGAATAGTCTTCATAGGGAGAGAGAGACTATACTCTCCTGTTGATAATATAATAGTGTTCATAGAGAGAGAGAGAGACTATACTCTCCTGTTGATAATATAATAGTCTTCATAGGGAGAGAGAGATACTATACTCTCCTGTTGATAATATAATAGTCTTCATAGGGAGAGAGATACTATACTCTCCTGTTGATAATAGAATAGTCTTCATAGGGAGAGAGAGACTATACTCTCCTGTTGATAATATAATAGTGTTCATAGAGAGAGAGAGAGACTATACTCTCCTGTTGATAATATAATAGTCTTCATAGGGAGAGAGAGATACTATACTCTCCTGTTGATAATATAATAGTCTTCATAGGGAGAGAGATACTATACTCTCCTGTTGATAATATAATAGTCTTCATAGAGAGAGAGATACTATACTCTCCTGTTGATAATATAATAGTCTTCATAGGGAGAGAGATACTATACTCTCCTGTTGATAATATAATAGTCTTCATAGGGAGAGAGAGATACTATACTCTCCTGTTGATAATATAATAGTCTTCATAGGGAGAGAGATACTATACTCTCCTCTTGATAATATAATAGTCTTCATAGAGAGAGAGAGAGAGACTATACTCTCCTGTTGATAATATAATAGAATTCATAGTGAGAGAGAGACTATACTCTCCTGTTGATAATATAATAGAATTCATAGGGAGAGACTATACTCTCCTGTTGATAATATAATAGTCTTCATAGGGAGAGAGAGACTATACTCTCCTGTCGATAATATATTAGTCTTCATAGGGAGAGAGAGAGACTATACTCTCCTGTTGATAATATAATAGTCTTCATAGAGAGAGAGAGAGACTATACTCTCTTGTTGATAATATAATACTCTTCATAGGGAGAGAGAGACTATACTCTCCTGTTGATAATATAATAGTCTTCATAGGGAGAGAGAGAGACTATACTCTCCTGTTGATAATAGAATAGTCTTCATAGGGAGAGAGAGACTATACTCTCCTGTTGATAATATAATAGTGTTCATAGAGAGAGAGACTATACTCTCCTGTTGATAATATAATAGTCTTCATAGGGAGAGAGAGATACTATACTCTCCTGTTGATAATATAATAGTCTTCATAGGGAGAGAGAGAGACTATACTCTCCTGTTGATAATATAATAGTCTTCATAGGGAGAGAGAGATACTATACTCTCCTGTTGATTATATAATAGTCTTCATAGGGAGACAGAGAGTCTATACTATCCTGTTGATAATACAATAGTCTTCTTCGGGAGAGAGAGAGACTATACTCTCCTTTTTATAATATTTTAGTCTTCATAGGGAGAGACAGATAGACTATACTCTCCTGTTGATAATATAATAGTCTTCATATGGAGAGAGAGACTATACTCTCCTGTTGATAATATAATAGTCTTCATGGGGAGAGAGAGACTATACTCTCCTGTTGATAATATAATAGTCTTCATAGGGAGAGAGAGACTATACTCTCCTGTTGATAATATAATAGTGTTCATAGAGAGAGAGAGAGACTATACTCTCCTGTTGATAATATAATAGTCTTCATAGGGAGAGAGAGATACTATACTCTCCTGTTGATAATATAATAGTCTTCATAGGGAGAGAGATACTATACTCTCCTGTTGATAATATAATAGTCTTCATAGGGAGAGAGATACTATACTCTCCTGTTGATAATATAATAGTCTTCATAGGGAGAGAGAGATACTATACTCTCCTGTTGATAATATAATAGTCTTCATAGGGAGAGAAATACTATACTCTCCTCTTGATAATATAATAGTCTTCATAGAGAGAGAGAGAGAGAGACTATACTCTCCTGTTGATAATATAATAGAATTCATAGTGAGAGAGAGACTATACTCTCCTGTTGATAATATAATAGAATTCATAGGGAGAGACTATACTCTCCTGTTGATAATATAATAGTCTTCATAGGGAGAGAGAGACTATACTCTCCTGTCGATAATATATTAGTCTTCATAGGGAGAGAGAGAGACTATACTCTCCTGTTGATAATATAATAGTCTTCATAGAGAGAGAGAGAGACTATACTCTCTTGTTGATAATATAATACTCTTCATAGGGAGAGAGAGACTATACTCTCCTGTCGATAATATATTAGTCTTATTAGGGAGAGAGAGAGACTATACTCTCCTGTTGATAATATAATAGTCTTCATAGAGAGAGAGAGAGACTATACTCTCTTGTTGATAATATAATACTCTTCATAGGGAGAGAGAGACTATACTCTCCTGTTGATAATATAATAGTCTTCATAGGGAGAGAGAGAGACTATACTCTCCTGTTGATAATAGAATAGTCTTCATAGGAAGAGAGAGACTATACTCTCCTGTTGATAATATAATAGTCTTCATAGGGAGAGAGAGATACTATACTCTCCTGTTGATAATATAATAGTCTTCATAGGGAGAGAGATACTATACTCTCCTGTTGATAATATAATAGTCTTCATAGGGAGAGAGATACTATACTCTCCTGTTGATAATATAATAGTCTTCATAGGGAGAGAGAGATACTATACTCTCCTGTTGATAATATAATAGTCTTCATAGGGAGAGAGATACTATACTCTCCTCTTGATAATATAATAGTCTTCATAGAGAGAGAGAGAGAGAGACTATACTCTCCTGTTGATAATATAATAGAATTCATAGTGAGAGAGAGACTATACTCTCCTGTTGATAATATAATAGAATTCATAGGGAGAGACTATACTCTCCTGTTGATAATATAATAGTCTTCATAGGGAGAGAGAGACTATACTCTCCTGTCGATAATATATTAGTCTTCATAGGGAGAGAGAGAGACTATACTCTCCTGTTGATAATATAATAGTCTTCATAGAGAGAGAGAGAGACTATACTCTCTTGTTGATAATATAATACTCTTCATAGGGAGAGAGAGACTATACTCTCCTGTTGATAATATAATAGTCTTCATAGGGAGAGAGAGAGACTATACTCTCCTGTTGATAATAGAATAGTCTTCATAGGGAGAGAGAGACTATACTCTCCTGTTGATAATATAATAGTGTTCATAGAGAGAGAGACTATACTCTCCTGTTGATAATATAATAGTCTTCATAGGGAGAGAGAGATACTATACTCTCCTGTTGATAATATAATAGTCTTCATAGGGAGAGAGATACTATACTCTCCTGTTGATTATATAATAGTCTTCATAGGGAGACAGAGAGTCTATACTATCCTGTTGATAATACAATAGTCTTCTTCGGGAGAGAGAGAGACTATACTCTCCTTTTTATAATATTTTAGTCTTCATAGGGAGAGACAGATAGACTATACTCTCCTGTTGATAATATAATAGTCTTCATATGGAGAGAGAGACTATACTCTCCTGTTGATAATATAATAGTCTTCATGGGGAGAGAGAGACTATACTCTGCTGTTGATAATATAATAGTCTTCATAGGGAGAGAGAGACTATACTCTCCTGTTGATAATAGAATAGTCTTCATAGGGAGAGAGAGACTATACTCTCCTGTTGATAATATAATAGTGTTCATAGAGAGAGAGAGAGACTATACTCTCCTGTTGATAATATAATAGTCTTCATAGGGAGAGAGAGATACTATACTCTCCTGTTGATAATATAATAGTCTTCATAGGGAGAGAGATACTATACTCTCCTGTTGATAATAGAATAGTCTTCATAGGGAGAGAGAGACTATACTCTCCTGTTGATAATATAATAGTGTTCATAGAGAGAGAGAGAGACTATACTCTCCTGTTGATAATATAATAGTCTTCATAGAGAGAGAGATACTATACTCTCCTGTTGATAATATAATAGTCTTCATAGGGAGAGAGATACTATACTCTCCTGTTGATAATATAATAGTCTTCATAGGGAGAGAGAGATACTATACTCTCCTGTTGATAATATAATAGTCTTCATAGGGAGAGAGATACTATACTCTCCTCTTGATAATATAATAGTCTTCATAGAGAGAGAGAGAGAGAGACTATACTCTCCTGTTGATAATATAATAGAATTCATAGTGAGAGAGAGACTATACTCTCCTGTTGATAATATAATAGAATTCATAGGGAGAGACTATACTCTCCTGTTGATAATATAATAGTCTTCATAGGGAGAGAGAGACTATACTCTCCTGTCGATAATATATTAGTCTTCATAGGGAGAGAGAGAGACTATACTCTCCTGTTGATAATATAATAGTCTTCATAGAGAGAGAGAGAGACTATACTCTCTTGTTGATAATATAATACTCTTCATAGGGAGAGACTATACTCTCCTGTTGATAATATAATAGTCTTCATAGGGAGAGAGAGAGACTATACTCTCCTGTTGATAATAGAATAGTCTTCATAGGGAGAGAGAGACTATACTCTCCTGTTGATAATATA
Organism: Salmo salar; assembly: GCF_965601325.2. Lineage (NCBI taxonomy): Eukaryota > Metazoa > Chordata > Actinopteri > Salmoniformes > Salmonidae > Salmo > Salmo salar. The sequence goes on along the minus strand of NC_138304.1, from coordinate 82,957,603 downwards.
ATAGTGTTCATAGAGAGAGAGACTATACTCTCCTGTTGATAATATAATAGTCTTCATAGGGAGAGAGACTATACTCTCCTGTTGATAATATAATAGTCTTCATAGGGAGAGAGAGACTATACTCTCCTGTTGATAATACAATAGTCTTCTTCGGGAGAGAGAGAGACTATACTCTCCTTTTTATAATATTTTAGTCTTCATAGGGAGAGACAGATAGACTATACTCTCCTGTTGATAATATAATAGTCTTCATATGGAGAGAGAGACTATACTCTCCTGTTGATAATATAATAGTCTTCATGGGGAGAGAGAGACTATACTCTCCTGTTGATAATATAATAGTCTTCATAGGGAGAGAGAGACTATACTCTCCTGTTGATAATAGAATAGTCTTCATAGGGAGAGAGAGACTATACTCTCCTGTTGATAATATAATAGTGTTCATAGAGAGAGAGAGAGACTATACTCTCCTGTTGATAATATAATAGTCTTCATAGGGAGAGAGAGATACTATACTCTCCTGTTGATAATATAATAGTCTTCATAGGGAGAGAGATACTATACTCTCCTGTTGATAATATAATAGTCTTCATAGGGAGAGAGATACTATACTCTCCTGTTGATAATATAATAGTCTTCATAGGGAGAGAGAGATACTATACTCTCCTGTTGATAATATAATAGTCTTCATAGGGAGAGAAATACTATACTCTCCTCTTGATAATATAATAGTCTTCATAGAGAGAGAGAGAGAGAGACTATACTCTCCTGTTGATAATATAATAGAATTCATAGTGAGAGAGAGACTATACTCTCCTGTTGATAATATAATAGAATTCATAGGGAGAGACTATACTCTCCTGTTGATAATATAATAGTCTTCATAGGGAGAGAGAGACTATACTCTCCTGTCGATAATATATTAGTCTTCATAGGGAGAGAGAGAGACTATACTCTCCTGTTGATAATATAATAGTCTTCATAGAGAGAGAGAGAGACTATACTCTCTTGTTGATAATATAATACTCTTCATAGGGAGAGAGAGACTATACTCTCCTGTTGATAATATAATAGTCTTCATAGGGAGAGAGAGAGACTATACTCTCTTGTTGATAATATAATAGTCTTCATAGGGAGAGAGAGACTATACTCTCCTGTTGATAATATAATAGTCTTCATAGGGAGAGTGAGAGACTATACTCTCCTGTTGATAATAGAATAGTCTTCATAGGGAGAGAGAGACTATACTCTCCTGTTGATAATATAATAGTCTTCATAGGGAGAGAGAGAGACTATACTCTCCTGTTGATAATAGAATAGTCTTCTTCGGGAGAGAGAGAGAGACTATACTCTCCTTTTTATAATATTTTAGTCTTCATAGGGAGAGACAGATAGACTATACTCTCCTGTTGATAATATAATAGTCATCATATTGAGAGAGAGACTATACTCTCCTGTTGATAATATAATAGTATTCACAGGGAGAGACAGAGAGACTCTACTCTCCTGTTGATAATATAAGTCTTCATAGGGAGAGAGAGAGACTATACTCTCCTGTTGATAATATAATAGTCTTCATAGGAAGAGAGAGAGACTATACTCTCCTATTGATAACATAATAGTCTTCGTAGGAAGGGAGAGACTATACTCTCCTGTTGATAATATAATGGTCTTCATAGAGAGAGAGAGAGACTATACTCTCCTGTTGATAATATAATAGAATTCATAGGGAGAGAGAGACTATACTCTCCTGTTGATAATATAATAGAATTCATAGGGAGAGAGAGACTATACTCTCCTGTTGATAATATAATAGAATTCATAGGGAGAGAGAGAGAGACTATACTCTCCTGTTGATTATATATTAGTCTTCATAGGGAGAGAGAGACTATACTCTCCTGTTGATAATATAATAGTCTTCATAGGAAGAGACAGAGAGACTATACTCTCCTTTTGATAATATAATAGTATTCATAGGGAGAGACAGAGAGACTATACTATCCTGTTGATAATATAATAGTCTTCATAGAGAGAGAGAGAATATACTATCCTGTTGATAATAGAATAGTCTTCATGGGGAGAGAGAGACTATACTCTCCTGTTGATAATATAATAGTCTTCATGGGGAGAGAGAGACTATACTCTCCTGTTGATAATAGAATAGTCTTCATAGGGAGAGAGAGACTATACTCTCCTGTTGATAATATAATAGTCTTCATAGGGAGAGAGAGACTATACTCTCCTGTTGATAATATAATAGTCTTCATAGGGAGAGAGAGACTATACTCTCCTGTTGATAATATAATAGTCTTCATAGGGAGAGAGAGAGACTATACTCTCTTGTTGATAATATAATAGTCTTCATAGGGAGAGAGAGAGACTATAATCTCCTGTTGATAATATAATAGTCTTCATAGGAAGAGACAGAGAGACTATACTCTCCTGTTGATAATATAATAGTATTTATAGGGAGAGACAGAGAGACTATACTCTCCTGTTGATAATATAATAGTCTTCATAGGGAGAGAGAGAGGCTATACTCTCCTGTTGATAATATAATAGTCTTCATAGGGAGAGAGAGACTACTCTCCTGTTGATAATATAATAGTCTTCATAGGAAGAGAGAGAGACTATACTCTCCTATTGATAACATAATAGTCTTCATAGGAAGAGAGAGAGACTATACTCTCCTGTTTATAATATAATAGTCTTCATAGGAAGAGAGGGACTGTACTCTCCTGTTGATAATATAATAGTCTTCATAGGAAGAGAGAGAGATACTATACTCTCCTGTTTATAACATAATTTTCTTCATAGGGAGAGAGAGATACTATACTCTCCTGTTGATAATATAATAGTCTTCATAGGGAGAGAGAGACTATACTCTCCTGTTGATAATATATTAGTCTTCATAGGGAGAGAGAGAGACTATACTCTCCTGTTGATGATATAATAGCCTTCATAGAGAGAGAGAGAGACTATACTCTCTTGTTGATAATATAATAGTATTCATAGGGAGCGAGAGAGAGACTACTATCCTGTTGATAATATAATAGAATTCATAGGGAGAGAGAGACTATACTCTCCTGTTGATAATATAATAGAATTCATAGGGAGAGAGTGAGACTATACTCTCCTGTTGATAATATAATAGTCTTCAGAGGAAGAGAGAGATACTATACTCTCCTGTTGATAATATAATCGTCTTCATAGGAAGAGAGAGAGACTATACTCTCCTGTTGATAATATATTAGTCTTCATAGGGAGAGAGAGAGAGACTATACTCTCCTTTTTATAATGTTTTAGTTTTCATAGGGAGAGACAGATAGACTATACTCTCCTGTTGATAATATAATAGTCTTTGTATGGAGAGAGAGACTATACTCTCCTGTTGATAATATAATAGTCTTCATATTGAGAGAGAGACTATACTCTCCTGTTGATAATATAATAGTCTTTGTATGGAGAGAGAGACTATACTCTCCTGTTGATAATATAATAGTCTTCATAGGAAGAGAGAGAGACTATACTCTCCAATTGATAACATAATAGTCTTCATAGGAAGAGAGAGAGACTATACTCTCCTGTTTATAATATAATAGTCTTCATAGGAAGAGAGAGAGACTGTACTCTCCTGTTGATAATATAATAGTCTTCATAGGAAGAGAGAGAGATACTATACTCTCCTGTTTATAACATAATTGTCTTCATAGGGAGAGAGAGATACTATACTCTCCTCTTGATAATATAATAGTCTTCATAGAGAGAGAGAGAGAGAGACTATACTCTCCTGTTGATAATATAATAGAATTCATAGTGAGAGAGAGACTATACTCTCCTGTTGATAATATAATAGAATTCATAGGGAGAGACTATACTCTCCTGTTGATAATATAATAGTCTTCATAGGGAGAGAGAGACTATACTCTCCTGTCGATAATATATTAGTCTTCATAGGGAGAGAGAGAGACTATACTCTCCTGTTGATAATATAATAGTCTTCATAGAGAGAGAGAGAGACTATACTCTCTTGTTGATAATATAATACTCTTCATAGGGAGAGAGAGACTATACTCTCCTGTTGATAATATAATAGTCTTCATAGGGAGAGAGAGAGACTATACTCTCCTGTTGATAATAGAATAGTCTTCATAGGGAGAGAGAGACTATACTCTCCTGTTGATAATATAATAGTGTTCATAGAGAGAGAGAGAGACTATACTCTCCTGTTGATAATATAATAGTCTTCATAGGGAGAGAGAGATACTATACTCTCCTGTTGATAATATAATAGTCTTCATAGGGAGAGAGATACTATACTCTCCTGTTGATAATATAATAGTCTTCATAGGGAGAGAGATACTATACTCTCCTGTTGATAATATAATAGTCTTCATAGGGAGAGAGAGATACTATACTCTCCTGTTGATAATATAATAGTCTTCATAGGGAGAGAGATACTATACTCTCCTCTTGATAATATAATAGTCTTCATAGAGAGAGAGAGAGAGAGACTATACTCTCCTGTTGATAATATAATAGAATTCATAGTGAGAGAGAGACTATACTCTCCTGTTGATAATATAATAGAATTCATAGGGAGAGACTATACTCTCCTGTTGATAATATAATAGTCTTCATAGGGAGAGAGAGACTATACTCTCCTGTCGATAATATATTAGTCTTCATAGGGAGAGAGAGAGACTATACTCTCCTGTTGATAATATAATAGTCTTCATAGAGAGAGAGAGAGACTATACTCTCTTGTTGATAATATAATACTCTTCATAGGGAGAGAGAGACTATACTCTCCTGTTGATAATATAATAGTCTTCATAGGGAGAGAGAGAGACTATACTCTCCTGTTGATAATAGAATAGTCTTCATAGGGAGAGAGAGACTATACTCTCCTGTTGATAATATAATAGTGTTCATAGAGAGAGAGACTATACTCTCCTGTTGATAATATAATAGTCTTCATAGGGAGAGAGAGATACTATACTCTCCTGTTGATAATATAATAGTCTTCATAGGGAGAGAGATACTATACTCTCCTGTTGATAATAGAATAGTCTTCATAGGGAGAGAGAGACTATACACTCCTGTTGATAATATAATAGTGTTCATAGAGAGAGAGAGAGACTATACTCTCCTGTTGATAATATAATAGTCTTCATAGGGAGAGAGAGATACTATACTCTCCTGTTGATAATATAATAGTCTTCATAGGGAGAGAGATACTATACTCTCCTGTTGATAATATAATAGTCTTCATAGGGAGAGAGATACTATACTCTCCTGTTGATAATATAATAGTCTTCATAGGGAGAGAGAGATACTATACTCTCCTGTTGATAATATAATAGTCTTCATAGGGAGAGAGATACTATACTCTCCTCTTGATAATATAATAGTCTTCATAGAGAGAGAGAGAGAGAGACTATACTCTCCTGTTGATAATATAATAGTCTTCATAGGAAGAGACAGAGAGACTATACTCTCCTGTTGATAATATAATAGTATTTATAGGGAGAGACAGAGAGACTATACTCTCCTGTTGATAATATAATAGTCTTCATAGGGAGAGAGAGAGGCTATACTCTCCTGTTGATAATATAATAGTCTTCATAGGGAGAGAGAGACTACTCTCCTGTTGATAATATAATAGTCTTCATAGGAAGAGAGAGAGACTATACTCTCCTATTGATAACATAATAGTCTTCATAGGAAGAGAGAGAGACTATACTCTCCTGTTTATAATATAATAGTCTTCATAGGAAGAGAGGGACTGTACTCTCCTGTTGATAATATAATAGTCTTCATAGGAAGAGAGAGAGATACTATACTCTCCTGTTTATAACATAATTTTCTTCATAGGGAGAGAGAGATACTATACTCTCCTGTTGATAATATAATAGTCTTCATAGGGAGAGAGAGACTATACTCTCCTGTTGATAATATATTAGTCTTCATAGGGAGAGAGAGAGACTATACTCTCCTGTTGATGATATAATAGCCTTCATAGAGAGAGAGAGAGACTATACTCTCTTGTTGATAATATAATAGTATTCATAGGGAGCGAGAGAGAGACTACTATCCTGTTGATAATATAATAGAATTCATAGGGAGAGAGAGACTATACTCTCCTGTTGATAATATAATAGAATTCATAGGGAGAGAGTGAGACTATACTCTCCTGTTGATAATATAATAGTCTTCAGAGGAAGAGAGAGATACTATACTCTCCTGTTGATAATATAATCGTCTTCATAGGAAGAGAGAGAGACTATACTCTCCTGTTGATAATATATTAGTCTTCATAGGGAGAGAGAGAGAGACTATACTCTCCTTTTTATAATGTTTTAGTTTTCATAGGGAGAGACAGATAGACTATACTCTCCTGTTGATAATATAATAGTCTTTGTATGGAGAGAGAGACTATACTCTCCTGTTGATAATATAATAGTCTTCATATTGAGAGAGAGACTATACTCTCCTGTTGATAATATAATAGTCTTTGTATGGAGAGAGAGACTATACTCTCCTGTTGATAATATAATAGTCTTCATAGGAAGAGAGAGAGACTATACTCTCCAATTGATAACATAATAGTCTTCATAGGAAGAGAGAGAGACTATACTCTCCTGTTTATAATATAATAGTCTTCATAGGAAGAGAGAGAGACTGTACTCTCCTGTTGATAATATAATAGTCTTCATAGGAAGAGAGAGAGATACTATACTCTCCTGTTTATAACATAATTGTCTTCATAGGGAGAGAGAGATACTATACTCTCCTCTTGATAATATAATAGTCTTCATAGAGAGAGAGAGAGAGAGACTATACTCTCCTGTTGATAATATAGTAGAATTCATAGTGAGAGAGAGACTATACTCTCCTGTTGATAATATAATAGAATTCATAGGGAGAGACTATACTCTCCTGTTGATAATATAATAGTCTTCATAGGGAGAGAGAGACTATACTCTCCTGTCGATAATATATTAGTCTTCATAGGGACAGAGAGAGACTATACTCTCCTGTTGATAATATAATAGTCTTCATAGAGAGAGAGAGAGACTATACTCTCTTGTTGATAATATAATACTCTTCATAGGGAGAGAGAGACTATACTCTCCTGTTGATAATATAATAGTCTTCATAGGGAGAGAGAGAGACTATACTCTCCTGTTGATAATAGAATAGTCTTCATAGGGAGAGAGAGACTATACTCTCCTGTTGATAATATAATAGTGTTCATAGAGAGAGAGAGAGACTATACTCTCCTGTTGATAATATAATAGTCTTCATAGGGAGAGAGAGATACTATACTCTCCTGTTGATAATATAATAGTCTTCATAGGGAGAGAGATACTATACTCTCCTGTTGATAATATAATAGTCTTCATAGGGAGAGAGATACTATACTCTCCTGTTGATAATATAATAGTCTTCATAGGGAGAGAGAGATACTATACTCTCCTGTTGATAATATAATAGTCTTCATAGGGAGAGAGATACTATACTCTCCTCTTGATAATATAATAGTCTTCATAGAGAGAGAGAGAGAGAGACTATACTCTCCTGTTGATAATATAATAGAATTCATAGTGAGAGAGAGACTATACTCTCCTGTTGATAATATAATAGAATTCATAGGGAGAGACTATACTCTCCTGTTGATAATATAATAGTCTTCATAGGGAGAGAGAGACTATACTCTCCTGTCGATAATATATTAGTCTTCATAGGGAGAGAGAGAGCCTATACTCTCCTGTTGATAATATAATAGTCTTCATAGAGAGAGAGAGAGACTATACTCTCTTGTTGATAATATAATACTCTTCATAGGGAGAGAGAGACTATACTCTCCTGTTGATAATATAATAGTCTTCATAGGGAGAGAGAGAGACTATACTCTCCTGTTGATAATAGAATAGTCTTCATAGGGAGAGAGAGACTATACTCTCCTGTTGATAATATAATAGTGTTCATAGAGAGAGAGACTATACTCTCCTGTTGATAATATAATAGTCTTCATAGGGAGAGAGAGATACTATACTCTCCTGTTGATAATATAATAGTCTTCATAGGGAGAGAGATACTATACTCTCCTGTTGATAATAGAATAGTCTTCATAGGGAGAGAGAGACTATACACTCCTGTTGATAATATAATAGTGTTCATAGAGAGAGAGAGAGACTATACTCTCCTGTTGATAATATAATAGTCTTCATAGGGAGAGAGAGATACTATACTCTCCTGTTGATAATATAATAGTCTTCATAGGGAGAGAGATACTATACTCTCCTGTTGATAATATAATAGTCTTCATAGGGAGAGAGATACTATACTCTCCTGTTGATAATATAATAGTCTTCATAGGGAGAGAGAGATACTATACTCTCCTGTTGATAATATAATAGTCTTCATAGGGAGAGAGATACTATACTCTCCTCTTGATAATATAATAGTCTTCATAGAGAGAGAGAGAGAGAGACTATACTCTCCTGTTGATAATATAATAGAATTCATAGTGAGAGAGAGACTATACTCTCCTGTTGATAATATAATAGAATTCATAGGGAGAGACTATACTCTCCTGTTGATAATATAATAGTCTTCATAGGGAGAGAGAGACTATACTCTCCTGTCGATAATATATTAGTCTTCATAGGGAGAGAGAGAGACTATACTCTCCTGTTGATAATATAATAGTCTTCATAGAGAGAGAGAGAGACTATACTCTCTTGTTGATAATATAATACTCTTCATAGGGAGAGAGAGACTATACTCTCCTGTTGATAATATAATAGTCTTCATAGGGAGAGAGAGAGACTATACTCTCCTGTTGATAATAGAATAGTCTTCATAGGGAGAGAGAGACTATACTCTCCTGTTGATAATATAATAGTGTTCATAGAGAGAGAGACTATACTCTCCTGTTGATAATATAATAGTCTTCATAGGGAGAGAGAGATACTATACTCTCCTGTTGATAATATAATAGTCTTCATAGGGAGAGAGATACTATACTCTCCTGTTGATAATAGAATAGTCTTCATAGGGAGAGAGAGACTATACACTCCTGTTGATAATATAATAGTGTTCATAGAGAGAGAGAGAGACTATACTCTCCTGTTGATAATATAATAGTCTTCATAGGGAGAGAGAGATACTATACTCTCCTGTTGATAATATAATAGTCTTCATAGGGAGAGAGATACTATACTCTCCTGTTGATAATATAATAGTCTTCATAGGGAGAGAGATACTATACTCTCCTGTTGATAATATAATAGTCTTCATAGGGAGAGAGAGATACTATACTCTCCTGTTGATAATATAATAGTCTTCATAGGGAGAGAGATACTATACTCTCCTCTTGATAATATAATAGTCTTCATAGAGAGAGAGAGAGAGAGACTATACTCTCCTGTTGATAATATAATAGAATTCATAGTGAGAGAGAGACTATACTCTCCTGTTGATAAAATAATAGAATTCATAGGGAGAGACTATACTCTCCTGTTGATAATATAATAGTCTTCATAGGGAGAGAGAGACTATACTCTCCTGTCGATAATATATTTGTCTTCATAGGGAGAGAGAGAGACTATACTCTCCTGTTGATAATATAATAGTCTTCATAGAGAGAGAGAGAGACTATACTCTCTTGTTGATAATATAATACTCTTCATAGGGAGAGAGAGACTATACTCTCCTGTTGATAATATAATAGTCTTCATAGGGAGAGAGAGAGACTATACTCTCCTGTTGATAATAGAATAGTCTTCATAGGGAGAGAGAGACTATACTCTCCTGTTGATAATATAATAGTGTTCATAGAGAGAGAGAGAGACTATACTCTCCTGTTGATAATATAATAGTCTTCATAGGGAGAGAGAGATACTATACTCTCCTGTTGATAATATAATAGTCTTCATAGGGAGAGAGATACTATACTCTCCTGTTGATAATATAATAGTCTTCATAGGGAGAGAGATACTATACTCTCCTGTTGATAATATAATAGTCTTCATAGGGAGAGAGAGATACTATACTCTCCTGTTGATAATATAATAGTCTTCATAGGGAGAGAGATACTATACTCTCCTCTTGATAATATAATAGTCTTCATAGAGAGAGAGAGAGAGACTATACTCTCCTGTTGATAATATAATAGAATTCATAGTGAGAGAGAGACTATACTCTCCTGTTGATAATATAATAGAATTCATAGGGAGAGACTATACTCTCCTGTTGATAATATAATAGTCTTCATAGGGAGAGAGAGACTATACTCTCCTGTTGATAATATAATAGTGTTCATAGAGAGAGAGAGAGACTATACTCTCTTGTTGATAATATAATACTCTTCATAGGGAGAGAGAGACTATACTCTCCTGTTGATAATATAATAGTCTTCATAGGGAGAGAGAGAGACTATACTCTCCTGTTGATAATAGAATAGTCTTCATAGGGAGAGAGAGACTATACTCTCCTGTTGATAATATAATAGTGTTCATAGAGAGAGAGAGAGACTATACTCTCCTGTTGATAATATAATAGTCTTCATAGGGAGAGAGAGATACTATACTCTCCTGTTGATAATATAATAGTCTTCATAGGGAGAGAGATACTATACTCTCCTGTTGATAATAGAATAGTCTTCATAGGGAGAGAGAGACTATACTCTCCTGTTGATAATATAATAGTGTTCATAGAGAGAGAGAGAGACTATACTCTCCTGTTGATAATATAATAGTCTTCATAGGGAGAGAGAGATACTATACTCTCCTGTTGATAATATAATAGTCTTCATAGGGAGAGAGATACTATACTCTCCTGTTGATAATATAATAGTCTTCATAGGGAGAGAGATACTATACTCTCCTGTTGATAATATAATAGTCTTCATAGGGAGAGAGAGATACTATACTCTCCTGTTGATAATATAATAGTCTTCATAGGGAGAGAGATACTATACTCTCCTCTTGATAATATAATAGTCTTCATAGAGAGAGAGAGAGAGAGACTATACTCTCCTGTTGATAATATAATAGAATTCATAGTGAGAGAGATACTATACTCTCCTGTTGATAATATAATAGAATTCATAGGGAGAGACTATACTCTCCTGTTGATAATATAATAGTCTTCATAGGGAGAGAGAGACTATACTCTCCTGTCGATAATATATTAGTCTTCATAGGGAGAGAGAGAGACTATACTCTCCTGTTGATAATATAATAGTCTTCATAGAGAGAGAGAGAGACTATACTCTCTTGTTGATAATATAATACTCTTCATAGGGAGAGAGAGACTATACTCTCCTGTTGATAATATAATAGTCTTCATAGGGAGAGAGAGAGACTATACTCTCCTGTTGATAATAGAATAGTCTTCATAGGGAGAGAGAGACTATACTCTCCTGTTGATAATATAATAGTGTTCATAGAGAGAGAGACTATACTCTCCTGTTGATAATATAATAGTCTTCATAGGGAGAGAGAGATACTATACTCTCCTGTTGATAATATAATAGTCTTCATAGGGAGAGAGATACTATACTCTCCTGTTGATTATATAATAGTCTTCATAGGGAGACAGAGAGTCTTTACTATCCTGTTGATAATACAATAGTCTTCTTCGGGAGAGAGAGAGACTATACTCTCCTTTTTATAATATTTTAGTCTTCATAGGGAGAGACAGATAGACTATACTCTCCTGTTGATAATATAATAGTCTTCATATGGAGAGAGAGACTATACTCTCCTGTTGATAATATAATAGTCTTCATGGGGAGAGAGAGACTATACTCTCCTGTTGATAATATAATAGTCTTCATAGGGAGAGAGAGACTATACTCTCCTGTTGATAATAGAATAGTCTTCATAGGGAGAGAGAGACTATACTCTCCTGTTGATAATATAATAGTGTTCATAGAGAGAGAGAGAGACTATACTCTCCTGTTGATAATATAATAGTCTTCATAGGGAGAGAGAGATACTATACTCTCCTGTTGATAATATAATAGTCTTCATAGGGAGAGAGATACTATACTCTCCTGTTGATAATATAATAGTCTTCATAGGGAGAGAGATACTATACTCTCCTGTTGATAATATAATAGTCTTCATAGGGAGAGAGAGATACTATACTCTCCTGTTGATAATATAATAGTCTTCATAGGGAGAGAAATACTATACTCTCCTCTTGATAATATAATAGTCTTCATAGAGAGAGAGAGAGAGAGACTATACTCTCCTGTTGATAATATAATAGAATTCATAGTGAGAGAGAGACTATACTCTCCTGTTGATAATATAATAGAATTCATAGGGAGAGACTATACTCTCCTGTTGATAATATAATAGTCTTCATAGGGAGAGAGAGACTATACTCTCCTGTCGATAATATATTAGTCTTCATAGGGAGAGAGAGAGACTATACTCTCCTGTTGATAATATAATAGTCTTCATAGAGAGAGAGAGAGACTATACTCTCTTGTTGATAATATAATACTCTTCATAGGGAGAGAGAGACTATACTCTCCTGTTGATAATATAATAGTCTTCATAGGGAGAGAGAGAGACTATACTCTCCTGTTGATAATAGAATAGTCTTCATAGGGAGAGAGAGACTATACTCTCCTGTTGATAATATAATAGTGTTCATAGAGAGAGAGAGAGACTATACTCTCCTGTTGATAATATAATAGTCTTCATAGGGAGAGAGAGATACTATACTCTCCTGTTGATAATATAATAGTCTTCATAGGGAGAGAGATACTATACTCTCCTGTTGATTATATAATAGTCTTCATAGGGAGACAGAGAGTCTTTACTATCCTGTTGATAATACAATAGTCTTCTTCGGGAGAGAGAGAGACTATACTCTCCTTTTTATAATATTTTAGTCTTCATAGGGAGAGACAGATAGACTATACTCTCCTGTTGATAATATAATAGTCTTCATATGGAGAGAGAGACTATACTCTCCTGTTGATAATATAATAGTCTTCATGGGGAGAGAGAGACTATACTCTCCTGTTGATAATATAATAGTCTTCATAGGGAGAGAGAGACTATACTCTCCTGTTGATAATAGAATAGTCTTCATAGGGAGAGAGAGACTATACTCTCCTGTTGATAATATAATAGTGTTCATAGAGAGAGAGAGAGACTATACTCTCCTGTTGATAATATAATAGTCTTCATAGGGAGAGAGAGATACTATACTCTCCTGTTGATAATATAATAGTCTTCATAGGGAGAGAGATACTATACTCTCCTGTTGATAATATAATAGTCTTCATAGGGAGAGAGATACTATACTCTCCTGTTGATAATATAATAGTCTTCATAGGGAGAGAGAGATACTATACTCTCCTGTTGATAATATAATAGTCTTCATAGGGAGAGAAATACTATACTCTCCTCTTGATAATATAATAGTCTTCATAGAGAGAGAGAGAGAGAGACTATACTCTCCTGTTGATAATATAATAGAATTCATAGTGAGAGAGAGACTATACTCTCCTGTTGATAATATAATAGAATTCATAGGGAGAGACTATACTCTCCTGTTGATAATATAATAGTCTTCATAGGGAGAGAGAGACTATACTCTCCTGTCGATAATATATTAGTCTTCATAGGGAGAGAGAGAGACTATACTCTCCTGTTGATAATATAATAGTCTTCATAGAGAGAGAGAGAGACTATACTCTCTTGTTGATAATATAATACTCTTCATAGGGAGAGAGAGACTATACTCTCCTGTTGATAATATAATAGTCTTCATAGGGAGAGAGAGAGACTATACTCTCCTGTTGATAATAGAATAGTCTTCATAGGGAGAGAGAGACTATACTCTCCTGTTGATAATATAATAGTGTTCATAGAGAGAGAGAGAGACTATACTCTCCTGTTGATAATATAATAGTCTTCATAGGGAGAGAGAGATACTATACTCTCCTGTTGATAATATAATAGTCTTCATAGGGAGAGAGATACTATACTCTCCTGTTGATTATATAATAGTCTTCATAGGGAGACAGAGAGTCTATACTATCCTGTTGATAATACAATAGTCTTCTTCGGGAGAGAGAGAGACTATACTCTCCTTTTTATAATATTTTAGTCTTCATAGGGAGAGACAGATAGACTATACTCTCCTGTTGATAATATAATAGTCTTCATATGGAGAGAGAGACTATACTCTCCTGTTGATAATATAATAGTCTTCATGGGGAGAGAGAGACTATACTCTCCTGTTGATAATATAATAGTCTTCATAGGGAGAGAGAGACTATACTCTCCTGTTGATAATATAATAGTCTTCATAGGGAGAGAGAGAGACTATACTCTCCTGTTGATAATATAATAGTCTTCATATTGAGAGAGAGACTATACTCTCCTGTTGATAATATAATAGTCTTCATAGAGAGAGAGAGAGACTATATTCTCTTGTTGATAATATAATAGTATTCATAGGGAGCGAGAGAGACTATACTCTCCTGTTGATAATATAATAGAATTCATAGGTAGAGAGAGACTATACTCTCCTGTTGATAATATAATAGAATTCATAGGTAGAGAGAGACTATACTCTCCTGTTGATAATATAATAGTCTTCATAGGTAGAGAGAGACTATACTCTCCTGTTGATAATATAATAGAATTCATAGGGAGAGAGAGACTATACTCTCCTGTTGATAATATAATAGTCTTCATAGGAAGAGAGAGATACTATACTCTCCTGTTGATAATATAATAGTCTTCATAGGAAGAGAGAGAGACTATACTCTCCTGTTGATAATATATTAGTCTTCATAGGGAGAGAGAGAGACTATACTCTCCTTTTTATAATTTTTTAGTCTTCATAGGGAGAGACAGATAGACTATACTCCCCTGTTGATAATATAATAGTCTTCATATGGAGAGAGAGACTATACTCTCCTGTTTATAATATAATAGTCTTCATATTGAGAGAGAGACTATACTCTCCTGTTGATAATATAATTGTCTTCATAGGAAAAGAGTGATACTATAATCTCCTGTTGATAATATAATAGTCTTCATGGGGAGAGAGAGACTATACTCTCCTGTTGATAATAGAATAGTCTTCATAGGGAGAGAGAGACTATACTCTCCTGTTGATAATATAATAGTCTTCATAGGGAGAGAGAGACTATACTCTCCTGTTGATAATATAATAGTCTTCATAGGGAGAGAGAGAGACTATACTCTCTTGTTGATAATATAATAGTCTTCATAGGGAGAGAGAGAGACTATACTCTCCTGTTGATAATATAATAGTCTTCATAGGAAGAGACAGAGAGACTATACTCTCCTGTTGATAATATAATAGTATTCATAGGGAGAGACAGAGAGACTATACTCTCCTGTTGATAATATAATAGAATTCATAGGGAGAGACTATACTCTCCTGTTGATAATATAATAGTCTTCATAGGGAGAGAGAGACTATACTCTCCTGTTGATAATATATTAGTCTTCATAGGGAGAGAGAGAGACTATACTCTCCTGTTGATAATATAATAGTCTTCATAGGGAGAGAGAGACTATACTCTCCTGTTGATAATATAATAGTCTTCATAGGGAGAGAGAGAGACTATACTCTCCTGTTGATAAAAGAATAGTCTTCATAGGGAGAGAGAGACTATACTCTCCTGTTGATAATAGAATAGTCTTCATAGGGAGAGAGAGACTATACTCTCCTGCTGATAATATAATAGAATTCATAGTGAGAGAGAGACTATACTCTCCTGTTGATAATATAATAGAATTCATAGGGAGAGAGAGACTATACTCTCCTTTTGATAATATAATAGTCTTCATAGGGAGAGAGAGACTATACTCTCCTGTTGATAATATAATAGTCTGCATATGGAGAGAGAGAGACTATACTCTCCTGTTGATAATAGAATAGTCTTCTTCGGGAGAGAGAGAGACTATATTCTCCTGTTGATAATATAATAGTCTTCATAGGGAGAGAGAGAGAGACTATACTCTCCTGTTGATAATATAATAGTCTTCATAGGAAAAGAGTGAGACTATAATCTCCTGTTGATAATATAATAGTCTTCATGGGGAGAGAGAGAATATACTCTCCTGTTGATAATATAATAGTCTTCATAGGGAGAGAGAGTCTATACTCCCCTGCTGATAATATAATAGTCTTCATAGGAGGAGAGAGAGAGAGTATACTCTCCTGTTGATAATATAATAGTCTTCATAGGGAGAGAGAGACTATACTCTCCTGTTTATAATATAATAGTCTTCATAGGGAGAGAGAGACTATACTCTCCTGTTGATAATATAATAGTCTTCATAGGGAGAGAGAGACTATACTCCCCTGTTGATAATATAATAGTCTTCATAGGGAGAGAGAGAGACTATAGTCTCCTGTTGATAATATAATAGTCTTCATATTGAGAGAGAGACTATACTCTCCTGTTGATAATATAATAGTCTTCATAGGGAGAGAGAGACTATACTCTCCTGTTTATAACATAATAGTCTTCATATTGAGAGAGACTATACTCTCCTGTTGATAATATAATAGTCTTCATAGGGAGAGAGAGATACTATACTCTCCTGTTGATAATATAATAGTCTTCATAGGGAGAGAGATACTATACTCTCCTGTTGATTATATAATAGTCTTCATAGGGAGACAGAGAGTCTTTACTATCCTGTTGATAATACAATAGTCTTCTTCGGGAGAGAGAGAGACTATACTCTCCTTTTTATAATATTTTAGTCTTCATAGGGAGAGACAGATAGACTATACTCTCCTGTTGATAATATAATAGTCTTCATATGGAGAGAGAGACTATACTCTCCTGTTGATAATATAATAGTCTTCATGGGGAGAGAGAGACTATACTCTCCTGTTGATAATATAATAGTCTTCATAGGGAGAGAGAGACTATACTCTCCTGTTGATAATAGAATAGTCTTCATAGGGAGAGAGAGACTATACTCTCCTGTTGATAATATAATAGTGTTCATAGAGAGAGAGAGAGACTATACTCTCCTGTTGATAATATAATAGTCTTCATAGGGAGAGAGAGATACTATACTCTCCTGTTGATAATATAATAGTCTTCATAGGGAGAGAGATACTATACTCTCCTGTTGATAATATAATAGTCTTCATAGGGAGAGAGATACTATACTCTCCTGTTGATAATATAATAGTCTTCATAGGGAGAGAGAGATACTATACTCTCCTGTTGATAATATAATAGTCTTCATAGGGAGAGAAATACTATACTCTCCTCTTGATAATATAATAGTCTTCATAGAGAGAGAGAGAGAGAGACTATACTCTCCTGTTGATAATATAATAGAATTCATAGTGAGAGAGAGACTATACTCTCCTGTTGATAATATAATAGAATTCATAGGGAGAGACTATACTCTCCTGTTGATAATATAATAGTCTTCATAGGGAGAGAGAGACTATACTCTCCTGTCGATAATATATTAGTCTTCATAGGGAGAGAGAGAGACTATACTCTCCTGTTGATAATATAATAGTCTTCATAGAGAGAGAGAGAGACTATACTCTCTTGTTGATAATATAATACTCTTCATAGGGAGAGAGAGACTATACTCTCCTGTTGATAATATAATAGTCTTCATAGGGAGAGAGAGAGACTATACTCTCCTGTTGATAATAGAATAGTCTTCATAGGGAGAGAGAGACTATACTCTCCTGTTGATAATATAATAGTGTTCATAGAGAGAGAGAGAGACTATACTCTCCTGTTGATAATATAATAGTCTTCATAGGGAGAGAGAGATACTATACTCTCCTGTTGATAATATAATAGTCTTCATAGGGAGAGAGATACTATACTCTCCTGTTGATTATATAATAGTCTTCATAGGGAGACAGAGAGTCTATACTATCCTGTTGATAATACAATAGTCTTCTTCGGGAGAGAGAGAGACTATACTCTCCTTTTTATAATATTTTAGTCTTCATATGGAGAGACAGATAGACTATACTCTCCTGTTGATAATATAATAGTCTTCATATGGAGAGAGAGACTATACTCTCCTGTTGATAATATAATAGTCTTCATGGGGAGAGAGAGACTATACTCTCCTGTTGATAATATAATAGTCTTCATAGGGAGAGAGAGACTATACTCTCCTGTTGATAATATAATAGTCTTCATAGGGAGAGAGAGAGACTATACTCTCCTGTTGATAATATAATAGTCTTCATATTGAGAGAGAGACTATACTCTCCTGTTGATAATATAATAGTCTTCATAGAGAGAGAGAGAGAGAGAGAGAGACTATACTCTCCTGTTGATAATATAATAGTCTTCATAGAGAGAGAGAGAGACTATATTCTCTTGTTGATAATATAATAGTATTCATAGGGAGCGAGAGAGACTATACTCTCCTGTTGATAATATAATAGAATTCATAGGTAGAGAGAGACTATACTCTCCTGTTGATAATATAATAGTCTTCATAGGGAGAGAGAGACTATACTCTCCTGTTGATAATATAATAGAATTCATAGGGAGAGAGAGACTATACTCTCCTGTTGATAATATAATAGTCTTCATAGGAAGAGAGAGATACTATACTCTCCTGTTGATAATATAATAGTCTTCATAGGAAGAGAGAGAGACTATACTCTCCTGTTGATAATATAATAGTCTTCATGGGGAGAGAGAGACTATACTCTCCTGTTGATAATAGAATAGTCTTCATAGGGAGAGAGAGACTATACTCTCCTGTTGATAATATAATAGTCTTCATAGGGAGAGAGAGACTATACTCTCCTGTTGATAATATAATAGTCTTCATAGGGAGAGAGAGAGACTATACTCTCTTGTTGATAATATAATAGTCTTCATAGGGAGAGAGAGAGACTA
This sequence comes from Salmo salar, assembly GCF_965601325.2. Lineage (NCBI taxonomy): Eukaryota > Metazoa > Chordata > Actinopteri > Salmoniformes > Salmonidae > Salmo > Salmo salar. The sequence goes on along the minus strand of NC_138304.1, from coordinate 82,938,666 downwards.
TACTCTCCTGTTGATAATATAATAGTCTTCATAGGAAGAGACAGAGAGACTATACTCTCCTGTTGATAATATAATAGTATTCATAGGGAGAGACAGAGAGACTATACTCTCCTGTTGATAATATAATAGAATTCATAGGGAGAGACTATACTCTCCTGTTGATAATATAATAGTCTTCATAGGGAGAGAGAGACTATACTCTCCTGTTGATAATATATTAGTCTTCATAGGGAGAGAGAGAGACTATACTCTCCTGTTGATAATATAATAGTCTTCATAGGGAGAGAGAGACTATACTCTCCTGTTGATAATATAATAGTCTTCATAGGGAGAGAGAGAGACTATACTCTCCTGTTGATAAAAGAATAGTCTTCATAGGGAGAGAGAGACTATACTCTCCTGTTGATAATAGAATAGTCTTCATAGGGAGAGAGAGACTATACTCTCCTGCTGATAATATAATAGAATTCATAGTGAGAGAGAGACTATACTCTCCTGTTGATAATATAATAGAATTCATAGGGAGAGAGAGACTATACTCTCCTTTTGATAATATAATAGTCTTCATAGGGAGAGAGAGACTATACTCTCCTGTTGATAATATAATAGTCTGCATATGGAGAGAGAGAGACTATACTCTCCTGTTGATAATAGAATAGTCTTCTTCGGGAGAGAGAGAGACTATATTCTCCTGTTGATAATATAGTAGTCTTCATAGGGAGAGAGAGAGAGACTATACTCTCCTGTTGATAATATAATAGTCTTCATGGGGAGAGAGAGACTATACTCTCCTGTTGATAATATAATAGTCTTCATAGGGAGAGAGAGTCTATACTCCCCTGCTGATAATATAATAGTCTTCATAGGAGGAGAGAGAGAGACTATACTCTCCTGTTGATAATATAATAGTCTTCATAGGGAGAGAGAGAGAGAGACTATACTTTCCTGTTGATAATATATTAGTCTTCATAGGGAGAGAGAGAGAGACTATACTCTCCTGTTGATAATATAATAGTCTTCATAGGGAGAGAGACTATACTCTCCTGTTGATAATATAATAGTCTTCATGGTGAGAGAGAGACTATACTCCCCTGTTGATAATATAATAGTCTTCATAGGAGGAGAGAGAGAGACGATACTCTCCTGTTGATAATATAATAGTCTTCATAGGGAGAGAGAGACTATACTCTCCTGTTGATAATATAATAGTCTTCATATTGAGAGAGAGACTATACTCTCCTGTTGATAATATAATAGTCTTCATAGGGAGAGAGAGTCTATACTCCCCTGCTGATAATATAATAGTCTTCATAGGAGGAGAGAGAGAGAGTATACTCTCCTGTTGATAATATAATAGTCTTCATAGGGAGAGAGAGACTATACTCTCCTGTTGATAATATAATAGTCTTCATAGGGAGAGAGAGTCTATACTCCCCTGTTGATAATATAATAGTCTTCATAGGGAGAGAGAGAGACTATTCTCTCCTGTTGATAATATAATAGTCTTCATAGGGAGAGAGAGACTATACTCTCCTGTTGATAATATAATAGTCTTCATAGGGAGAGAGAGAGACTATACTCTCCTGTTGATAATATAATAGTCTTCATAGGGAGAGAGAGAGAGAGACTATACTCTCTTGTTGATAATATATTAGTCTTCATAGGGAGAGAGAGAGAGACTATACTCTCTTGTTGATAATATAATAGTCTTCATAGGGAGAGAGAGACTATACTCCCCTGTTGATAATATAATAGTCTTCATAGGGAGAGAGAGAGACTATACTCTCCTGTTGATAATATCATAGTCTTCATAGGGAGAGAGAGAGAGAGACTATACTCTCTTGTTGATAATATATTAGTCTTCATAGGGAGAGAGAGAGAGACTATACTCTCCTGTTGATAATATAATAGTCTTCATAGGGAGAGAGAGACTATACTCTCCTGTTGATAATATAATAGTCTTCATGGTGAGAGAGAGACTATACTCCCCTGTTGATAATATAATAGTCTTCATAGGAGGAGAGAGAGAGACGATACTCTCCTGTTGATAATATAATAGTCTTCATAGGGAGAGAGAGACTATACTCTCCTGTTTATAACATAATAGTCTTCATATTGAGAGAGACTATACTCTCCTGTTGATTATATAATAGTCTTCATATTGAGAGAGAGACTATACTCTCCTGTTTATAATATACTTGTCTTCATAGGGAGAGAGAGACTATACTCTCCTGTTGATAATATAATAGTCTTCATAGGGAGAGAGAGAGACTATACTCTCCTGTTGATAATAATATAGTCTTCATAGGGAGTAATAGACTATACTCTCCTGTAAATAATATAATAGGCTTCATAGAGAGAGAGAGACTATACTCTCCTGTTTATAATATAATTGTGTGCATAGGGAGAGAGAGAGAGAGACTATACTCTCCTGTTGATAATGTAATAGTCTTCATAGGGAGAGAGAGACTATACTCTCCTGTTTATAACATAATAGTCTTCATATGGAGAGAGAGAGACTATACTCTCCTGTTGATAATATAATTGTCTTCATATGGAGAGAGAGAGAGACTATACTCTCCTGTTGATAATATAATTGTCTTCATATGGAGAGAGAGACATACTATACTCTCCTGTTGATAATATACCGTAATTTCCTGACTTTTGAGCGCACCTGGGTATAAGCCCAGAATTAAAAAAAATAATAATAATACATTTTTACATAAATAATCCGCACATGTCTATAAGCCGCAGGTACCTACCGGTACATTGAAACAAATTAACTTTACACAGGCTTTAACGAAACTCTGCGTGTAACAAAAATAAATAGGCTTTAACGAAACACAACTTGTAACAAAAAGATAATAATTAGCAGTAAGCTTTAGTTGTCTTTTTGCACTGAGTCAATTCCTCACGCTGCTGTTTCCAACGTCTTATCATCGACTCATTAAGACCAAGCTCCCGTGCAGCAGCTCTATTTCCTTTTCCAACAGCCAGATCAATCGCCTTCAACTTGAAAGCTGCATCATATGCATTTCTCCGTGTCTTTGCCATGATGAGGGTGACAGAATGATTACCGTAATCAGAATGATGGGAAGTTTGAGAGTGCTCGATTTAATCTAAACCGTAAACAAAAAAGTTGTTTGACCTTAACCCGTTCGGCAATTTCATTGGTCTAATGAAATCTTCATGCCGCCAAAAAACTGAGCACGTCACAGAATGTGTTTTTTTTTGGAAAAAAAAATTGAATGCGGGAAAAATCCATATATTAGCTGCGTCATTGTTTTACCAGCGAGGTTCAAAGCGTGGGAAAAAAGTTGCGGCTTATAGTCCGGAAATTACGGTAATAGTCTTCATATGGAGAGAGAGAGAGATAATACTCTCCTGTTGATAATATAATAGTCTTCATATGGAGAGAGACATTCTAGACTCTCCTGTTTATAATATAATTGTCTTCATAGGGAGAGAGACTATACTCTCCTGTTGATAATAGAATAGTCTTCATAGTGAGGGAGAGACTATACTCTCCTGTTGATAATGTAATAGTCTTCATATGGAGAGAGAGAGATTCTAGACTCTCCTGTTGATAATATAATAGTCTTCATAGGGAGAGAGATACTATACTCTCCTGTTGATAATATACTGCTCAAAAAAATAAAGGGAACACTTAAACAACACATCCTAGATCTGAATGAAAGAAATAATCTTATTAAATTTTTTTTTCTTTACATAGTTGAATGTGCTGACAACAAAATCACCAAAAATAATCAATGGAAATCCAATTTATCAACCCATGGAGGTCTGGATTTGGAGTCACGCTCAACATTAAAGTGGAAAACCACACTACAGGCTGATCCAACTTTGATGTAATGTCCTTAAAACAAGTCAAAATGAGGCTCAGTAGTGTGTGTGGCCTCCACGTGCCTGTATGACCTCCCTACAACGCCTGGGCATGCTCCTGATGAGGTGGCAGATGGTCTCCTGTGGGATCTCCTCCCAGACCTGGACTAAAGCATCCGCCAACTTCTGGACAGTCTGTGGTGCAACGTGGCGTTGGTGGATGGAGCGAGACATGATGTCCCAGATGTGCTCAATTGGATTCAGGTCTGTGGAACGGAGCGGGCCAGTCCATAGCATCAATGCCTTCCTCTTGCAGGAACTGCTGACACACTCCAGCCACATGAGGTCTAGCATTGTCTTGCATTAGGAGGAACCCAGGGCCAACCGCACCAGCATATGGTCTCACAAGGGGTCTGAGGATCTCATCTCGGTACCTAATGGCAGTCAGGCTACCTCTGGCGAGCAAATGGAGGGCTGTGCGGCCCCCCAAAGAAATGCCACCCCACACCATGACTGACCCACCGCCAAACCGGTCATGCTGGAGGATGTTGCAGGCAGCAGAGCGTTCTCCACGGCGTCTCCAGACTCTGTCACGTGTGTCACGTGCTCAGTGTGAACCTGCTTTCATCTGTGAAGAGCACAGGGCACCAGTGGCGAATTTGCCAATCTTGGTGTTCTCTGGCAAATGCCAAACGTCCTGCACGGTTTTGGGCTGTAAGCACAACCCCCACCTGTGGACGTCGGGCCCTCATACCACCCTCATGGAGTCTGTTTCTGACCGTTTGAGCAGACACATGCACATTTGTGGCCTGCTGGAGGTCATTTTGCAGGGCTCTGGCAGTGCTTCTCCTGCTCCTCCGTGCACAAAGGCGGAGGTAGCGGTCCTGCTGCTGGGTTGTTGCCCTCCTACAGCCTCCTCCACGTGTCCTGATGTACTGGCCTGTCTCCTGGTAGCGCCTCCATGCTCTGGACACTACGCTGACCGACACAGCAAACCTTCTTGCCACAGCTCGCATTGATGTGCCATCCTGGATGAGCTGCACTACCTGAGCCACTTGTGTGGGTTGTAGACTCCATCTCATGCTACCACTAGAGTGAAAGCACCGCCAGCATTCAAAAGTGACCAAAACATCAGCCAGGAAGCATAGGAACTGAGAAGTGGTCTGTGGTCCCCACCTGCAGAACCACTCCTTTATTGGGGGTGTCTTGCTAATTGCCTATAATTTCCACCTGTTGTCTATTCCATTTGCACAACAGCATGTGAAATGTTTTGTCAATCAGTGTTGCTTCCTAAGTGGACAGTTTGATTTCAAAGAAGTGTGATTGACTTGGAGTTACATTGTGTTGTTTAAGTGTTCCCTTTATTTTTTTGAGCAGTGTATAATAGTCTTCATAGGGAGAGAGAGATATATTATACTCTCCTGTTGATAATATAACAGTCTTCATAGGGAGAGAGAGAGAGACTATACTCTCCTGTTGATTATATAATAGTCTTCATAGGGAGAGAGAGACTATACTCTCCTGTTTATAATATAATAGTCTTCATAGGGAGAGAGAGAGAGAGAGAGCTATACTCTCCTGTTGATAATATAATTGTCTTCATATGGAGAGAGAGGGACTATACTCTCCTGTTCATAATATAATAGTATTCATAGGGAGAGAGAGACTATACTCTCCTGTTGATAATATAATAGTCTTCATAGGGAGAGAGAGACTATACTCTCCTGTTGATAATATAATAGTCTTCATAGGGAGAGACTATACTCTCCTGTTCATAATATAATAGTCTTCATATGGAGAGAGAGACTATACTCTTCTGTTGATAGTATAATAGTCTTCATAGGGAGAGAGAGACTATACTCTCCTGTTGATAATATAATAGTCTTCATAGGGAGAGAGAGAGACTATACTCTCCTGTTGATTGTATAATAGTCTTCATATGGAGAGAGAGAGAGAGAGAGAGAGAGAGACTATACTCTCCTGTTGATAGTATAATAGTCTTCATAGGGAGAGAGAGACTATACTCTCCTGTTTATAATATAATAGTCTTCATAGGGAGAGAGAGAGAAACTATACTCTCCTATTTATAATATAATTGTCTTCATAGTGAGAGAGAGACTTTTTGTCTTTCTTTGATGATACATCCTAATTTCATTTAAACCTCAAACAAATATCCCTTGTGCTGCATACTCACCTTGCCCTCTACCCCACGATACAAAACAACACCAAAATTCACAATAACCAAAACCTCACCACTTCTACAACCGTATATCCAACCCATCTTCCCCAGCTAGTCAGACAGCCCCCCGACACACCATATCTCCTGAAACATCTTCCCCAGCTGGTCAGACAGCCCCCCCGACACACCATATCTCCTGAAACATCTTCCCCAGCTGGTCAGACAGCCTCCCGACACACCATATCTCCTGAAACATCTTCCCCAGCTGGTCAGACAGCCCCCCGACACACCATATCTCCTGAAACATCTTCCCCAGCTAGTCAGACAGCCCCCCCAACACACCATATCTCCTGAAACATCTTCCCCAGCTGGTCAGACAGCACCCCCGACACACCATATCTCCTGAAACATCTTCCCCAGCTGGTCAGACAGCCCCCCCGACACACCATATCTCCTGAAACATCTTCCCCAGCTGGTCAGACAGCCCCCCAACACACCATATCTCCTTAAACATCTTCCCCAGCTGGTCAGACAGCCCCCCCGACACACCATATCTCCTGAAACATCTTCCCCAGCTGGTCAGACAGCCCCCCAACACACCATATCTCCTGAAACATCTTCCCCAGCTAGTCAGACAGCCCCCCGACACACCATATCTCCGGAAACATCTTCCCCAGCTGGTCAGACAGCCCCCCAACACACCATATCTCCTGAAACATCTTCCCCAGCTATTGAGACAGCCCCCCGACACACCATATCTCCTGAAACATCTTCCCCAGCTGGTCAGACAGCCTCCCGACACACCATATCTCCTGAAACATCTTCCCCAGCTGGTCAGACAGCCTCCCGACACACCATATCTCCTGAAACATCTTCCACAGCTGGTCAGACAGCCCCCCGACACACCATATCTCCTGAAACATCTTCCCCAGCTAGTCAGACAGCCCCCCAACACACCATATCTCCTGAAACATCTTCCCCAGCTGGTCAGACAGCCCCCCCGACACACCATATCTCCTGAAACATCTTCCCCAGCTGGTCAGACAGCCCCCCCGACACACCATATCTCCTGAAACATCTTCCCCAGCTGGTCAGACAGCCCCCCCAACACACCATATCTCCTGAAACATCTTCCCCAGCTAGTCAGACAGTCCCCCCAACACACCATATCTCCTGAAACATCTTCCCGAGCTGGTCAGACAGCCCCCCCAACACACCATATCTCCTGAAACATCTTCCACAGCTAGTCAGACAGCCCCCCCAACACACCATATATCCTGAAACATCTTCCCCAGCTGGTCAGACAGCCCCCCCAACACACCATATATCCTGAAACATCTTCCCCAGCTAGTCAGACAGCCCCCCCAACACACCATATCTCCTGAAACATCTTCCCCAGCTGGTCAGACAGCCCCCCCAACACACCATATATACTGAAACATCTTCCCCAGCTAGTCAGACAGCCCCCCCAACACACCATATCTCCTGAAACATCTTCCCCAGCTAGTCAGACAGTCCCCCCAACACACCATATCTCCTGAAACATCTTCCCCAGCTATACAGACAGCCCCCCCCAACACACCATATCTCCTGAAACATCTTCCCCAGCTAGTCAGACAGCCCCCCCAACACACCATATCTCCTGAAACATCTTCCCCAGCTAGTCAGACAGCCCCCCCGACACACCATATCTCCTGAAACATCTTCCCCAGCTGGTCAGACAGCCCCCCGACACACCATATCTCCTGAAACATCTTCCCCAGCTAGTCAGACAGCCCCCCAACACACCATATCTCCTGAAACATCTTCCCCAGCTAGTGAGACAGCCCCCCCAACACACCATATCTCCTGAAACATCTTCCCCAGCTGGTCAGACAGCCCCCCGACACACCATATCTCCTGAAACATCTTCCCCAGCTAGTGAGACAGCCCCCCCAACACACCATATCTCCTGAAACATCTTCCCCAGCTGGTCAGACAGCCCCCCAACACACCATATCTCCTGAAACATCTTCCCCAGCTGGTCAGACAGCCCCCCCGACACACCATATCTCCTGAAGCATCTTCCCCAGCTGGTCAGACAGCCCCCCAACACACCATATCTCCTGAAACATCTTCCCCAGCTAGTCAGACAGCCCCCCGACACACCATATCTCCTGAAACATCTTCCCCAGCTGGTCAGACAGCCCCCCCAACACACCATATCTCCTGAAACATCTTCCCCAGCTAGTCAGACAGCCCCTCCAACACACCATATCTCCTGAAACATCTTCCCCAGCTAGTGAGACAGCCCCCCCGACACACCATATCTCCTGAAACATCTTCCCCAGCTATACAGACAGCCCCCCCCAACACACCATATCTCCTGAAACATCTTCCCCAGCTAGTCAGACAGCCCCCCGACACACCATATCTCCTGAAACATCTTCCCCAGCTGGTCAGACAGCCCCCCAACACACATTATCTCCTGAAACATCTTCCCCAGCTAGTCAGACAGCCCCCCAACACACCATATCTCCTGAAACATCTTCCCCAGCTAGTGAGACAGCCCCCCCAACACACCATATCTCCTGAAACATCTTCCCCAGCTAGTGAGACAGCCCCCCCAACACACCATATCTCCTGAAACATCTTCCCCAGCTGGTCAGACAGCCCCCCCAACACACCATATCTCCTGAAACATCTTCCCCAGCTGGTCAGACAGCCCCCCGACACACCATATCTCCTGAAACATCTTCCCCAGCTGGTCAGACAGCCCCCCCAACACACCATATCTCCTGAAACATCTTCCCCAGCTAGTGAGACAGCCCCCCCAACACACCATATCTCCTGAAACATCTTCCCCAGCTGGTCAGACAGCCCCCCCAACACACCATATCTCCTGAAACATCTTCCCCAGCTGGTCAGACAGCCCCCCGACACACCATATCTCCTGAAACATCTTCCCCAGCTGGTCAGACAGCCCCCCAACACACCATATCTCCTGAAACATCTTCCCCAGCTGGTCAGACAGCCCCCCCGACACACCATATCTCCTGAAACATCTTCCCCAGCTGGTCAGACAGCCCCCCCGACACACCATATCTCCTGAAACATCTTCCCAAGCTGGTCAGACAGCCCCCCCGACACACCATATCTCCTGAAACATCTTCCCCAGCTGGTCAGACAGCCCCCCAACACACCATATCTCCTGAAACATCTTCCCCAGCTAGTCAGACAGCCCCCCGACACACCATATCTCCTGAAACATCTTCCCCAGCTAGTGAGACAGCCCCCCCAACACACCATATCTCCTGAAACATCTTCCCCAGCTGGTCAGACAGCCCCCCAACACACCATATCTCCTGAAACATCTTCCCCAGCTGGTCAGACAGCCCCCCAACACACCATATCTCCTGAAACATCTTCCCCAGCTGGTCAGACAGCCCCCCCGACACACCATATCTCCTGAAACATCTTCCCCAGCTGGTCAGACAGCCCCCCAACACACCATATCTCCTGAAACATCTTCCCCAGCTAGTCAGACAGCCCCCCGACACACCATATCTCCTGAAACATCTTCCCCAGCTGGTCAGACAGCCCCCCAACACACCATATCTCCTGAAACATCTTCCCCAGCTAGTGAGACAGCCCCCCCGACACACCATATCTCCTGAAACATCTTCCCCAGCTATACAGACAGCCCCCCCAACACACCATATCTCCTGAAACATCTTCCCCAGCTAGTCAGACAGCCCCCCGACACACCATATCTCCTGAAACATCTTCCCCAGCTGGTCAGACAGCCCCCCGACACACCATATCTCCTGAAACATCTTCCCCAGCTAGTCAGACAGCCCCCCAACACACCATATCTCCTGAAACATCTTCCCCAGCTAGTGAGACAGCCCCCCCAACACACCATATCTCCTGAAACATCTTCCCCAGCTGGTCAGACAGCCCCCCGACACACCATATCTCCTGAAACATCTTCCCCAGCTAGTCAGACAGCCCCCCAACACACCATATCTCCTGAAACATCTTCCCCAGCTAGTGAGACAGCCCCCCCAACACACCATATCTCCTGAAACATCTTCCCCAGCTGGTCAGACAGCCCCCCGACACACCATATCTCCTGAAACATCTTCCCCAGCTAGTGAGACAGCCCCCCCAACACACCATATCTCCTGAAACATCTTCCCCAGCTGGTCAGACAGCCCCCCAACACACCATATCTCCTGAAACATCTTCCCCAGCTGGTCAGACAGCCCCCCCGACACACCATATCTCCTGAAACATCTTCCCCAGCTGGTCAGACAGCCCCCCAACACACCATATCTCCTGAAACATCTTCCCCAGCTAGTCAGACAGCCTCCCGACACACCATATCTCCTGAAACATCTTCCCCAGCTGGTCAGACAGCCCCGCAACACACCATATCTCCTGAAACATCTTCCCCAGCTAGTGAGACAGCCCCCCCGACACACCATATCTCCTGAAACATCTTCCCCAGCTGGTCAGACAGCCCCCCAACACACCATATCTCCTGAAACATCTTCCCCAGCTAGTCAGACAGCCCCCCAACACACCATATCTCCTGAAACATCTTCCCCAGCTGGTCAGACAGCCTCCCGACACACCATATCTCCTGAAACATCTTCCCCAGCTGGTCAGACAGCCCCCCCAACACACCATATATCCTGAAACATCTTCCCCAGCTAGTCAGACAGCCCCCCCAACACACCATATCTCCTGAAACATCTTCCCCAGCTAGTCAGACAGTCCCCCCAACACACCATATCTCCTGAAACATCTTCCCCAGCTATACAGACAGCCCCCCCCCAACACACCATATCTCCTGAAACATCTTCCCCAGCTAGTCAGACAGCCCCCCGACACACCATATCTCCTGAAACATCTTCCCCAGCTGATCAGACAGCCCCCCGACACACCATATCTCCTGAAACATCTTCCCCAGCTAGTCAGACAGCCCCCCCAACACACCATATCTCCTGAAACATCTTCCCCAGCTGGTCAGACAGCCCCCCAACACACCATATCTCCTGAAACATCTTCCCCAGCTAGTGAGACAGCCCCCCGACACACCATATCTCCTGAAACATCTTCCCCAGCTAGTCAGACAGCCCCCCCAACACACCATATCTCCTGAAACATCTTCCCCAGCTAGTGAGACAGCCCCCCCAACACACCATATCTCCTGAAACATCTTCCCCAGCTAGTGAGACAGCCCCCCCAACACACCATATCTCCTGAAACATCTTCCCCAGCTGGTCAGACAGCCCCCCGACACACCATATCTCCTGAAACATCTTCCCCAGCTAGTGAGACAGCCCCCCCAACACACCATATCTCCTGAAACATCTTCCCCAGCTGGTCAGACAGCCCCCCAACACACCATATCTCCTGAAACATCTTCCCCAGCTGGTCAGACAGCCCCCCCTGACACACCATATCTCCTGAAACATCTTCCCCAGCTGGTCAGACAGCCCCCCAACACACCATATCTCCTGAAACATCTTCCCCAGCTAGTGAGACAGCCCCCCCGACACACCATATCTCCTGAAACATCTTCCCCAGCTGGTCAGACAGCCCCACCGACACACCATATTTCCTGAAACATCTTCCCCAGCTGGTCAGACAGCCCCCCCAACACACCATATCTCCTGAAACATCTTCCCCAGCTGGTCAGACAGCCTCCCGACACACCATATCTCCTGAAACATCTTCCCCAGCTGGTCAGACAGCCCCCCCAACACACCATATATCCTGAAACATCTTCCCCAGCTAGTCAGACAGCCCCCCCAACACACCATATCTCCTGAAACATCTTCCCCAGCTAGTCAGACAGTCCCCCCAACACACCATATCTCCTGAAACATCTTCCCCAGCTATACAGACAGCCCCCCCCCAACACACCATATCTCCTGAAACATCTTCCCCAGCTGGTCAGACAGCCCCCCAACACACCATATCTCCTGAAACATCTTCCCCAGCTAGTGAGACAGCCCCCCCGACACACCATATCTCCTGAAACATCTTCCCCAGCTGGTCAGACAGCCCCCCAACACACCATATCTCCTGAAACATCTTCCACAGCTAGTCAGACAGCCCCCCAACACAACATATCTCCTGAAACATCTTCCCCAGCTGGTCAGACAGCCTCCCGACACACCATATCTCCTGAAACATCTTCCCCAGCTGGTCAGACAGCCCCCCGACACACCATATCTCCTGAAACATCTTCCCCAGCTAGTCAGACAGTCCCCCCAACACACCATATCTCCTGAAACATCTTCCCCAGCTATACAGACAGCCCCCCCCAACACACCATATCTCCTGAAACATCTTCCCCAGCTAGTCAGACAGCCCCCCGACACACCATATCTCCTGAAACATCTTCCCCAGCTGGTCAGACAGCCCCCCGACACACCATATCTCCTGAAACATCTTCCCCAGCTAGTCAGACAGCCCCCAACACACCATATCTCCTGAAACATTTTCCCCAGCTAGTGAGACAGCCCCCCCAACACACCATATCTCCTGAAACATCTTCCCCAGCTGGTCAGACAGCCCCCCAACACACCATATCTCCTGAAACATCTTCCCCAGCTAGTCAGACAGCCTCCCGACACACCATATCTCCTGAAACATCTTCCCCAGCTAGTCAGACAGCCTCCCGACACACCATATCTCCTGAAACATCTTCCCCAGCTGGTCAGACAGCCCCGCAACACACCATATCTCCTGAAACATCTTCCCCAGCTAGTGAGACAGCCCCCCCGACACACCATATCTCCTGAAACATCTTCCCCAGCTGGTCAGACAGCCCCCCAACACACCATATCTCCTGAAACATCTTCCCCAGCTAGTCAGACAGCCCCCCAACACACCATATCTCCTGAAACATCTTCCCCAGCTAGTCAGACAGTCCCCCCAACACACCATATCTCCTGAAACATCTTCCCCAGCTATACAGACAGCCCCCCCCAACACACCATATCTCCTGAAACATCTTCCCCAGCTAGTCAGACAGCCCCCCGACACACCATATCTCCTGAAACATCTTCCCCAGCTGATCAGACAGCCCCCCGACACACCATATCTCCTGAAACATCTTCCCCAGCTAGTCAGACAGCCCCCCAACACACCATATCTCCTGAAACATCTTCCCCAGCTAGTGAGACAGCCCCCCCAACACACCATATCTCCTGAAACATCTTCCCCAGCTAGTGAGACAGCCCCCCCAACACACCATATCTCCTGAAACATCTTCCCCAGCTGGTCAGACAGCCCCCCGACACACCATATCTCCTGAAACATCTTCCCCAGCTAGTGAGACAGCCCCCCCAACACACCATATCTCCTGAAACATCTTCCCCAGCTGGTCAGACAGCCCCCCAACACACCATATCTCCTGAAACATCTTCCCCAGCTGGTCAGACAGCCCCCCCTGACACACCATATCTCCTGAAACATCTTCCCCAGCTGGTCAGACAGCCCCCCAACACACCATATCTCCTGAAACATCTTCCCCAGCTAGTGAGACAGCCCCCCCGACACACCATATCTCCTGAAACATCTTCCCCAGCTGGTCAGACAGCCCCCCCGACACACCATATTTCCTGAAACATCTTCCCCAGCTGGTCAGACAGCCCCCCCAACACACCATATCTCCTGAAACATCTTCCCCAGCTGGTCAGACAGCCTCCCGACACACCATATCTCCTGAAACATCTTCCCCAGCTGGTCAGACAGCCCCCCCAACACACCATATATCCTGAAACATCTTCCCCAGCTAGTCAGACAGCCCCCCCAACACACCATATCTCCTGAAACATCTTCCCCAGCTAGTCAGACAGTCCCCCCAACACACCATATCTCCTGAAACATCTTCCCCAGCTATACAGACAGCCCCCCCCAACACACCATATCTCCTGAAACATCTTCCCCAGCTGGTCAGACAGCCCCCCAACACACCATATCTCCTGAAACATCTTCCCCAGCTAGTGAGACAGCCCCCCCGACACACCATATCTCCTGAAACATCTTCCCCAGCTGGTCAGACAGCCCCCCAACACACCATATCTCCTGAAACATCTTCCACAGCTAGTCAGACAGCCCCCCAACACAACATATCTCCTGAAACATCTTCCCCAGCTGGTCAGACAGCCTCCCGACACACCATATCTCCTGAAACATCTTCCCCAGCTGGTCAGACAGCCCCCCGACACACCATATCTCCTGAAACATCTTCCCCAGCTAGTCAGACAGTCCCCCCAACACACCATATCTCCTGAAACATCTTCCCCAGCTATACAGACAGCCCCCCCCAACACACCATATCTCCTGAAACATCTTCCCCAGCTAGTCAGACAGCCCCCCGACACACCATATCTCCTGAAACATCTTCCCCAGCTGGTCAGACAGCCCCCCGACACACCATATCTCCTGAAACATCTTCCCCAGCTAGTCAGACAGCCCCCAACACACCATATCTCCTGAAACATTTTCCCCAGCTAGTGAGACAGCCCCCCCAACACACCATATCTCCTGAAACATCTTCCCCAGCTAGTGAGACAGCCCCCCCAACACACCATATCTCCTGAAACATCTTCCCCAGCTGGTCAGACAGCCCCCCGACACACCATATCTCCTGAAACATCTTCCCCAGCTAGTGAGACAGCCCCCCCAACACACCATATCTCCTGAAGCATCTTCCCCAGCTGGTCAGACAGCCCCCCAACACACCATATCTCCTGAAACATCTTCCCCAGCTGGTCAGACAGCCCCCCCGACACACCATATCTCCTGAAACATCTTCCCCAGCTGGTCAGACAGCCCCCCAACACACCATATCTCCTGAAACATCTTCCCCAGCTAGTGAGACAGCCCCCCCAACACACCATATCTCCTGAAACATCTTCCCCAGCTGGTCAGACAGCCCCCCGACACACCATATCTCCTGAAACATCTTCCCCAGCTAGTCAGACAGCCCCCAACACACCATATCTCCTGAAACATTTTCCCCAGCTAGTGAGACAGCCCCCCCAACACACCATATCTCCTGAAACATCTTCCCCAGCTAGTGAGACAGCCCCCCCAACACACCATATCTCCTGAAACATCTTCCCCAGCTGGTCAGACAGCCCCCCGACACACCATATCTCCTGAAACATCTTCCCCAGCTAGTGAGACAGCCCCCCCAACACACCATATCTCCTGAAGCATCTTCCCCAGCTGGTCAGACAGCCCCCCAACACACCATATCTCCTGAAACATCTTCCCCAGCTGGTCAGACAGCCTCCCGACACACCATATCTCCTGAAACATCTTCCCCAGCTGGTCAGACAGCCCCCCCAACACACCATATATCCTGAAACATCTTCCCCAGCTAGTCAGACAGCCCCCCCAACACACCATATCTCCTGAAACATCTTCCCCAGCTAGTCAGACAGTCCCCCCAACACACCATATCTCCTGAAACATCTTCCCCAGCTATACAGACAGCCCCCCCCAACACACCATATCTCCTGAAACATCTTCCCCAGCTAGTCAGACAGCCCCCCGACACACCATATCTCCTGAAACATCTTCCCCAGCTTATCAGACAGCCCCCCGACACACCATATCTCCTGAAACATCTTCCCCAGCTAGTCAGACAGCCCCCCCAACACACCATATCTCCTGAAACATCTTCCCCAGCTGGTCAGACAGCCCCCCAACACACCATATCTCCTGAAACATCTTCCCCAGCTAGTGAGACAGCCCCCCGACACACCATATCTCCTGAAACATCTTCCCCAGCTGGTCAGACAGCCCCCCGACACACCATATCTCCTGAAACATCTTCCCCAGCTAGTGAGACAGCCCCCCCAACACACCATATCTCCTGAAACATCTTCCCCAGCTGGTCAGACAGCCCCCCAACACACCATATCTCCTGAAACATCTTCCCCAGCTGGTCAGACAGCCCCCCCTGACACACCATATCTCCTGAAACATCTTCCCCAGCTGGTCAGACAGCCCCCCAACACACCATATCTCCTGAAACATCTTCCCCAGCTAGTGAGACAGCCCCCCCGACACACCATATCTCCTGAAACATCTTCCCCAGCTGGTCAGACAGCCCCCCCGACACACCATATTTCCTGAAACATCTTCCCCAGCTGGTCAGACAGCCCCCCCAACACACCATATCTCCTGAAACATCTTCCCCAGCTGGTCAGACAGCCTCCCGACACACCATATCTCCTGAAACATCTTCCCCAGCTGGTCAGACAGCCCCCCCAACACACCATATATCCTGAAACATCTTCCCCAGCTAGTCAGACAGCCCCCCCAACACACCATATCTCCTGAAACATCTTCCCCAGCTAGTCAGACAGTCCCCCCAACACACCATATCTCCTGAAACATCTTCCCCAGCTATACAGACAGCCCCCCCCCAACACACCATATCTCCTGAAACATCTTCCCCAGCTGGTCAGACAGCCCCCCAACACACCATATCTCCTGAAACATCTTCCCCAGCTAGTGAGACAGCCCCCCCGACACACCATATCTCCTGAAACATCTTCCCCAGCTGGTCAGACAGCCCCCCAACACACCATATCTCCTGAAACATCTTCCACAGCTAGTCAGACAGCCCCCCAACACAACATATCTCCTGAAACATCTTCCCCAGCTGGTCAGACAGCCTCCCGACACACCATATCTCCTGAAACATCTTCCCCAGCTTGTCAGACAGCCCCCCGACACACCATATCTCCTGAAACATCTTCCCCAGCTAGTCAGACAGTCCCCCCAACACACCATATCTCCTGAAACATCTTCCCCAGCTATACAGACAGCCCCCCCCAACACACCATATCTCCTGAAACATCTTCCCCAGCTAGTCAGACAGCCCCCCGACACACCATATCTCCTGAAACATCTTCCCCAGCTGGTCAGACAGCCCCCCGACACACCATATCTCCTGAAACATCTTCCCCAGCTAGTCAGACAGCCCCCAACACACCATATCTCCTGAAACATTTTCCCCAGCTAGTGAGACAGCCCCCCCAACACACCATATCTCCTGAAACATCTTCCCCAGCTGGTCAGACAGCCCCCCAACACACCATATCTCCTGAAACATCTTCCCCAGCTAGTCAGACAGCCTCCCGACACACCATATCTCCTGAAACATCTTCCCCAGCTAGTCAGACAGCCTCCCGACACACCATATCTCCTGAAACATCTTCCCCAGCTGGTCAGACAGCCCCGCAACACACCATATCTCCTGAAACATCTTCCCCAGCTAGTGAGACAGCCCCCCCGACACACCATATCTCCTGAAACATCTTCCCCAGCTGGTCAGACAGCCCCCCAACACACCATATCTCCTGAAACATCTTCCCCAGCTAGTCAGACAGCCCCCCAACACACCATATCTCCTGAAACATCTTCCCCAGCTAGTCAGACAGTCCCCCCAACACACCATATCTCCTGAAACATCTTCCCCAGCTATACAGACAGCCCCCCCCAACACACCATATCTCCTGAAACATCTTCCCCAGCTAGTCAGACAGCCCCCCGACACACCATATCTCCTGAAACATCTTCCCCAGCTGATCAGACAGCCCCCCGACACACCATATCTCCTGAAACATCTTCCCCAGCTAGTCAGACAGCCCCCCAACACACCATATCTCCTGAAACATCTTCCCCAGCTAGTGAGACAGCCCCCCCAACACACCATATCTCCTGAAACATCTTCCCCAGCTAGTGAGACAGCCCCCCCAACACACCATATCTCCTGAAACATCTTCCCCAGCTGGTCAGACAGCCCCCCGACACACCATATCTCCTGAAACATCTTCCCCAGCTAGTGAGACAGCCCCCCCAACACACCATATCTCCTGAAACATCTTCCCCAGCTGGTCAGACAGCCCCCCAACACACCATATCTCCTGAAACATCTTCCCCAGCTGGTCAGACAGCCCCCCCTGACACACCATATCTCCTGAAACATCTTCCCCAGCTGGTCAGACAGCCCCCCAACACACCATATCTCCTGAAACATCTTCCCCAGCTAGTGAGACAGCCCCCCCGACACACCATATCTCCTGAAACATCTTCCCCAGCTGGTCAGACAGCCCCCCCGACACACCATATTTCCTGAAACATCTTCCCCAGCTGGTCAGACAGCCCCCCCAACACACCATATCTCCTGAAACATCTTCCCCAGCTGGTCAGACAGCCTCCCGACACACCATATCTCCTGAAACATCTTCCCCAGCTGGTCAGACAGCCCCCCCAACACACCATATATCCTGAAACATCTTCCCCAGCTAGTCAGACAGCCCCCCCAACACACCATATCTCCTGAAACATCTTCCCCAGCTAGTCAGACAGTCCCCCCAACACACCATATCTCCTGAAACATCTTCCCCAGCTATACAGACAGCCCCCCCCAACACACCATATCTCCTGAAACATCTTCCCCAGCTGGTCAGACAGCCCCCCAACACACCATATCTCCTGAAACATCTTCCCCAGCTAGTGAGACAGCCCCCCCGACACACCATATCTCCTGAAACATCTTCCCCAGCTGGTCAGACAGCCCCCCAACACACCATATCTCCTGAAACATCTTCCACAGCTAGTCAGACAGCCCCCCAACACAACATATCTCCTGAAACATCTTCCCCAGCTGGTCAGACAGCCTCCCGACACACCATATCTCCTGAAACATCTTCCCCAGCTGGTCAGACAGCCCCCCGACACACCATATCTCCTGAAACATCTTCCCCAGCTAGTCAGACAGTCCCCCCAACACACCATATCTCCTGAAACATCTTCCCCAGCTATACAGACAGCCCCCCCCAACACACCATATCTCCTGAAACATCTTCCCCAGCTAGTCAGACAGCCCCCCGACACACCATATCTCCTGAAACATCTTCCCCAGCTGGTCAGACAGCCCCCCGACACACCATATCTCCTGAAACATCTTCCCCAGCTAGTCAGACAGCCCCCAACACACCATATCTCCTGAAACATTTTCCCCAGCTAGTGAGACAGCCCCCCCAACACACCATATCTCCTGAAACATCTTCCCCAGCTAGTGAGACAGCCCCCCCAACACACCATATCTCCTGAAACATCTTCCCCAGCTGGTCAGACAGCCCCCCGACACACCATATCTCCTGAAACATCTTCCCCAGCTAGTGAGACAGCCCCCCCAACACACCATATCTCCTGAAGCATCTTCCCCAGCTGGTCAGACAGCCCCCCAACACACCATATCTCCTGAAACATCTTCCCCAGCTGGTCAGACAGCCCCCCCGACACACCATATCTCCTGAAACATCTTCCCCAGCTGGTCAGACAGCCCCCCAACACACCATATCTCCTGAAACATCTTCCCCAGCTAGTGAGACAGCCCCCCCAACACACCATATCTCCTGAAACATCTTCCCCAGCTGGTCAGACAGCCCCCCGACACACCATATCTCCTGAAACATCTTCCCCAGCTAGTCAGACAGCCCCCAACACACCATATCTCCTGAAACATTTTCCCCAGCTAGTGAGACAGCCCCCCCAACACACCATATCTCCTGAAACATCTTCCCCAGCTAGTGAGACAGCCCCCCCAACACACCATATCTCCTGAAACATCTTCCCCAGCTGGTCAGACAGCCCCCCGACACACCATATCTCCTGAAACATCTTCCCCAGCTAGTGAGACAGCCCCCCCAACACACCATATCTCCTGAAGCATCTTCCCCAGCTGGTCAGACAGCCCCCCAACACACCATATCTCCTGAAACATCTTCCCCAGCTGGTCAGACAGCCCCCCCGACACACCATATCTCCTGAAACATCTTCCCCAGCTGGTCAGACAGCCCCCCAACACACCATATCTCCTGAAACATCTTCCCCAGCTAGTGAGACAGCCCCCCCAACACACCATATCTCCTGAAACATCTTCCCCAGCTAGTGAGACAGCCCCCCCAACACACCATATCTCCTGAAACATCTTCCCCAGCTGGTCAGACAGCCCCCCGACACACCATATCTCCTGAAACATCTTCCCCAGCTAGTGAGACAGCCCCCCCAACACACCATATCTCCTGAAACATCTTCCCCAGCTGGTCAGACAGCCCCCCAACACACCATATCTCCTGAAACATCTTCCCCAGCTGGTCAGACAGCCCCCCCTACACACCATATCTCCTGAAACATCTTCCCCAGCTGGTCAGACAGCCCCCCAACACACCATATCTCCTGAAACATCTTCCCCAGCTAGTCAGACAGCCCCCCGACACACCATATCTCCTGAAACATCTTCCCCAGCTGGTCAGACAGCCCCCCAACACACCATATCTCCTGAAACATCTTCCCCAGCTAGTAAGACAGCCCCCCCGACACACCATATCTCCTGAAACATCTTCCCCAGCTGGTCAGACAGCCCCCCAACACACCATATCTCCTGAAACATCTTCCCCAGCTAGTCAGACAGCCCCCCAACACACCATATCTCCTGAAACATCTTCCCCAGCTGGTCAGACAGCCTCCCGACACACCATATCTCCTGAAACATCTTCCCCAGCTGGTCAGACAGCCCCCCCAACACACCATATATCCTGAAACATCTTCCCCAGCTAGTCAGACAGCCCCCCCAACACACCATATCTCCTGAAACATCTTCCCCAGCTAGTCAGACAGTCCCCCCAACACACCATATCTCCTGAAACATCTTCCCCAGCTATACAGACAGCCCCCCCAACACACCATATCTCCTGAAACATCTTCCCCAGCTAGTCAGACAGCCCCCCGACACACCATATCTCCTGAAACATCTTCCCCAGCTGATCAGACAGCCCCCCGACACACCATATCTCCTGAAACATCTTCCCCAGCTAGTCAGACAGCCCCCCAACACACCATATCTCCTGAAACATCTTCCCCAGCTAGTGAGACAGCCCCCCCAACACACCATATCTCCTGAAACATCTTCCCCAGCTAGTGAGACAGCCCCCCCAACACACCATATCTCCTGAAACATCTTCCCCAGCTGGTCAGACAGCCCCCCGACACACCATATCTCCTGAAACATCTTCCCCAGCTAGTGAGACAGCCCCCCCAACACACCATATCTCCTGAAACATCTTCCCCAGCTGGTCAGACAGCCCCCCAACACACCATATCTCCTGAAACATCTTCCCCAGCTGGTCAGACAGCCCGCCCTGACACACCATATCTCCTGAAACATCTTCCCCAGCTGGTCAGACAGCCCCCCAACACACCATATCTCCTGAAACATCTTCCCCAGCTAGTGAGACAGCCCCCCCGACACACCATATCTCCTGAAACATCTTCCCCAGCTGGTCAGACAGCCCCCCCGACACACCATATTTCCTGAAACATCTTCCCCAGCTGGTCAGACAGCCCCCCCAACACACCATATCTCCTGAAACATCTTCCCCAGCTGGTCAGACAGCCTCCCGACACACCATATCTCCTGAAACATCTTCCCCAGCTGGTCAGACAGCCCCCCCAACACACCATATATCCTGAAACATCTTCCCCAGCTAGTCAGACAGCCCCCCCAACACACCATATCTCCTGAAACATCTTCCCCAGCTAGTCAGACAGTCCCCCAACACACCATATCTCCTGAAACATCTTCCCCAGCTATACAGACAGCCCCCCCCAACACACCATATCTCCTGAAACATCTTCCCCAGCTGGTCAGACAGCCCCCCAACACACCATATCTCCTGAAACATCTTCCCCAGCTAGTGAGACAGCCCCCCCGACACACCATATCTCCTGAAACATCTTCCCCAGCTGGTCAGACAGCCCCCCAACACACCATATCTCCTGAAACATCTTCCACAGCTAGTCAGACAGCCCCCCAACACAACATATCTCCTGAAACATCTTCCCCAGCTGGTCAGACAGCCTCCCGACACACCATATCTCCTGAAACATCTTCCCCAGCTGGTCAGACAGCCCCCCGACACACCATATCTCCTGAAACATCTTCCCCAGCTAGTCAGACAGTCCCCCCAACACACCATATCTCCTGAAACATCTTCCCCAGCTATACAGACAGCCCCCCCCAACACACCATATCTCCTGAAACATCTTCCCCAGCTAGTCAGACAGCCCCCCGACACACCATATCTCCTGAAACATCTTCCCCAGCTGGTCAGACAGCCCCCCGACACACCATATCTCCTGAAACATCTTCCCCAGCTAGTCAGACAGCCCCCCAACACACCATATCTCCAGAAACATTTTCCCCAGCTAGTGAGACAGCCCCCCCAACACACCATATCTCCTGAAACATCTTCCCCAGCTAGTGAGACAGCCCCCCCAACACAGCATATCTCCTGAAACATCTTCCCCAGCTGGTCAGACATTCCCCCGACACACCATATCTCCTGAAACATCTTCCCCAGCTAGTGAGACAGCCCCCCCAACACACCATATCTCCTGAAGCATCTTCCCCAGCTGGTCAGACAGCCCCCCAACACACCATATCTCCTGAAACATCTTCCCCAGCTGGTCAGACAGCCCCCCCGACACACCATATCTCCTGAAACATCTTCCCCAGCTGGTCAGACAGCCCCCCAACACACCATATCTCCTGAAACATCTTCCCCAGCTAGTGAGACAGCCCCCCCGACACACCATATCTCCTGAAACATCTTCCCCAGCTGGTCAGACAGCCCCCCCAACACACCATATCTCCTGAAACATCTTCCCCAGCTGGTCAGACAGCACCCCCGACACACCATATCTCCTGAAACATCTTCCCCAGCTGGTCAGACAGCCCCCCCGACACACCATATCTCCTGAAACATCTTCCCCAGCTGGTCAGACAGCCCCCCAACACACCATATCTCCTGAAACATCTTCCCCAGCTGGTCAGACAGCCCCCCCGACACACCATATCTCCTGAAACATCTTCCCCAGCTGGTCAGACAGCCCCCCAACACACCATATCTCCTGAAACATCTTCCCCAGCTAGTCAGACAGCCCCCCTACACACCATATCTCCTGAAACATCTTCCCCAGCTGGTCAGACAGCCCCCCAACACACCATATCTCCTGAAACATCTTCCCCAGCTATTGAGACAGCCCCCCCGACACACCATATCTCCTGAAACATCTTCCCCAGCTGGTCAGACAGCCCCCCAACACACCATATCTCCTGAAACATCTTCCCCAGCTAGTCAGACAGTCCCCCCAACACACCATATCTCCTGAAACATCTTCCACAGCTGGTCAGACAGCCCCCCGACACACCATATCTCCTGAAACATCTTCCCCAGCTAGTCAGACAGCCCCCCAACTTACCATATCTCCTGAAACATCTTCCCCAGCTGGTCAGACAGCCCCCCTGACACACCATATTTCCTGAAACATCTTCCCCAGCTGGTCAGACAGCCCCCCCAACACACCATATCTCCTGAAACATCTTCCCAGGCTAGTCAGACAGTCCCCCCAACACACCATATCTCCTGAAACATCTTCCCCAGCTGGTCAGACAGCCCCCCCAACACATCATATATCCTGAAACATCTTCCCCAGCTAGTCAGACAGCCCCCCCAACACACCATATCTCCTGAAACATCTTCCCCAGCTGGTCAGACAGCCCCCCCAACACACCATATATCCTGAAACATCTTCCCCAGCTAGTCAGACAGCCCCCCCAACACACCATATCTCCTGAAACATCTTCCCCAGCTAGTCAGACAGTCCCCCCAACACACCATATCTCCTGAAACATCTTCCCCAGCTATACAGACAGCCCCCCCCCAACACACCATATCTCCTGAAACATCTTCCCCAGCTGGTCAGACAGCCCCCCGACACACCATATCTCCTGAAACATCTTCCCCAGCTGGTCAGACAGCCCCCCCAACACACCATATATCCTGAAACATCTTCCCCAGCTAGTCAGACAGCCCCCCCAACACACCATATCTCCTGAAACATCTTCCCCAGCTAGTCAGACACTCCCCCCAACACACCATATCTCCTGAAACATCTTCCCCAGCTATACAGACAGCCCCCCCCAACACACCATATCTCCTGAAACATCTTGCCCAGCTAGTCAGACAGCCCCCCGACACACCATATCTCCTGAAACATCTTCCCCAGCTGGTCAGACAGCCCCCCGACACACCATATCTCCTGAAACATCTTCCCCAGCTAGTCAGACAGCCCCCCAACACACCATATCTCCTGAAACATCTTCCCCAGCTAGTGAGACAGCCCCCCCAACACACCATATCTCCTGAAACATCTTCCCCAGCTAGTCAGACAGTCCCCCCAACACACCATATCTCCTGAAACATCTTCCCCAGCTGGTCAGACAGCCCCCCCAACACACCATATATCCTGAAACATCTTCCCCAGCTAGTCAGACAGCCCCCCCAACACACCATATCTCCTGAAACATCTTCCCCAGCTGGTCAGACAGCCCCCCCAACACACCATATATCCTGAAACATCTTCCCCAGCTAGTCAGACAGCCCCCCCAACACACCATATCTCCTGAAACATCTTCCCCAGCTAGTCAGACAGTCCCCCCAACACACCATATCTCCTGAAACATCTTCCCCAGCTATACAGACAGCCCCCCCAACACACCATATCTCCTGAAACATCTTCCCCAGCTAGTCAGACAGCCCCCCGACACACCATATCTCCTGAAACATCTTCCCCAGCTGGTCAGACAGCCCCCCGACACACCATATCTCCTGAAACATCTTCCCCAGCTAGTCAGACAGCCCCCCAACACACCATATCTCCTGAAACATCTTCCCCAGCTAGTGAGACAGCCCCCCCAACACACCATATCTCCTGAAACATCTTCCCCAGCTAGTGAGACAGCCCCCCCAACACACCATATCTCCTGAAACATCTTCCCCAGCTGGTCAGACAGCCCCCCCGACACACCATATCTCCTGAAACATCTTCCCCAGCTAGTGAGACAGCCCCCCCAACACACCATATCTCCTGAAACATCTTCCCCAGCTAGTGAGACAGTCCGCCCAACACACCATATCTCCTGAAACATCTTCCCCAGCTGGTCAGACAGCCCCCCAACACACCATATCTCCTGAAACATCTTCCCCAGCTGGTCAGACAGCCCCCCCGACACACCATATCTCCTGAAACATCTTCCCCAGCTGGTCAGACAGCCCCCCAACACACCATATCTCCTGAAACATCTTCCCCAGCTAGTGAGACAGCCCCCCCGACACACCATATCTCCTGAAACATCTTCCCCAGCTGGTCAGACAGCCCCCCAACACACCATATCTCCTGAAACATCTTCCCCAGCTAGTGAGACAGCCCCCCCGACACACCATATCTCCTGAAACATCTTCCCCAGCTGGTCAGACAGCCCCCCAACACACCATATCTCCTGAAACATCTTCCCCAGCTGGTCAGACAGCCCCCCAACACACCATATCTCCTGAAACATCTTCCCCAGCTGGTCAGACAGCCCCCCAACACACCATATCTCCTGAAACATCTTCCCCAGCTGGTCATACAGCCCCCCAACACACCATATCTCCTGAAACATCTTCCCCAGCTAGTCAGACAGCCCCCCAACACACCATATCTCCTGAAACATCTTCCCCAGCTGGTCAGACAGCCTCCCGACACACCATATCTCCTGAAACATCTTCCCCAGCTGGTCAGACAGCCCCCCAACACACCATATCTCCTGAAACATCTTCCCCAGCTGGTCAGACAGCCCCCCCGACACACCATATCTCCTGAAACATCTTCCCCAGCTGGTCAGACAGCCCCCCAACACACCATATCTCCTGAAACATCTTCCCCAGCTAGTGAGACAGCCCCCCCGACACACCATATCTCCTGAAACATCTTCCCCAGCTGGTCAGACAGCCCCCCAACACACCATATCTCCTGAAACATCTTCCCCAGCTAGTGAGACAGCCCCCCCGACACACCATATCTCCTGAAACATCTTCCCCAGCTGGTCAGACAGCCCCCCAACACACCATATCTCCTGAAACATCTTCCCCAGCTGGTCAGACAGCCCCCCAACACACCATATCTCCTGAAACATCTTCCCCAGCTGGTCAGACAGCCCCCCAACACACCATATCTCCTGAAACATCTTCCCCAGCTGGTCATACAGCCCCCCAACACACCATATCTCCTGAAACATCTTCCCCAGCTAGTCAGACAGCCCCCCAACACACCATATCTCCTGAAACATCTTCCCCAGCTGGTCAGACAGCCTCCCGACACACCATATCTCCTGAAACATCTTCCCCAGCTGGTCAGACAGCCCCCCGACACAACATATCTCCTGAAACATCTTCCCCAGCTAGTCAGACAGCCCCCCGACACACCATACCTCCTGAAACATCTTCCCCAGCTGGTCAGACAGCCCCCCAACACACCATATCTCCTGAAACATCTTCCCCAGCTAGTGAGACAGCCCCCCCGACACACCATATCTCCTGACACATCTTCCCCAGCTGGTCAGACAGCCCCCCAACACACCATATCTCCTGAAACATCTTCCCCAGCTAGTCAGACAGCCCCCCGACACAACATATCTCCTGAAACATCTTCCCCAGCTAGTCAGACAGCCCCCCGACACACCATATCTCCTGAAAAATCTTCCCCAGCTGGTCAGACAGCCCCCCGACACACCATATCTCCAGAAACATCTTCCCCAGCTAGTGAGACAGCCCCCCCGACACACCATATCTCCTGAAACATCTTCCCCAGCTGGTCAGACAGCCCCCCAACACACCATATCTCCTGAAACATCTTCCCCAGCTAGTCAGACAGCCCCCCAACACACCATATCTCCTGAAACATCTTCCCCAGCTGGTCAGACAGCCTCCCGACACACCATATCTCCTGAAACATCTTCCCCAGCTGGTCAGACAGCCCCCCCAACACACCATATATCCTGAAACATCTTCCCCAGCTAGTCAGACAGCCCCCCCGACACACCATATCTCCTGAAACATCTTCCCCAGCTGGTCAGACAGCCCCCCAACACACCATATCTCCTGAAACATCTTCCCCAGCTGGTCAGACAGCCCCCCAACACACCATATCTCCTGAAACATCTTCCCCAGCTGGTCAGACAGCCCCCCAACACACCATATCTCCTGAAACATCTTCCCCAGCTGGTCATACAGCCCCCCAACACACCATATCTCCTGAAACATCTTCCCCAGCTAGTCAGACAGCCCCCCAACACACCATATCTCCTGAAACATCTTCCCCAGCTGGTCAGACAGCCTCCCGACACACCATATCTCCTGAAACATCTTCCCCAGCTGGTCAGACAGCCCCCCGACACAACATATCTCCTGAAACATCTTCCCCAGCTAGTCAGACAGCCCCCCGACACACCATATCTCCTGAAACATCTTCCCCAGCTGGTCAGACAGCCCCCCAACACACCATATCTCCTGAAACATCTTCCCCAGCTAGTGAGACAGCCCCCCCGACACACCATATCTCCTGACACATCTTCCCCAGCTGGTCAGACAGCCCCCCAACACACCATATCTCCTGAAACATCTTCCCCAGCTAGTCAGACAGCCCCCCGACACAACATATCTCCTGAAACATCTTCCCCAGCTAGTCAGACAGCCCCCCGACACACCATATCTCCTGAAACATCTTCCCCAGCTGGTCAGACAGCCCCCCGACACACCATATCTCCAGAAACATCTTCCCCAGCTAGAGAGACAGCCCCCCCGACACACCATATCTCCTGAAACATCTTCCCCAGCTGGTCAGACAGCCCCCCAACACACCATATCTCCTGAAACATCTTCCCCAGCTAGTCAGACAGCCCCCCAACACACCATATCTCCTGAAACATCTTCCCCAGCTGGTCAGACAGCCTCCCGACACACCATATCTCCTGAAACATCTTCCCCAGCTGGTCAGACAGCCCCCCCAACACACCATATATCCTGAAACATCTTCCCCAGCTAGTCAGACAGCCCCCCCAACACACCATATCTCCTGAAACATCTTCCCCAGCTAGTCAGACAGTCCCCCCAACACACCATATCTCCTGAAACATCTTCCCCAGCTATACAGACAGCCCCCCCCCAACACACCATATCTCCTGAAACATCTTCCCCAGCTAGTCAGACAGCCCCCCGACACACCATATCTCCTGAAACATCTTCCCCAGCTGGTCAGACAGCCCCCCGACACACCATATCTCCAGAAACATCTTCCCCAGCTAGTCAGACAGCCCCCCAACACACCATATCTCCTGAAACATCTTCCCCAGCTGGTCAGACAGCCCCCCCAACACATCATATATCCTGAAACATCTTCCCCAGCTAGTCAGACAGCCCCCCCAACACACCATATCTCCTGAAACATCTTCCCCAGCTGGTCAGACAGCCCCCCCAACACACCATATATCCTGAAACATCTTCCCCAGCTAGTCAGACAGCCCCCCCAACACACCATATCTCCTGAAACATCTTCCCCAGCTAGTCAGACAGTCCCCCCAACACACCATATCTCCTGAAACATCTTCCCCAGCTATACAGACAGCCCCCCCCAACACACCATATCTCCTGAAACATCTTCCCCAGCTGGTCAGACAGCCCCCCGACACACCATATCTCCTGAAACATCTTCCCCAGCTGGTCAGACAGCCCCCCCAACACACCATATATCCTGAAACATCTTCCCCAGCTAGTCAGACAGCCCCCCCAACACACCATATCTCCTGAAACATCTTCCCCAGCTAGTCAGACACTCCCCCCAACACACCATATCTCCTGAAACATCTTCCCCAGCTATACAGACAGCACCCCCCAACACACCATATCTCCTGAAACATCTTCCCCAGCTAGTCAGACAGCCCCCCGACACACCATATCTCCTGAAACATCTTCCCCAGCTGGTCAGACAGCCCCCCGACACACCATATCTCCTGAAACATCTTCCCCAGCTAGTCAGACAGCCCCCCGACACACCATATCTCCTGAAACATCTTCCCCAGCTAGTCAGACAGCCCCCCAACACACCATATCTCCTGAAACATCTTCCCCAGCTAGTGAGACAGCCCCCCCAACACACCATATCTCCTGAAACATCTTCCCCAGCTGGTCAGACAGCCCCCCAACACACCATATCTCCTGAAACATCTTCCCCAGCTGGTCAGACAGCCCCCCCGACACACCATATCTCCTGAAACATCTTCCCCAGCTGGTCAGACAGCCCCCCAACACACCATATCTCCTGAAACATCTTCCCCAGCTAGTGAGACAGCCCCCCCGACACACCATATCTCCTGAAACATCTTCCCCAGCTGGTCAGACAGCCCCCCCGACACACCATATTTCCTGAAACATCTTCCCCAGCTGGTCAGACAGCCCCCCCAACACACCATATCTCCTGAAACATCTTCCCAGGCTAGTCAGACAGTCCCCCCAACACACCATATCTCCTGAAACATCTTCCCCAGCTGGTCAGACAGCCCCCCCAACACACCATATATCCTGAAACATCTTCCCCAGCTAGTCAGACAGCCCCCCCAACACACCATATCTCCTGAAACATCTTCCCCAGCTGGTCAGACAGCCCCCCCAACACACCATATATCCTGAAACATCTTCCCCAGCTAGTCAGACAGCCCCCCCAACACACCATATCTCCTGAAACATCTTCCCCAGCTAGTCAGACAGTCCCCCCAACACACCATATCTCCTGAAACATCTTCCCCAGCTATACAGACAGCCCCCCCCAACACACCATATCTCCTGAAACATCTTCCCCAGCTAGTCAGACAGCCCCCCGACACACCATATCTCCTGAAACATCTTCCCCAGCTGGTCAGACAGCCCCCCGACACACCATATCTCCTGAAACATCTTCCCCAGCTAGTCAGACAGCCCCCCAACACACCATATCTCCTGAAACATCTTCCCCAGCTAGTGAGACAGCCCCCCCAACACACCATATCTCCTGAAACATCTTCCCCAGCTAGTGAGACAGCCCCCCCAACACACCATATCTCCTGAAACATCTTCCCCAGCTGGTCAGACAGCCCCCCGACACACCATATCTCCTGAAACATCTTCCCCAGCTAGTGAGACAGCCCCCCCAACACACCATATCTCCTGAAACATCTTCCCCAGCTAGTGAGACAGTCCCCCCAACACACCATATCTCCTGAAACATCTTCCCCAGCTGGTCAGACAGCCCCCCAACACACCATATCTCCTGAAACATCTTCCCCAGCTGGTCAGACAGCCCCCCGACACACCATATCTCCTGAAACATCTTCCCCAGATGGTCAGACAGCCCCCCAACACACCATATCTCCTGAAACATCTTCTCCAGCTAGTGAGACAGTCCCCCCAACACACCATATCTCCTGAAACATCTTCCCCAGCTGGTCATACAGCCCCCCAACACACCATATCTCCTGAAACATCTTCCCCAGCTAGTCAGACAGCCCCCCAACACACCATATCTCCTGAAACATCTTCCCCAGCTGGTCAGACAGCCTCCCGACACACCATATCTCCTGAAACATCTTCCCCAGCTGGTCAGACAGCCCCCCGACACACCATATCTCCTGAAACATCTTCCCCAGCTAGTCAGACAGCCCCCCGACACACCATATCTCCTGAAACATCTTCCCCAGCTGGTCAGACAGCCCCCCAACACACCATATCTCCTGAAACATCTTCCCCAGCTAGTGAGACAGCCCCCCCGACACACCATATCTCCTGACACATCTTCCCCAGCTGGTCAGACAGCCCCCCAACACACCATATCTCCTGAAACATCTTCCCCAGCTAGTCAGACAGCCCCCCGACACAACATATCTCCTGAAACATCTTCCCCAGCTGGTCAGACAGCCTCCCGACACACCATATCTCCTGAAACATCTTCCCCAGCTGGTCAGACAGCCCCCCCAACACACCATATATCCTGAAACATCTTCCCCAGCTAGTCAGACAGCCCCCCCAACACACCATATCTCCTGAAACATCTTCCCCAGCTAGTCAGACAGTCCCCCCAACACACCATATCTCCTGAAACATCTTCCCCAGCTATACAGACAGCCCCCCCCCCAACACACCATATCTCCTGAAACATCTTCCCCAGCTAGTCAGACAGCCCCCGACACACCATATCTCCTGAAACATCTTCCCCAGCTGGTCAGACAGCCCCCCGACACACCATATCTCCAGAAACATCTTCCCCAGCTAGTCAGACAGCCCCCCAACACACCATATCTCCTGAAACATCTTCCCCAGCTAGTCAGACAGCCCCCCCAACACACCATATCTCCTGAAACATCTTCCCCAGCTAGTGAGACAGCCCCCCCAACACACCATATCTCCTGAAACATCTTCCCCAGCTGGTCAGACAGCCCCCCGACACACCATATCTCCTGAAACATCTTCCCCAGCTAGTGAGACAGCCCCCCCAACACACCATATCTCCTGAAACATCTTCCCCAGCTGGTCAGACAGCCCCCCAACACACCATATCTCCTGAAACATCTTCCCCAGCTGGTCAGACAGCCCCCCCGACACACCATATCTCCTGAAACATCTTCCCCAGCTGGTCAGACAGCCCCCCAACACACCATATCTCCTGAAACATCTTCCCCAGCTAGTCAGACAGCCCCCCGACACACCATATCTCCTGAAACATCTTCCCCAGCTAGTGAGACAGCCCCCCCGACACACCATATCTCCTGAAACATCTTCCCCAGTAGGTCAGACAGCCCCCCAACACACCATATCTCCTGAAACATCTTCCCCAGCTAGTCAGACAGCCCCCCAACACAACATATCTCCTGAAACATCTTCCCCAGCTGGTCAGACAGCCTCCCGACACACCATATCTTCTGAAACATCTTCCCCAGCTGGTCAGACAGCCCCCCGACACACCATATCTCCTGAAACATCTTCCCCAGCTAGTCAGACAGTCCCCCCAACACACCATATCTCCTGAAACATCTTCCCCAGCTATACAGACAGCCCCCCCCCAACACACCATATCTCCTGAAACATCTTCCCCAGCTAGTCAGACAGCCCCCCGACACACCATATCTCCTGAAACATCTTCCCCAGCTGGTCAGACAGCCCCCCGACACACCATATCTCCTGAAACATCTTCCCCAGCTAGTCAGACAGCCCCCCAACACACCATATCTCCTGAAACATTTTCCCCAGCTAGTGAGACAGCCCCCCCAACACACCATATCTCCTGAAACATCTTCCCCAGCTAGTGAGACAGCCCCCCCGACACACCATATCTCCTGAAACATCTTCCCCAGCTGGTCAGACAGCCCCCCCAACACACCATTTCTCCTGAAACATCTTCCCCAGCTGGTCAGACAGCACCCCCGACACACCATATCTCCTGAAACATCTTCCCCAGCTGGTCAGACAGCCCCCCCGACACACCATATCTCCTGAAACATCTTCCCCAGCTGGTCAGACAGCCCCCCCGACACACCATATCTCCTGAAACATCTTCCCCAGCTGGTCAGACAGCCCCCCAACACACCATATCTCCTGAAACATCTTCCCCAGCTAGTCAGACAGCCCCCCGACACACCATATCTCCTGAAACATCTTCCCCAGCTGGTCAGACAGCCCCCCAACACACCATATCTCCTGAAACATCTTCCCCAGCTAGTCAGACAGCCCCCCAACACACCATATCTCCTGAAACATCTTCCCCAGCTGGTCAGACAGCCTCCCGACACACCATATCTCCTGAAACATCTTCCACAGCTGGTCAGACAGCCCCCCGACACACCATATCTCCTGAAACATCTTCCCCAGCTAGTCAGACAGCCCCCCAACACACCATATCTCCTGAAACATCTTCCCCAGCTGGTCAGACAGCCCCCCCCGACACACCATATTTCCTGAAATATCTTCCCCAGCTGGTCAGACAGCCCCCCCAACACACCATATCTCCTGAAACATCTTCCCAGGCTAGTCAGACAGTCCCCCCAACACACCATATCTCCTGAAACATCTTCCCCAGCTGGTCAGACAGCCCACCCAACACATCATATATCCTGAAACATCTTCCCCAGCTAGTCAGACAGCCCCCCCAACACACCATATCTCCTGAAACATCTTCCCCAGCTAGTGAGACAGCCCCCCCAACACACCATATCTCCTGAAACATCTTCCCCAGCTAGTGAGACAGCCCCCCCGACACACCATATCTCCTGAAACATCTTCCCCAGCTGGTCAGACAGCCCCCCGACACACCATATCTCCTGAAACATCTTCCCCAGCTAGTGAGACAGCCCCCCCAACACACCATATCTCCTGAAACATCTTCCCCAGCTGGTCAGACAGCCCCCCCGACACACCATATCTCCTGAAACATCTTCCCCAGCTGGTCAGACAGCCCCCCCGACACACCATATCTCCTGAAACATCTTCCCCAGCTGGTCAGACAGCCCCCCCGACACACCATATCTCCTGAAACATCTTCCCCAGCTGGTCAGACAGCCCCCCAACACACCATATATCCTGAAACATCTTTCCCAGCTAGTCAGACAGCCCCCCCAACACACCATATCTCCTGAAACATCTTCCCCAGCTAGTCAGACAGCCCCCCAACACACCATATCTCCTGAAACATCTTCCCCAGCTAGTGAGACAGCCCCCCCAACACACCATATCTCCTGAAACATCTTCCCCAGCTGGTCAGACAGCCCCCCGACACACCATATCTCCTGAAACATCTTCCCCAGCTAGTGAGACAGCCCCCCCAACACACCATATCTCCTGAAACATCTTCCCCAGCTGGTCAGACAGCCCCCCAACACACCATATCTCCTGAAACATCTTCCCCAGCTGGTCAGACAGCCCCCCCGACACACCATATCTCCTGAAACATCTTCCCCAGCTGGTCAGACAGCCCCCCAACACACCATATCTCCTGAAACATCTTCCCCAGCTAGTCAGACAGCCCCCCGACACACCATATCTCCTGAAACATCTTCCCCAGCTAGTGAGACAGTCCCCCCGACACACCATATCTCCTGAAACATCTTCCCCAGCTGGTCAGACAGCCCCCCAACACACCATATCTCCTGAAACATCTTCCCCAGCTAGTCAGACAGCCCCCCAACACAACATATCTCCTGAAACATCTTCCCCAGCTGGTCAGACAGCCTCCCGACACACCATATCTCCTGAAACATCTTCCCCAGCTGGTCAGACAGCCCCCCGACACACCATATCTCCTGAAACATCTTCCCCAGCTAGTCAGACAGTCCCCCCAACACACCATATCTCCTGAAACATCTTCCCCAGCTATACAGACAGCCCCCCCCCAACACACCATATCTCCTGAAACATCTTCCCCAGCTAGTCAGACAGCCCCCCGACACACCATATCTCCTGAAACATCTTCCCCAGCTGGTCAGACAGCCCCCCGACACACCATATCTCCTGAAACATCTTCCCCAGCTAGTCAGACAGCCCCCCAACACACCATATCTCCTGAAACATTTTCCCCAGCTAGTGAGACAGCCCCCCCAACACACCATATCTCCTGAAACATCTTCCCCAGCTAGTGAGACAGCCCCCCCAACACACCATATCTCCTGAAACATCTTCCCCAGCTAGTGAGACAGCCCCCCCGACACACCATATCTCCTGAAACATCTTCCCCAGCTGGTCAGACAGCCCCCCCAACACACCATATCTCCTGAAACATCTTCCCCAGCTGGTCAGACAGCACCCCCGACACACCATATCTCCTGAAACATCTTCCCCAGCTGGTCAGACAGCCCCCCCGACACACCATATCTCCTGAAACATCTTCCCCAGCTGGTCAGACAGCCCCCCAACACACCATATCTCCTGAAACATCTTCCCCAGCTGGTCAGACAGCCCCCCCGACACACCATATCTCCTGAAACATCTTCCCCAGCTGGTCAGACAGCCCCCCAACACACCATATCTCCTGAAACATCTTCCCCAGCTAGTCAGACAGCCCCCCGACACACCATATCTCCTGAAACATCTTCCCCAGCTGGTCAGACAGCCCCCCAACACACCATATCTCCTGAAACATCTTCCCCAGCTAGTCAGACAGCCCCCCAACACACCATATCTCCTGAAACATCTTCCCCAGCTGGTCAGACAGCCTCCCGACACACCATATCTCCTGAAACATCTTCCACAGCTGGTCAGACAGCCCCCCGACACACCATATCTCCTGAAACATCTTCCCCAGCTAGTCAGACAGCCCCCCAACACACCATATCTCCTGAAACATCTTCCCCAGCTGGTCAGACAGCCCCCCCCGACACACCATATTTCCTGAAACATCTTCCCCAGCTGGTCAGACAGCCCCCCCAACACACCATATCTCCTGAAACATCTTCCCAGGCTAGTCAGACAGTCCCCCCAACACACCATATCTCCTGAAACATCTTCCCCAGCTGGTCAGACAGCCCACCCAACACATCATATATCCTGAAACATCTTCCCCAGCTAGTCAGACAGCCCCCCCAACACACCATATCTCCTGAAACATCTTCCCCAGCTAGTGAGACAGCCCCCCCAACACACCATATCTCCTGAAACATCTTCCCCAGCTAGTGAGACAGCCCCCCCAACACACCATATCTCCTGAAACATCTTCCCCAGCTGGTCAGACAGCCCCCCGACACACCATATCTCCTGAAACATCTTCCCCAGCTAGTGAGACAGCCCCCCCAACACACCATATCTCCTGAAACATCTTCCCCAGCTGGTCAGACAGCCCCCCCGACACACCATATCTCCTGAAACATCTTCCCCAGCTGGTCAGACAGCCCCCTCGACACACCATATCTCCTGAAACATCTTCCCCAGCTGGTCAGACAGCCCCCCCGACACACCATATCTCCTGAAACATCTTCCCCAGCTGGTCAGACAGCCCCCCAACACACCATATCTCCTGAAACATCTTCCCCAGCTGGTCAGACAGCCCCCCCAACACACCATATATCCTGAAACATCTTTCCCAGCTAGTCAGACAGCCCCCCCAACACACCATATCTCCTGAAACATCTTCCCCAGCTAGTCAGACAGCCCCCCAACACACCATATCTCCTGAAACATCTTCCCCAGCTAGTGAGACAGCCCCCCCAACACACCATATCTCCTGAAACATCTTCCCCAGCTGGTCAGACAGCCCCCCAACACACCATATCTCCTGAAACATCTTCCCCAGCTGGTCAGACAGCCCCCCCGACACACCATATCTCCTGAAACATCTTCCCCAGCTGGTCAGACAGCCCCCCAACACACCATATCTCCTGAAACATCTTCCCCAGCTGGTCAGACAGCCCCCCGACACAACATATCTCCTGAAACATCTTCCCCAGCTGGTCAGACAGCCCCCCCGACACACCATATCTCCTGAAACATCTTCCCCAGCTGGTCAGACAGCCCCTCCAACACACCATATCTCCTGAAACATCTTCCCCAGCTGGTCAGACAGCCCCCCCAACACACCATATCTCCTGAAACATCTTCCCCAGCTATACAGACAGCCCCCCCCAACACACCATATCTCCTGAAACATCTTCCCCAGCTGGTCAGACAGCCCCCCCAACACACCATATATCCTGAAACATCTTCCCCAGCTAGTCAGACAGCCCCTCCAACACACCATATCTCCTGAAACATCTTCCCCAGCTGGTCAGACAGCCCCCCCAACACACCATATCTCCTGAAACATCTTCCCCAGCTATACAGACAGCCCCCCCCAACACACCATATCTCCTGAAACATCTTCCCCAGCTAGTCAGACAGCCCCCCGACACACCATATCTCCTGAAACATCTTCCCCAGCTGGTCAGACAACCCCCCGACACACCATATCTCCTGAAACATCTTCCCCAGCTAGTCAGACAGCCCCCCGACACACCATATCTCCTGAAACATCTTCCCCAGCTAGTGAGACAGCCCCCCCAACACACCATATCTCCTGAAACATCTTCCCCAGCTAGTGAGACAGCCCCCCCAACACACCATATCTCCTGAAACATCTTCCCCAGCTGGTCAGACAGCCCCCCGACACACCATATCTCCTGAAACATCTTCCCCAGCTAGTGAGACAGCCCCCCGACACACCATATCTCCTGAAACATCTTCCCCAGCTGGTCAGACAGCCCCCCGACACACCATATCTCCTGAAACATCTTCCCCAGCTGGTCCGACAGCCCCCCGACACACCATATCTCCTGAAACATCTTCCCCAGCTGGTCAGACAGCCCCCCGACACACCATATCTCCTGTAACATCTTCCCCAGCTAGTCAGACAGCCCCCCCAACACACCATATCTCCTGAAACATCTTCCCCAGCTGGTCAGACAGCCCCCCCAACACACCATATATCCTGAAACATCTTCCCCAGCTAGTCAGACAGCCCCCCCAACACACCATATCTCCTGAAACATCTTCCCCAGCTAGTCAGACACTCCCCCCAACACACCATATCTCCTGAAACATCTTCCCCAGCTATACAGACAGCCCCCCCCAACACACCATATCTCCTGAAACATCTTCCCCAGCTAGTCAGACAGCCCCCCGACACACCATATCTCCTGAAACATCTTCCCCAGCTGGTCAGACAGCCCCCCGACACACCATATCTCCTGAAACATCTTCCCCAGCTAGTCAGACAGCCCCCTAACACACCATATCTCCTGAAACATCTTCCCCAGCTAGTGAGACAGCCCCCCCAACACACCATATCTCCTGAAACATCTTCCCCAGCTAGTGAGACAGCCCCCCCAACACACCATATCTCCTGAAACATCTTCCCCAGCTGGTCAGACAGCCCCCCGACACACCATATCTCCTGAAACATCTTCCCCAGCTAGTGAGACAGCCCCCCCAACACACCATATCTCCTGAAACATCTTCCCCAGCTGGTCAGACAGCCCCCCAACACACCATATCTCCTGAAACATCTTCCCCAGCTGGTCAGACAGCCCCCCCGACACACCATATCTCCTGAAACATCTTCCCCAGCTGGTCAGACAGCCCCCCAACACACCATATCTCCTGAAACATCTTCCCCAGCTAGTGAGACAGCCCCCCCGACACACCATATCTCCTGAAACATCTTCCCCAGCTGGTCAGACAGCCCCCCCGACACACCATATCTCCTGAAACATCTTCCCCAGCTGGTCAGACAGCCCCCCCAACACACCATATATCCTGAAACATCTTCCCCAGCTAGTCAGACAGCCCCCCCAACACACCATATCTCCTGAAACATCTTCCCCAGCTAGTCAGACACTCCCCCCAACACACCATATCTCCTGAAACATCTTCCCCAGCTATACAGACAGCCCCCCCCAACACACCATATCTCCTGAAACATCTTCCCCAGCTAGTCAGACAGCCCCCCGACACACCATATCTCCTGAAACATCTTCCCCAGCTGGTCAGACAGCCCCCCGACACACCATATCTCCTGAAACATCTTCCCCAGCTAGTCAGACAGCCCCCTAACACACCATATCTCCTGAAACATCTTCCCCAGCTAGTGAGACAGCCCCCCCAACACACCATATCTCCTGAAACATCTTCCCCAGCTAGTGAGACAGCCCCCCCAACACACCATATCTCCTGAAACATCTTCCCCAGCTGGTCAGACAGCCCCCCGACACACCATATCTCCTGAAACATCTTCCCCAGCTAGTCAGACAGCCCCCCAACACACCATATCTCCTGAAACATCTTCCCCAGCTGGTCAGACAGCCCCCCCGACACACCATATCTCCTGAAACATCTTCCCCAGCTGGTCAGACAGCCCCCCAACACACCATATCTCCTGAAACATCTTCCCCAGCTAGTCAGACAGCCCCCCGACACACCATATCTCCTGAAACATCTTCCCCAGCTAGTGAGACAGCCCCCCCGACACACCATATCTCCTGAAACATCTTCCCCAGTAGGTCAGACAGCCCCCCAACACACCATATCTCCTGAAACATCTTCCCCAGCTAGTCAGACAGCCCCCCAACACAACATATCTCCTGAAACATCTTCCCCAGCTGGTCAGACAGCCTCCCGACACACCATATCTTCTGAAACATCTTCCCCAGCTGGTCAGACAGCCCCCCGACACACCATATCTCCTGAAACATCTTCCCCAGCTAGTCAGACAGTCCCCCCAACACACCATATCTCCTGAAACATCTTCCCCAGCTATACAGACAGCCCCCCCCAACACACCATATCTCCTGAAACATCTTCCCCAGCTAGTCAGACAGCCCCCCGACACACCATATCTCCTGAAACATCTTCCCCAGCTGGTCAGACAGCCCCCCGACACACCATATCTCCTGAAACATCTTCCCCAGCTAGTCAGACAGCCCCCCAACACACCATATCTCCTGAAACATTTTCCCCAGCTAGTGAGACAGCCCCCCCAACACACCATATCTCCTGAAACATCTTCCCCAGCTAGTGAGACAGCCCCCCCGACACACCATATCTCCTGAAACATCTTCCCCAGCTGGTCAGACAGCCCCCCCAACACACCATTTCTCCTGAAACATCTTCCCCAGCTGGTCAGACAGCACCCCCGACACACCATATCTCCTGAAACATCTTCCCCAGCTGGTCAGACAGCCCCCCCGACACACCATATCTCCTGAAACATCTTCCCCAGCTGGTCAGACAGCCCCCCAACACACCATATCTCCTGAAACATCTTCCCCAGCTGGTCAGACAGCCCCCCCGACACACCATATCTCCTGAAACATCTTCCCCAGCTGGTCAGACAGCCCCCCAACACACCATATCTCCTGAAACATCTTCCCCAGCTAGTCAGACAGCCCCCCGACACACCATATCTCCTGAAACATCTTCCCCAGCTGGTCAGACAGCCCCCCAACACACCATATCTCCTGAAACATCTTCCCCAGCTAGTCAGACAGCCCCCCAACACACCATATCTCCTGAAACATCTTCCCCAGCTGGTCAGACAGCCTCCCGACACACCATATCTCCTGAAACATCTTCCACAGCTGGTCAGACAGCCCCCCGACACACCATATCTCCTGAAACATCTTCCCCAGCTAGTCAGACAGCCCCCCAACACACCATATCTCCTGAAACATCTTCCCCAGCTGGTCAGACAGCCCCCCCCGACACACCATATTTCCTGAAATATCTTCCCCAGCTGGTCAGACAGCCCCCCCAACACACCATATCTCCTGAAACATCTTCCCAGGCTAGTCAGACAGTCCCCCCAACACACCATATCTCCTGAAACATCTTCCCCAGCTGGTCAGACAGCCCACCCAACACATCATATATCCTGAAACATCTTCCCCAGCTAGTCAGACAGCCCCCCCAACACACCATATCTCCTGAAACATCTTCCCCAGCTAGTGAGACAGCCCCCCCAACACACCATATCTCCTGAAACATCTTCCCCAGCTAGTGAGACAGCCCCCCCGACACACCATATCTCCTGAAACATCTTCCCCAGCTGGTCAGACAGCCCCCCGACACACCATATCTCCTGAAACATCTTCCCCAGCTAGTGAGACAGCCCCCCCAACACACCATATCTCCTGAAACATCTTCCCCAGCTGGTCAGACAGCCCCCCCGACACACCATATCTCCTGAAACATCTTCCCCAGCTGGTCAGACAGCCCCCCCGACACACCATATCTCCTGAAACATCTTCCCCAGCTGGTCAGACAGCCCCCCCGACACACCATATCTCCTGAAACATCTTCCCCAGCTGGTCAGACAGCCCCCCAACACACCATATATCCTGAAACATCTTTCCCAGCTAGTCAGACAGCCCCCCCAACACACCATATCTCCTGAAACATCTTCCCCAGCTAGTCAGACAGCCCCCCAACACACCATATCTCCTGAAACATCTTCCCCAGCTAGTGAGACAGCCCCCCCAACACACCATATCTCCTGAAACATCTTCCCCAGCTGGTCAGACAGCCCCCCGACACACCATATCTCCTGAAACATCTTCCCCAGCTAGTGAGACAGCCCCCCCAACACACCATATCTCCTGAAACATCTTCCCCAGCTGGTCAGACAGCCCCCCAACACACCATATCTCCTGAAACATCTTCCCCAGCTGGTCAGACAGCCCCCCCGACACACCATATCTCCTGAAACATCTTCCCCAGCTGGTCAGACAGCCCCCCAACACACCATATCTCCTGAAACATCTTCCCCAGCTAGTCAGACAGCCCCCCGACACACCATATCTCCTGAAACATCTTCCCCAGCTAGTGAGACAGTCCCCCCGACACACCATATCTCCTGAAACATCTTCCCCAGCTGGTCAGACAGCCCCCCAACACACCATATCTCCTGAAACATCTTCCCCAGCTAGTCAGACAGCCCCCCAACACAACATATCTCCTGAAACATCTTCCCCAGCTGGTC
This sequence comes from Salmo salar, assembly GCF_965601325.2. Lineage (NCBI taxonomy): Eukaryota > Metazoa > Chordata > Actinopteri > Salmoniformes > Salmonidae > Salmo > Salmo salar. The sequence continues at coordinate 82,897,157 of NC_138304.1, read as the reverse complement.
AGACAGCCTCCCGACACACCATATCTCCTGAAACATCTTCCCCAGCTGGTCAGACAGCCCCCCGACACACCATATCTCCTGAAACATCTTCCCCAGCTAGTCAGACAGTCCCCCCAACACACCATATCTCCTGAAACATCTTCCCCAGCTATACAGACAGCCCCCCCCCAACACACCATATCTCCTGAAACATCTTCCCCAGCTAGTCAGACAGCCCCCCGACACACCATATCTCCTGAAACATCTTCCCCAGCTGGTCAGACAGCCCCCCGACACACCATATCTCCTGAAACATCTTCCCCAGCTAGTCAGACAGCCCCCCAACACACCATATCTCCTGAAACATTTTCCCCAGCTAGTGAGACAGCCCCCCCAACACACCATATCTCCTGAAACATCTTCCCCAGCTAGTGAGACAGCCCCCCCAACACACCATATCTCCTGAAACATCTTCCCCAGCTAGTGAGACAGCCCCCCCGACACACCATATCTCCTGAAACATCTTCCCCAGCTGGTCAGACAGCCCCCCCAACACACCATATCTCCTGAAACATCTTCCCCAGCTGGTCAGACAGCACCCCCGACACACCATATCTCCTGAAACATCTTCCCCAGCTGGTCAGACAGCCCCCCCGACACACCATATCTCCTGAAACATCTTCCCCAGCTGGTCAGACAGCCCCCCAACACACCATATCTCCTGAAACATCTTCCCCAGCTGGTCAGACAGCCCCCCCGACACACCATATCTCCTGAAACATCTTCCCCAGCTGGTCAGACAGCCCCCCAACACACCATATCTCCTGAAACATCTTCCCCAGCTAGTCAGACAGCCCCCCGACACACCATATCTCCTGAAACATCTTCCCCAGCTGGTCAGACAGCCCCCCAACACACCATATCTCCTGAAACATCTTCCCCAGCTAGTCAGACAGCCCCCCAACACACCATATCTCCTGAAACATCTTCCCCAGCTGGTCAGACAGCCTCCCGACACACCATATCTCCTGAAACATCTTCCACAGCTGGTCAGACAGCCCCCCGACACACCATATCTCCTGAAACATCTTCCCCAGCTAGTCAGACAGCCCCCCAACACACCATATCTCCTGAAACATCTTCCCCAGCTGGTCAGACAGCCCCCCCCGACACACCATATTTCCTGAAACATCTTCCCCAGCTGGTCAGACAGCCCCCCCAACACACCATATCTCCTGAAACATCTTCCCAGGCTAGTCAGACAGTCCCCCCAACACACCATATCTCCTGAAACATCTTCCCCAGCTGGTCAGACAGCCCACCCAACACATCATATATCCTGAAACATCTTCCCCAGCTAGTCAGACAGCCCCCCCAACACACCATATCTCCTGAAACATCTTCCCCAGCTAGTGAGACAGCCCCCCCAACACACCATATCTCCTGAAACATCTTCCCCAGCTAGTGAGACAGCCCCCCCAACACACCATATCTCCTGAAACATCTTCCCCAGCTGGTCAGACAGCCCCCCGACACACCATATCTCCTGAAACATCTTCCCCAGCTAGTGAGACAGCCCCCCCAACACACCATATCTCCTGAAACATCTTCCCCAGCTGGTCAGACAGCCCCCCCGACACACCATATCTCCTGAAACATCTTCCCCAGCTGGTCAGACAGCCCCCTCGACACACCATATCTCCTGAAACATCTTCCCCAGCTGGTCAGACAGCCCCCCCGACACACCATATCTCCTGAAACATCTTCCCCAGCTGGTCAGACAGCCCCCCAACACACCATATCTCCTGAAACATCTTCCCCAGCTGGTCAGACAGCCCCCCCAACACACCATATATCCTGAAACATCTTTCCCAGCTAGTCAGACAGCCCCCCCAACACACCATATCTCCTGAAACATCTTCCCCAGCTAGTCAGACAGCCCCCCAACACACCATATCTCCTGAAACATCTTCCCCAGCTAGTGAGACAGCCCCCCCAACACACCATATCTCCTGAAACATCTTCCCCAGCTGGTCAGACAGCCCCCCAACACACCATATCTCCTGAAACATCTTCCCCAGCTGGTCAGACAGCCCCCCCGACACACCATATCTCCTGAAACATCTTCCCCAGCTGGTCAGACAGCCCCCCAACACACCATATCTCCTGAAACATCTTCCCCAGCTGGTCAGACAGCCCCCCGACACAACATATCTCCTGAAACATCTTCCCCAGCTGGTCAGACAGCCCCCCCGACACACCATATCTCCTGAAACATCTTCCCCAGCTGGTCAGACAGCCCCCCCGACACACCATATCTCCTGAAACATCTTCCCCAGCTGGTCAGACAGCCCCCCCAACACACCATATCTCCTGAAACATCTTCCCCAGCTAGTCAGACAGTCCCCCCAACACACCATATCTCCTGAAACATCTTCCCCAGCTGGTCAGACAGCCCCCCCAACACACCATATATCCTGAAACATCTTCCCCAGCTAGTCAGACAGCCCCTCCAACACACCATATCTCCTGAAACATCTTCCCCAGCTGGTCAGACAGCCCCCCCAACACACCATATCTCCTGAAACATCTTCCCCAGCTATACAGACAGCCCCCCCCAACACACCATATCTCCTGAAACATCTTCCCCAGCTAGTCAGACAGCCCCCCGACACACCATATCTCCTGAAACATCTTCCCCAGCTGGTCAGACAACCCCCCGACACACCATATCTCCTGAAACATCTTCCCCAGCTAGTCAGACAGCCCCCCGACACACCATATCTCCTGAAACATCTTCCCCAGCTAGTGAGACAGCCCCCCCAACACACCATATCTCCTGAAACATCTTCCCCAGCTAGTGAGACAGCCCCCCCAACACACCATATCTCCTGAAACATCTTCCCCAGCTGGTCAGACAGCCCCCCGACACACCATATCTCCTGAAACATCTTCCCCAGCTAGTGAGACAGCCCCCCGACACACCATATCTCCTGAAACATCTTCCCCAGCTGGTCAGACAGCCCCCCGACACACCATATCTCCTGAAACATCTTCCCCAGCTGGTCCGACAGCCCCCCGACACACCATATCTCCTGAAACATCTTCCCCAGCTGGTCAGACAGCCCCCCGACACACCATATCTCCTGTAACATCTTCCCCAGCTAGTCAGACAGCCCCCCCAACACACCATATCTCCTGAAACATCTTCCCCAGCTGGTCAGACAGCCCCCCCAACACACCATATATCCTGAAACATCTTCCCCAGCTAGTCAGACAGCCCCCCCAACACACCATATCTCCTGAAACATCTTCCCCAGCTAGTCAGACACTCCCCCCAACACACCATATCTCCTGAAACATCTTCCCCAGCTATACAGACAGCCCCCCCCAACACACCATATCTCCTGAAACATCTTCCCCAGCTAGTCAGACAGCCCCCCGACACACCATATCTCCTGAAACATCTTCCCCAGCTGGTCAGACAGCCCCCCGACACACCATATCTCCTGAAACATCTTCCCCAGCTAGTCAGACAGCCCCCTAACACACCATATCTCCTGAAACATCTTCCCCAGCTAGTGAGACAGCCCCCCCAACACACCATATCTCCTGAAACATCTTCCCCAGCTGGTCAGACAGCCCCCCGACACACCATATCTCCTGAAACATCTTCCCCAGCTAGTGAGACAGCCCCCCCAACACACCATATCTCCTGAAACATCTTCCCCAGCTGGTCAGACAGCCCCCCAACACACCATATCTCCTGAAACATCTTCCCCAGCTGGTCAGACAGCCCCCCCGACACACCATATCTCCTGAAACATCTTCCCCAGCTGGTCAGACAGCCCCCCAACACACCATATCTCCTGAAACATCTTCCCCAGCTAGTGAGACAGCCCCCCCGACACACCATATCTCCTGAAACATCTTCCCCAGCTGGTCAGACAGCCCCCCCGACACACCATATCTCCTGAAACATCTTCCCCAGCTGGTCAGACAGCCCCCCCAACACACCATATATCCTGAAACATCTTCCCCAGCTAGTCAGACAGCCCCCCCAACACACCATATCTCCTGAAACATCTTCCCCAGCTAGTCAGACACTCCCCCCAACACACCATATCTCCTGAAACATCTTCCCCAGCTATACAGACAGCCCCCCCCAACACACCATATCTCCTGAAACATCTTCCCCAGCTAGTCAGACAGCCCCCCGACACACCATATCTCCTGAAACATCTTCCCCAGCTGGTCAGACAGCCCCCCGACACACCATATCTCCTGAAACATCTTCCCCAGCTAGTCAGACAGCCCCCTAACACACCATATCTCCTGAAACATCTTCCCCAGCTAGTGAGACAGCCCCCCCAACACACCATATCTCCTGAAACATCTTCCCCAGCTAGTGAGACAGCCCCCCCAACACACCATATCTCCTGAAACATCTTCCCCAGCTGGTCAGACAGCCCCCCGACACACCATATCTCCTGAAACATCTTCCCCAGCTAGTGAGACAGCCCCCCCAACACACCATATCTCCTGAAACATCTTCCCCAGCTGGTCAGACAGCCCCCCAACACACCATATCTCCTGAAACATCTTCCCCAGCTGGTCAGACAGCCCCCCCGACACACCATATCTCCTGAAACATCTTCCCCAGCTGGTCAGACAGCCCCCCAACACACCATATCTCCTGAAACATCTTCCCCAGCTAGTGAGACAGCCCCCCCGACACACCATATCTCCTGAAACATCTTCCCCAGCTGGTCAGACAGCCCCCCCGACACACCATATTTCCTGAAACATCTTCCCCAGCTGGTCAGACAGCCCCCCCAACACACCATATCTCCTGAAACATCTTCCCAGGCTAGTCAGACAGTCCCCCCAACACACCATATCTCCTGAAACATCTTCCCCAGCTGGTCAGACAGCCCCCCCAACACACCATATATCCTGAAACATCTTCCCCAGCTAGTCAGACAGCCCCCCCAACACACCATATCTCCTGAAACATCTTCCCCAGCTGGTCAGACAGCCCCCCCAACACACCATATATCCTGAAACATCTTCCCCAGCTAGTCAGACAGCCCCCCCAACACACCATATCTCCTGAAACATCTTCCCCAGCTAGTCAGACAGTCCCCCCAACACACCATATCTCCTGAAACATCTTCCCCAGCTATACAGACAGCCCCCCCCAACACACCATATCTCCTGAAACATCTTCCCCAGCTAGTCAGACAGCCCCCCGACACACCATATCTCCTGAAACATCTTCCCCAGCTGGTCAGACAGCCCCCCGACACACCATATCTCCTGAAACATCTTCCCCAGCTAGTCAGACAGCCCCCCAACACACCATATCTCCTGAAACATCTTCCCCAGCTAGTGAGACAGCCCCCCCAACACACCATATCTCCTGAAACATCTTCCCCAGCTAGTGAGACAGCCCCCCCAACACACCATATCTCCTGAAACATCTTCCCCAGCTGGTCAGACAGCCCCCCGACACACCATATCTCCTGAAACATCTTCCCCAGCTAGTGAGACAGCCCCCCCAACACACCATATCTCCTGAAACATCTTCCCCAGCTAGTGAGACAGTCCCCCCAACACACCATATCTCCTGAAACATCTTCCCCAGCTGGTCAGACAGCCCCCCAACACACCATATCTCCTGAAACATCTTCCCCAGCTGGTCAGACAGCCCCCCCGACACACCATATCTCCTGAAACATCTTCCCCAGCTGGTCAGACAGCCCCCCAACACACCATATCTCCTGAAACATCTTCCCCAGCTAGTGAGACAGCCCCCCCGACACACCATATCTCCTGAAACATCTTCCCCAGCTGGTCATACAGCCCCCCAACACACCATATCTCCTGAAACATCTTCCCCAGCTAGTCAGACAGCCCCCCAACACACCATATCTCCTGAAACATCTTCCCCAGCTGGTCAGACAGCCTCCCGACACACCATATCTCCTGAAACATCTTCCCCAGCTGGTCAGACAGCCCCCCAACACACCATATCTCCTGAAACATCTTCCCCAGCTGGTCAGACAGCCCCCCCAACACACCATATATCCTGAAACATCTTTCCCAGCTAGTCAGACAGCCCCCCCAACACACCATATCTCCTGAAACATCTTCCCCAGCTTGTCAGACAGCCCCCCGACACACCATATCTCCTGAAACATCTTCCCCAGCTAGTCAGACAGCCCCCCAACACACCATATCTCCTGAAACATCTTCCCCAGCTAGTGAGACAGCCCCCCCAACACACCATATCTCCTGAAACATCTTCCCCAGCTGGTCAGACAGCCCCCCGACACACCATATCTCCTGAAACATCTTCCCCAGCTAGTGAGACAGCCCCCCCAACACACCATATCTCCTGAAACATCTTCCCCAGCTGGTCAGACAGCCCCCCAACACACCATATCTCCTGAAACATCTTCCCCAGCTGGTCAGACAGCCCCCCCGACACACCATATCTCCTGAAACATCTTCCCCAGCTGGTCAGACAGCCCCCCAACACACCATATCTCCTGAAACATCTTCCCCAGCTGGTCAGACAGCCCCCCGACACAACATATCTCCTGAAACATCTTCCCCAGCTGGTCAGACAGCCCCCCCGACACACCATATCTCCTGAAACATCTTCCCCAGCTGGTCAGACAGCCCCCCCGACACACCATATCTCCTGAAACATCTTCCCCAGCTGGTCAGACAGCCCCCCCAACACACCATATCTCCTGAAACATCTTCCCCAGCTAGTCAGACAGTCCCCCCAACACACCATATCTCCTGAAACATCTTCCCCAGCTGGTCAGACAGCCCCCCCAACACACCATATATCCTGAAACATCTTCCCCAGCTAGTCAGACAGCCCCTCCAACACACCATATCTCCTGAAACATCTTCCCCAGCTGGTCAGACAGCCCCCCCAACACACCATATCTCCTGAAACATCTTCCCCAGCTATACAGACAGCCCCCCCCAACACACCATATCTCCTGAAACATCTTCCCCAGCTAGTCAGACAGCCCCCCGACACACCATATCTCCTGAAACATCTTCCCCAGCTGGTCAGACAACCCCCCGACACACCATATCTCCTGAAACATCTTCCCCAGCTAGTCAGACAGCCCCCCGACACACCATATCTCCTGAAACATCTTCCCCAGCTAGTGAGACAGCCCCCCCAACACACCATATCTCCTGAAGCATCTTCCCCAGCTGGTCAGACAACCCCCCGACACACCATATCTCCTGAAACATCTTCCCCAGCTGGTCAGACAACCCCCCGACACACCATATCTCCTGAAACATCTTCCCCAGCTAGTCAGACAACACCCCGACACACCATATCTCCTGAAACATCTTCCCCAGCTGGTCAGACAGCCCCCCCGACACACCATATCTCCTGAAACATCTTCCCCAGCTGGTCCGACAGCCCCCCGACACACCATATCTCCTGAAACATCTTCCCCAGCTGGTCAGACAGCCCCCCGACACACCATATCTCCTGTAACATCTTCCCCAGCTAGTCAGACAGCCCCCCCAACACACCATATCTCCTGAAACATCTTCCCCAGCTGGTCAGACAGCCCCCCCAACACACCATATATCCTGAAACATCTTCCCCAGCTAGTCAGACAGCCCCCCCAACACACCATATCTCCTGAAACATCTTCCCCAGCTAGTCAGACACTCCCCCCAACACACCATATCTCCTGAAACATCTTCCGCAGCTATACAGACAGCCCCCCCCAACACACCATATCTCCTGAAACATCTTCCCCAGCTAGTCAGACAGCCCCCCGACACACCATATCTCCTGAAACATCTTCCCCAGCTGGTCAGACAGCCCCCCGACACACCATATCTCCTGAAACATCTTCCCCAGCTAGTCAGACAGCCCCCCAACACACCATATCTCCTGAAACATCTTCCCCAGCTAGTGAGACAGCCCCCCCAACACACCATATCTCCTGAAACATCTTCCCCAGCTAGTGAGACAGCCCCCCCAACACACCATATCTCCTGAAACATCTTCCCCAGCTGGTCAGACAGCCCCCCGACACACCATATCTCCTGAAACATCTTCCCCAGCTAGTGAGACAGCCCCCCCAACACACCATATCTCCTGAAACATCTTCCCCTGCTGGTCAGACAGCCCCCCAACACACCATATCTCCTGAAACATCTTCCCCAGCTGGTCAGACAGCCCCCCCGACACACCATATCTCCTGAAACATCTTCCCCAGCTGGTCAGACAGCCCCCCAACACACCATATCTCCTGAAACATCTTCCCCAGCTGGTCAGACAGCCCCCCCGACACACCATATCTCCTGAAACATCTTCCCCAGCTGGTCAGACAGCCCCCCAACACACCATATCTCCTGAAACATCTTCCCCAGCTAGTGAGACAGCCCCCCCGACACACCATATCTCCTGAAACATCTTCCCCAGCTGGTCAGACAGCCCCCCCGACACACCATATTTCCTGAAACATCTTCCCCAGCTGGTCAGACAGCCCCCCCAACACACCATATCTCCTGAAACATCTTCCCAGGCTAGTCAGACAGTCCCCCCAACACACCATATCTCCTGAAACATCTTCCCCAGCTGGTCAGACAGCCCCCCCAACACACCATATATCCTGAAACATCTTCCCCAGCTAGTCAGACAGCCCCCCCAACACACCATATCTCCTGAAACATCTTCCCCAGCTGGTCAGACAGCCCCCCAACACACCATATCTCCTGAAACATCTTCCCCAGCTGGTCAGACAGCCCCCCCGACACACCATATCTCCTGAAACATCTTCCCCAGCTGGTCAGACAGCCCCCCAACACACCATATCTCCTGAAACATCTTCCCCAGCTAGTGAGACAGCCCCCCCGACACACCATATCTCCTGAAACATCTTCCCCAGCTGGTCAGACAGCCCCCCCGACACACCATATTTCCTGAAACATCTTCCCCAGCTGGTCAGACAGCCCCCCCAACACACCATATCTCCTGAAACATCTTCCCAGGCTAGTCAGACAGTCCCCCCAACACACCATATCTCCTGAAACATCTTCCCCAGCTGGTCAGACAGCCCCCCCAACACACCATATATCCTGAAACATCTTCCCCAGCTAGTCAGACAGCCCCCCCAACACACCATATCTCCTGAAACATCTTCCCCAGCTGGTCAGACAGCCCCCCCAACACACCATATATCCTGAAACATCTTCCCCAGCTAGTCAGACAGCCCCCCCAACACACCATATCTCCTGAAACATCTTCCCCAGCTAGTCAGACAGTCCCCCCAACACACCATATCTCCTGAAACATCTTCCCCAGCTATACAGACAGCCCCCCCCAACACACCATATCTCCTGAAACATCTTCCCCAGCTAGTCAGACAGCCCCCCGACACACCATATCTCCTGAAACATCTTCCCCAGCTGGTCAGACAGCCCCCCGACACACCATATCTCCTGAAACATCTTCCCCAGCTAGTCAGACAGCCCCCCAACACACCATATCTCCTGAAACATCTTCCCCAGCTAGTGAGACAGCCCCCCCAACACACCATATCTCCTGAAACATCTTCCCCAGCTAGTGAGACAGCCCCCCCAACACACCATATCTCCTGAAACATCTTCCCCAGCTGGTCAGACAGCCCCCCGACACACCATATCTCCTGAAACATCTTCCCCAGCTAGTGAGACAGCCCCCCCAACACACCATATCTCCTGAAACATCTTCCCCAGCTGGTCAGACAGCCCCCCAACACACCATATCTCCTGAAACATCTTCCCCAGCTGGTCAGACAGCCCCCCCGACACACCATATCTCCTGAAACATCTTCCCCAGCTGGTCAGACAGCCCCCCAACACACCATATCTCCTGAAACATCTTCCCCAGCTAGTGAGACAGCCCCCCCGACACACCATATCTCCTGAAACATCTTCCCCAGCTGGTCAGACAGCCCCCCCGACACACCATATTTCCTGAAACATCTTCCCCAGCTGGTCAGACAGCCCCCCCAACACACCATATCTCCTGAAACATCTTCCCAGGCTAGTCAGACAGTCCCCCCAACACACCATATCTCCTGAAACATCTTCCCCAGCTGGTCAGACAGCCCCCCCAACACACCATATATCCTGAAACATCTTCCCCAGCTAGTCAGACAGCCCCCCCAACACACCATATCTCCTGAAACATCTTCCCCAGCTGGTCAGACAGCCCCCCCAACACACCATATATCCTGAAACATCTTCCCCAGCTAGTCAGACAGCCCCCCCAACACACCATATCTCCTGAAACATCTTCCCCAGCTAGTCAGACAGTCCCCCCAACACACCATATCTCCTGAAACATCTTCCCCAGCTATACAGACAGCCCCCCCCAACACACCATATCTCCTGAAACATCTTCCCCAGCTAGTCAGACAGCCCCCCGACACACCATATCTCCTGAAACATCTTCCCCAGCTGGTCAGACAGCCCCCCGACACACCATATCTCCTGAAACATCTTCCCCAGCTAGTCAGACAGCCCCCCAACACACCATATCTCCTGAAACATCTTCCCCAGCTAGTGAGACAGCCCCCCCAACACACCATATCTCCTGAAACATCTTCCCCAGCTAGTGAGACAGCCCCCCCAACACACCATATCTCCTGAAACATCTTCCCCAGCTGGTCAGACAGCCCCCCGACACACCATATCTCCTGAAACATCTTCCCCAGCTAGTGAGACAGCCCCCCCGACACACCATATCTCCTGAAACATCTTCCCCAGCTAGTGAGACAGCCCCCCCAACACACCATATCTCCTGAAACATCTTCCCCAGCTAGTGAGACAGTCCCCCCAACACACCATATCTCCTGAAACATCTTCCCCAGCTGGTCAGACAGCCCCCCAACACACCATATCTCCTGAAACATCTTCCCCAGCTGGTCAGACAGCCCCCCCGACACACCATATCGACTGAAACATCTTCCCCAGCTGGTCAGACAGCCCCCCAACACACCATATCTCCTGAAACATCTTCCCCAGCTAGTGAGACAGCCCCCCCGACACACCATATCTCCTGAAACATCTTCCCCAGCTGGTCATACAGCCCCCCAACACACCATATCTCCTGAAACATCTTCCCCAGCTAGTCAGACAGCCCCCCAACACACCATATCTCCTGAAACATCTTCCCCAGCTGGTCAGACAGCCTCCCGACACACCATATCTCCTGAAACATCTTCCCCAGCTGGTCAGACAGCCCCCCGACACACCATATCTCCTGAAACATCTTCCCCAGCTAGTCAGACAGCCCCCCGACACACCATATCTCCTGAAACATCTTCCCCAGCTGGTCAGACAGCCCCCCAACACACCATATCTCCTGAAACATCTTCCCCAGCTAGTGAGACAGCCCCCCCGACACACCATATCTCCTGACACATCTTCCCCAGCTGGTCAGACAGCCCCCCAACACACCATATCTCCTGAAACATCTTCCCCAGCTAGTCAGACAGCCCCCCGACACAACATATCTCCTGAAACATCTTCCCCAGCTAGTCAGACAGCCCCCCAACACACCATATCTCCTGAAACATCTTCCCCAGCTAGTGAGACAGCCCCCCCAACACACCATATCTCCTGAAACATCTTCCCCAGCTAGTGAGACAGCCCCCCCAACACACCATATCTCCTGAAACATCTTCCCCAGCTGGTCAGACAGCCCCCCGACACACCATATCTCCTGAAACATCTTCCCCAGCTAGTGAGACAGCCCCCCCAACACACCATATCTCCTGAAACATCTTCCCCAGCTAGTGAGACAGTCCCCCAACACACCATATCTCCTGAAACATCTTCCCCAGCTGGTCAGACAGCCCCCCAACACACCATATCTCCTGAAACATCTTCCCCAGCTGGTCAGACAGCCCCCCCGACACACCATATCTCCTGAAACATCTTCCCCAGCTGGTCAGACAGCCCCCCAACACACCATATCTCCTGAAACATCTTCCCCAGCTAGTGAGACAGCCCCCCCGACACACCATATCTCCTGAAACATCTTCCCCAGCTGGTCATACAGCCCCCCAACACACCATATCTCCTGAAACATCTTCCCCAGCTAGTCAGACAGCCCCCCAACACACCATATCTCCTGAAACATCTTCCCCAGCTGGTCAGACAGCCTCCCGACACACCATATCTCCTGAAACATCTTCCCCAGCTGGTCAGACAGCCCCCCTACACACCATATCTCCTGAAACATCTTCCCCAGCTAGTCAGACAGCCCCCCGACACACCATATCTCCTGAAACATCTTCCCCAGCTGGTCAGACAGCCCCCCAACACACCATATCTCCTGAAACATCTTCCCCAGCTAGTGAGACAGCCCCCCCGACACACCATATCTCCTGACACATCTTCCCCAGCTGGTCAGACAGCCCCCCAACACACCATATCTCCTGAAACATCTTCCCCAGCTAGTCAGACAGCCCCCCAACACACCATATCTCCTGAAACATCTTCCCTAGCTGGTCAGACAGCCTCCCGACACACCATATCTCCTGAAACATCTTCCCCAGCTGGTCAGACAGCCCCCCCAACACACCATATCTCCTGAAACATCTTCCCCAGCTATACAGACAGCCCCCCCCAACACACCATATCTCCTGAATCATCTTCCCCAGCTAGTCAGACAGCCCCCCGACACACCATATCTCCTGAAACATCTTCCCCAGCTGGTCAGACAGCCCCCCGACACACCATATCTCCAGAAACATCTTCCCCAGCTAGTCAGACAGCCCCCCAACACACCATATCTCCTGAAACATCTTCCCCAGCTAGTGAGACAGCCCCCCCAACACACCATATCTCCTGAAACATCTTCCCCAGCTAGTGAGACAGCCCCCCCAACACACCATATCTCCTGAAACATCTTCCCCAGCTGGTCAGACAGCCCCCCGACACACCATATCTCCTGAAACATCTTCCCCAGCTAGTGAGACAGCCCCCCCAACACACCATATCTCCTGAAACATCTTCCCCAGCTGGTCAGACAGCCCCCCAACACACCATATCTCCTGAAACATCTTCCCCAGCTGGTCAGACAGCCCCCCCGACACACCATATCTCCTGAAACATCTTCCCCAGCTGGTCAGACAGCCCCCCAACACACCATATCTCCTGAAACATCTTCCCCAGCTAGTCAGACAGCCCCCCGACACACCATATCTCCTGAAACATCTTCCCCAGCTAGTGAGACAGCCCCCCCGACACACCATATCTCCTGAAACATCTTCCCCCAGCTGGTCAGACAGCCCCCCAACACACCATATCTCCTGAAACATCTTCCTCAGCTAGTCAGACAGCCCCCCAACACAACATATCTCCTGAAACATCTTCCCCAGCTGGTCAGACAGCCTCCCGACACACCACATCTCCTGAAACATCTTCCCCGGCTGGTCAGACAGCCCCCCGACACACCATATCTCCTGAAACATCTTCCCCAGCTAGTCAGACAGTCCCCCCAACACACCATATCTCCTGAAACATCTTCCCCAGCTATACAGACAGCCCCCCCCCAACACACCATATCTCCTGAAACATCTTCCCCAGCTAGTCAGACAGCCCCCCGACACACCATATCTCCTGAAACATCTTCCCCAGCTGGTCAGACAGCCCCCCGACACACCATATCTCCTGAAACATCTTCCCCAGCTAGTCAGACAGCCCCCCAACACACCATATCTCCTGAAACATTTTCCCCAGCTAGTGAGACAGCCCCCCCAACACACCATATCTCCTGAAACATCTTCCCCAGCTAGTGAGACAGCCCCCCCAACACACCATATCTCCTGAAACATCTTCCCCAGCTGGTCAGACAGCCCCCCCGACACACCATATCTCCTGAAACATCTTCCCCAGCTAGTCAGACAGCCCCCCGACACACCATATCTCCTGAAACATCTTCCCCAGCTGGTCAGACAGCCCCCCGACACACCATATCTCCTGAAACATCTTCCCCAGCTGGTCAGACAGCCCCCCAACACACCATATCTCCTGAAACATCTTCCCCAGCTAGTGAGACAGCCCCCCCGACACACCATATCTCCTGAAACATCTTCCCCAGCTGGTCATACAGCCCCCCAACACACCATATCTCCTGAAACATCTTCCCCAGCTAGTCAGACAGCCCCCCAACACACCATATCTCCTGAAACATCTTCCCCAGCTGGTCAGACAGCCTCCCGACACACCATATCTCCTGAAACATCTTCCCCAGCTGGTCAGACAGCCCCCCGACACACCATATCTCCTGAAACATCTTCCCCAGCTAGTCAGACAGCCCCCCGACACACCATATCTCCTGAAACATCTTCCCCAGCTGGTCAGACAGCCCCCCAACACACCATATCTCCTGAAACATCTTCCCCAGCTAGTGAGACAGCCCCCCCGACACACCATATCTCCTGACACATCTTCCCCAGCTGGTCAGACAGCCCCCCAACACACCATATCTCCTGAAACATCTTCCCCAGCTAGTCAGACAGCCCCCCGACACAACATATCTCCTGAAACATCTTCCCCAGCTAGTCAGACAGCCCCCCGACACACCATATCTCCTGAAACATCTTCCCCAGCTGGTCAGACAGCCCCCCGACACACCATATCTCCAGAAACATCTTCCCCAGCTAGTGAGACAGCCCCCCCGACACACCATATCTCCTGAAACATCTTCCCCAGCTGGTCAGACAGCCCCCCAACACACCATATCTCCTGAAACATCTTCCCCAGCTAGTCAGACAGCCCCCCAACACACCATATCTCCTGAAACATCTTCCCCAGCTGGTCAGACAGCCTCCCGACACACCATATCTCCTGAAACATCTTCCCCAGCTGGTCAGACAGCCCCCCCAACACACCATATATCCTGAAACATCTTCCCCAGCTAGTCAGACAGCCCCCCCAACACACCATATCTCCTGAAACATCTTCCCCAGCTAGTCAGACAGTCCCCCCAACACACCATATCTCCTGAAACATCTTCCCCAGCTATACAGACAGCCCCCCCCAACACACCATATCTCCTGAAACATCTTCCCCAGCTAGTCAGACAGCCCCCCGACACACCATATCTCCTGAAACATCTTCCCCAGCTGGTCAGACAGCCCCCCGACACACCATATCTCCAGAAACATCTTCCCCAGCTAGTCAGACAGCCCCCCAACACACCATATCTCCTGAAACATCTTCCCCAGCTAGTGAGACAGCCCCCCCAACACACCATATCTCCTGAAACATCTTCCCCAGCTAGTGAGACAGCCCCCCCAACACACCATATCTCCTGAAACATCTTCCCCAGCTGGTCAGACAGCCCCCCGACACACCATATCTCCTGAAACATCTTCCCCAGCTAGTGAGACAGCCCCCCCAACACACCATATCTCCTGAAACATCTTCCCCAGCTGGTCAGACAGCCCCCCAACACACCATATCTCCTGAAACATCTTCCCCAGCTGGTCAGACAGCCCCCCCGACACACCATATCTCCTGAAACATCTTCCCCAGCTGGTCAGACAGCCCCCCAACACACCATATCTCCTGAAACATCTTCCCCAGCTAGTCAGACAGCCCCCCGACACACCATATCTCCTGAAACATCTTCCCCAGCTAGTGAGACAGCCCCCCCGACACACCATATCTCCTGAAACATCTTCCCCAGCTGGTCAGACAGCCCCCCAACACACCATATCTCCTGAAACATCTTCCCCAGCTAGTCAGACAGCCCCCCAACACAACATATCTCCTGAAACATCTTCCCCAGCTGGTCAGACAGCCTCCCGACACACCATATCTCCTGAAACATCTTCCCCGGCTGGTCAGACAGCCCCCCAACACACCATATCTCCTGAAACATCTTCCCCAGCTAGTCAGACAGCCCCCCGACACACCATATCTCCTGAAACATCTTCCCCAGCTGGTCAGACAGCCCCCCGACACACCATATCTCCTGAAACATCTTCCCCAGCTAGTCAGACAGCCCCCCAACACACCATATCTCCTGAAACATTTTCCCCAGCTAGTGAGACAGCCCCCCCAACACACCATATCTCCTGAAACATCTTCCCCAGCTAGTGAGACAGCCCCCCAAACACACCATATCTCCTGAAACATCTTCCCCAGCTGGTCAGACAGCCCCCCGACACACCATATCTCCTGAAACATCTTCCCCAGCTAGTGAGACAGCCCCCCCAACACACCATATCTCCTGAAACATCTTCCCCAGCTGGTCAGACAGCCCCCCAACACACCATATCTCCTGAAACATCTTCCCCAGCTGGTCAGACAGCACCCCCGACACACCATATCTCCTGAAACATCTTCCCCAGCTGGTCAGACAGCCCCCCCCGACACACCATATCTCCTGAAACATCTTCCCCAGCTGGTCAGACAGCCCCCCAACACACCATATCTCCTGAAACATCTTCCCCAGCTGGTCAGACAGCCCCCCCGACACACCATATCTCCTGAAACATCTTCCCCAGCTGGTCAGACAGCCCCCCAACACACCATATCTCCTGAAACATCTTCCCCAGCTAGTCAGACAGCCCCCCGACACACCATATCTCCTGAAACATCTTCCCCAGCTGGTCAGACAGCCCCCCAACACACCATATCTCCTGAAACATCTTCCCCAGCTATTGAGACAGCCCCCCCGACACACCATATCTCCTGAAACATCTTCCCCAGCTGGTCAGACAGCCCCCCAACACACCATATCTCCTGAAACATCTTCCCCAGCTAGTCAGACAGCCCCCCAACACACCATATCTCCTGAAACATCTTCCCCAGCTGGTCAGACAGCCTCCCGACACACCATATCTCCTGAAACATCTTCCACAGCTGGTCAGACAGCCCCCCGACACACCATATCTCCTGAAACATCTTCCCCAGCTAGTCAGACAGCCCCCCAACACACCATATCTCCTGAAACATCTTCCCCAGCTGGTCAGACAGCCCCCCCCGACACACCATATTTCCTGAAACATCTTCCCCAGCTGGTCAGACAGCCCCCCCAACACACCATATCTCCTGAAACATCTTCCCAGGCTAGTCAGACAGTCCCCCCAACACACCATATCTCCTGAAACATCTTCCCCAGCTGGTCAGACAGCCCACCCAACACATCATATATCCTGAAACATCTTCCCCAGCTAGTCAGACAGCCCCCCGACACACCATATCTCCTGAAACATCTTCCCCAGCTGGTCAGACAGCCCCCCGACACACCATATCTCCTGAAACATCTTCCCCAGCTAGTCAGACAGCCCCCCAACACACCATATCTCCTGAAACATCTTCCCCAGCTAGTGAGACAGCCCCCCCAACACACCATATCTCCTGAAACATCTTCCCCAGCTAGTGAGACAGCCCCCCCAACACACCATATCTCCTGAAACATCTTCCCCAGCTGGTCAGACAGCCCCCCGACACACCATATCTCCTGAAACATCTTCCCCAGCTAGTGAGACAGCCCCCCCAACACACCATATCTCCTGAAACATCTTCCCCAGCTGGTCAGACAGCCCCCCCGACACACCATATCTCCTGAAACATCTTCCCCAGCTGGTCAGACAGCCCCCCCGACACACCATATCTCCTGAAACATCTTCCCCAGCTGGTCAGACAGCCCCCCCGACACACCATATCTCCTGAAACATCTTCCCCAGCTGGTCAGACAGCCCCCCAACACACCATATCTCCTGAAACATCTTCCCCAGCTGGTCAGACAGCCCCCCCAACACACCATATATCCTGAAACATCTTTCCCAGCTAGTCAGACAGCCCCCCCAACACACCATATCTCCTGAAACATCTTCCCCAGCTAGTCAGACAGTCCCCCCAACACACCATATCTCCTGAAACATCTTCCCCAGCTATACAGACAGCCCCCCCCAACACACCATATCTCCTGAAACATCTTCCCCAGCTAGTCAGACAGCCCCCCGACACACCATATCTCCTGAAACATCTTCCCCAGCTTGTCAGACAGCCCCCCGACACACCATATCTCCTGAAACATCTTCCCCAGCTAGTCAGACAGCCCCCCAACACACCATATCTCCTGAAACATCTTCCCCAGCTAGTGAGACAGCCCCCCCAACACACCATATCTCCTGAAACATCTTCCCCAGCTGGTCAGACAGCCCCCCGACACACCATATCTCCTGAAACATCTTCCCCAGCTAGTGAGACAGCCCCCCCAACACACCATATCTCCTGAAACATCTTCCCCAGCTGGTCAGACAGCCCCCCAACACACCATATCTCCTGAAACATCTTCCCCAGCTGGTCAGACAGCCCCCCCGACACACCATATCTCCTGAAACATCTTCCCCAGCTGGTCAGACAGCCCCCCAACACACCATATCTCCTGAAACATCTTCCCCAGCTGGTCAGACAGCCCCCCGACACAACATATCTCCTGAAACATCTTCCCCAGCTGGTCAGACAGCCCCCCCGACACACCATATCTCCTGAAACATCTTCCCCAGCTGGTCAGACAGCCCCCCCGACACACCATATCTCCTGAAACATCTTCCCCAGCTGGTCAGACAGCCCCCCCAACACACCATATCTCCTGAAACATCTTCCCCAGCTAGTCAGACAGTCCCCCCAACACACCATATCTCCTGAAACATCTTCCCCAGCTGGTCAGACAGCCCCCCCAACACACCATATATCCTGAAACATCTTCCCCAGCTAGTCAGACAGCCCCCCCAACACACCATATCTCCTGAAACATCTTCCCCAGCTGGTCAGACAGCCCCCCCAACACACCATATCTCCTGAAACATCTTCCCCAGCTATACAGACAGCCCCCCCCCAACACACCATATCTCCTGAAACATCTTCCCCAGCTAGTCAGACAGCCCCCCGACACACCATATCTCCTGAAACATCTTCCCCAGCTGGTCAGACAACCCCCCGACACACCATATCTCCTGAAACATCTTCCCCAGCTAGTCAGACAGCCCCCCGACACACCATATCTCCTGAAACATCTTCCCCAGCTAGTGAGACAGCCCCCCCAACACACCATATCTCCTGAAACATCTTCCCCAGCTAGTGAGACAGCCCCCCCAACACACCATATCTCCTGAAACATCTTCCCCAGCTGGTCAGACAGCCCCCCGACACACCATATCTCCTGAAACATCTTCCCCAGCTAGTGAGACAGCCCCCCGACACACCATATCTCCTGAAACATCTTCCCCAGCTGGTCAGACAGCCCCCCGACACACCATATCTCCTGAAACATCTTCCCCAGCTGGTCCGACAGCCCCCCGACACACCATATCTCCTGAAACATCTTCCCCAGCTGGTCAGACAGCCCCCCGACACACCATATCTCCTGTAACATCTTCCCCAGCTAGTCAGACAGCCCCCCCAACACACCATATCTCCTGAAACATCTTCCCCAGCTAGTCAGACAGCCCCCCCAACACACAATATCTCCTGAAACATCTTCCCCAGCTAGTCAGACAGCCCCCCCGACACACCATATCTCCTGAAACATCTTCCCCAGCTGGTCAGACAGCCCCCCAACACACCATATCTCCTGAAACATCTTCCCCAGCTAGTCAGACAGCCCCCCAACACAACATATCTCCTGAAACATCTTCCCCAGCTGGTCAGACAGCCTCCCGACACACCATATCTCCTGAAACATCTTCCCCAGCTGGTCAGACAGCTCCCCGACACACCATATCTCCTGAAACATCTTCCCCAGCTAGTCAGACAGCCCCCCAACACACCATATCTCCTGAAACATCTTCCCCAGCTGGTCAGACAGCCCCCCCGACACACCATATCTCCTGAAACATCTTCCCCAGCTGGTCAGACAGCCCCCCCAACACACCATATCTCCTGAAACATCTTCCCCAGCTAGTCAGACAGTCCCCCCAACACACCATATCTCCTGAAACATCTTCCCCAGCTGGTCAGACAGCCCCCCCAACACACCATATATCCTGAAACATCTTCCCCAGCTAGTCAGACAGCCCCCCCAACACACCATATCTCCTGAAACATCTTCCCCAGCTGGTCAGACAGCCCCCCCAACACACCATATATCCTGAAACATCTTCCCCAGCTAGTCAGACAGCCCCCCCAACACACCATATCTCCTGAAACATCTTCCCCAGCTAGTCAGACAGTCCCCCCAACACACCATATCTCCTGAAACATCTTCCCCAGCTATACAGACAGCCCCCCCCAACACACCATATCTCCTGAAACATCTTCCCCAGCTAGTCAGACAGCCCCCCGACACACCATATCTCCTGAAACATCTTCCCCAGCTGGTCAGACAGCCCCCGACACACCATATCTCCTGAAACATCTTCCCCAGCTAGTCAGACAGCCCCCCGACACACCATATCTCCTGAAACATCTTCCCCAGCTAGTGAGACAGCCCCCCCAACACACCATATCTCCTGAAACATCTTCCCCAGCTGGTCAGACAGCCCCCCAACACACCATATCTCCTGAAACATCTTCCCAGCTAGTGAGACAGCCCCCCCAACACACCATATCTCCTGAAACATCTTCCCCAGCTGGTCAGACAGCCCCCCCAACACACCATATCTCCTGAAACATCTTCCCCAGCTGGTCATACAGCCCCCCGACACACCATATCTCCTGAAACATCTTCCCCAGCTAGTGAGACAGCCCTCCGACACACCATATCTCCTGAAACATCTTCCCCAGCTGGTCAGACAGCCCCCCGACACACCATATCTCCTGAAACATCTTCCCCAGCTAGTCAGACAGCCCCCCCAACACACCATATCTCCTGAAACATCTTCCCCAGCTGGTCAGACAGCCCCCCGACACACCATATCTCCTGTAACATCTTCCCCAGCTAGTCAGACAGCCCCCCCAACACACCATATCTCCTGAAACATCTTCCCCAGCTAGTCAGACAGCCCCCCCAACACACAATATCTCCTGAAACATCTTCCCCAGCTAGTCAGACAGCCCCCCCGACACACCATATCTCCTGAAACATCTTCCCCAGCTGGTCAGACAGCCCCCCAACACACCATATCTCCTGAAACATCTTCCCCAGCTGGTCAGACAGCCCCCCAACACACCATATCTCCTGAAACATCTTCCCCAGCTGGTCAGACAGCCCCCCCAACACACCATATCTCCTGAAACATCTTCCCCAGCTGGTCAGTCAGCCCCCCGACACACCATATCTCCTGAAACATCTTCCCCAGCTAGTGAGACAGCCCCCCGACACACCATATCTCCTGAAACATCTTCCCCAGCTGGTCAGACAGCCCCCCGACACACCATATCTCCTGAAACATCTTCCCCAGCTAGTGAGACAGCCCCCCGACACACCATATCTCCTGAAACATCTTCCCCAGCTGGTCAGACAGCCCCCCGACACACCATATCTCCTGAAACATCTTCCCCAGCTAGTGAGACAGCCCCCCGACACAGCATATCTACTGAAACATCTTCCCCAGCTGGTCAGACAGCCCCCCGACACACCATATCTCCTGAAACATCGCCACACTTTTTGTAATTTTATATAGATCTCCAATTCCACCCTAAGGCATGCAGAGACCATCCCATTAAATAATAGTAAAGGGTCTGTTATCCACCCACCTTTGACCCTGTTCCTCCTTGTTAGCCAAATAGCCATCTTTGCCTGAGCAAACAGAAAATTCAACACACATTTGGCCTTTTCCTTATCGAATACCTGTACCCCACTATAAACATCCTGCAGTAAACTCCACTCCCAACCTCTCATACAGACATTCCAACAGAGGCATTAATGGCATTAACCTGGCGCACACAGAAAACACATGATGCAGTTTGTAGAGCCCCCTCCATCTAAAACCCACCACACTCTCCGCCCCACATACCCCCTGCCACTGATGTGCCTTCACTCCTGTTAGGCTCCTAATGTTCCTAACCTTAACGCAGAGGTTGTAGAGGGCTTTACCTCCCACCCCTTCAAACTCCCCCAGGCTCAGAGTGTTCAAATCTAACAAGTCCTCCAGTCCCCCTTGCCAGTCCCCGGTCTCTGACGTCACCTGCAGTGGAGGAAACATTGGTGGCCCCTCCCCCTTTGGCCGCTCAAACACCCCCCTTAATGGCTCAGACAGTACCTCCTGGACCTCCCCTAGGAATTTCTCCAGCAGCCTAAGAGATGTTAGTCCTGTTTTGTTGTGCCAGGACTTCCTGGGTTTTCCACCCTTCCTCCCCTAGCTGCCGCAGGTCACCCAGCCTTAGTAAACCCACTGCCATCAGTTGCCTCTGCAGGGTGGCCGACTGAACCGATCTCAAAAGGATAGCTGGGTTGTGGAAGATAGGCACCTCCCACAGGGCTGGGTTGTGGAAGATAGGCACCTCCCACAGCCCAGGCTCCACACCCTGTTCTCGTGTGGCCCTTAGCAGCTGCCAGGCCCTCAGCACTGCAGAGTAAAAATCTGAGAGACCTGCTGTACTCAGCCTCTCCAGCTTCATGAAGAACAGCTGCCGGTCCAACCCTAATCCACCAGCTCTCCTCAGCGGCACGCATGCTGGTTCCCTCCAGCCGACATCAGTATGGTACAGCAGTCTCTGCACCGCCTTTAGTCGGAATCCAGCCACCCTACTCTCCAGTTCCACCAGGCCCTGTCCTCCTTTGTAGACGGACATATACAACACTGCCGCCCTCAGCTAGTGATAGCCCGACCAGAAGAAATCTACCAGCTTGCGTTGCAGGTCTGCAAGCAGACCGGCGGGGGGGGGTTGAGAACAGCCAGTTTATGCCACAGGGAAGATGCCGCCAGGTTGTTGATTATCAGCACCCTCCCTCTATATGACACTTCGGACAGGGGCCACCTCCACCTGGCCAGTCTTGACACCATACAGCCCCTCCCAGTTCTTCCTGACCCACCTATCTGAGCCCAGGTACACCCCCAAAATGTTAAGCCCTTCACAACACCACTGCAAACCCCCTGGAAGCAGAGGGGGGGCCCTATCCCTAAATGCCCCACATAAGAGCTTTGCTCTTTCCCCAGTTCACCTTAGCTGACGAAGCTCCCTCGTACTCCTTCAGACTAGTCTCTAGTGCCTGCATATCCTGCCCATCCCTGACCATCACAGAAATGTCATCTGCATACGCCGACACTGCTATGCCTGTCCAACACACTCCCTGAAGTCTCCTGCGTAGCAGGCCCAAAAAAGGCTCAATGGCTAGTGTATATAACTGCCCCGATAGAAGGCATCCTTGTTTAATGCCCCACCTCACTCAGACTGGCCTACTGATCCCCAACATACAACATCATCTTCACACAGGCCAAAAACCTTTCCCCAAACCCAAACACAGACATCACATTAAACAGATACTCATGGTCCACTCTATCAAAAGCCTTCTCTTGGTCTAAAGAGACCAGTCCAAGGTTCACATTAGAGACTCTACAAGTAAAACATGTCCCTGATTAAGAACAAGTTGTCCGTGATTGAGCGTCCCGGTACACAATATGTCTGGTCCTTGTGTACTATAGAGTCCAGATGGGACTTCAGTCTGTTAGTGAGGAACTTGGCAAATATCTTATAGTCTGCACAGAACAAAGCCAAAGGTCCCCAGTTCTTAAGTTCACACAAGTCCCCTTTCTTGGGCAGGAGAGTCAGATCCGGCTGACGACAGCTCATCGGAAATTCTCCTACCCTGACGCATGCACACAACAAGCTAAAGTCCAGTCCAATTATTCCCCAGAATATTTTTAAAAACTCCACTAGGAGTCAATCGACCCCCGCTGCACGGCCAGGGGACATCTGGGTTATGGCCTCTGCCAGTTCATGGGACAACAGAGGAATGTCCATTTCATCCCTCTGTGCTAGAGAGAGCTTAGAGAGTTCTGCAAGCAAAACCTGAGCACACATAAGATCAAAGTTCTGCCCTATACAACTCCTATAAAACTCCACAGTCCACTCCCTCATCTCTCCCACCACAGAGGTCACCCTCCCATCAGACAGTTGTAGACAATGCATACCCTTGGCTTCACCGCTTTGTCTTTCCAAACCAAAGAAGAAGGAGCTGGGAGCATCCCTCTCCTTTTGCATGGAGAACCTAGCTCTTACAAGTGCTCTCTCTGCTTTAACCTGGAAAAAACTGCCCAGGTTCCTAAGTAATTCAGCTAAATTAGCCTGGAGGTCTACATTGCCTTGCCCCACCAGCTCTACCTCCACCTCACTGATACTACACTTGAGTTCCCTCAATACTGTTCTAACCTCTGAGGGTGAGAGAGCTGTATACTGTTGACAGAAAAGCCGAATTTTGACTTTTCCCACATCCCACCATTGACTCAGAAACTCATACTCCTCTCTTCGCTGCCCCCACCTATCCCAATAAGTCTGTAAACCTGAGCAAAAAGTGTCATCTTTTAAGAGCTTTACATTAACTCCAATAGGATGCATGCCGAGGCCCTGGTGAAATAGACGGCCGAGCCATGGTTATGTGGTGATCTGAAAAACCCACCAGGAGAATGGTAGCGCCCAACAGCCTATTGCTCTGATTCCTGGACATGTAAAAACGATCAAGTCGGGCTGCACTCACCCTAGCCCCAAAGACCTTCACCCATGTATACGGTCTTGTGTCAGGATGTCTAGTTCTTCAAACATCCACTAGGTCAAGCTGATTAATGATGTCCCTTAACACTCCCACTGACCCTGAATGAGGCTCCTCCCCATTTCTGTCTTTCATCAAATCCATTGTGCAGTTCCAGTCCCCGCCGAACACCAGTGTCTCCTCTTTTTACGGCCAGACCCGGTGCAAAAAGGACTGCCACACCTGCACTAACATTTGTACCATGGCTCAACACACTTGCCCCTTTCCACCAGAGCCCCCAATCGACTTCATTCACCACATCACTATGCGTTTCCTGCCTTTTTTTTGTTTTACATATTCACCCAACTCACTCCTCTTTCCCGCATCTCTGGCACAATTTATATTAAGTGAGCCTACCTGTAGAGTCTCCATAAGAAGTGGGAGAAAAGCCAGCAAAGAAAGAGACCAATAGCAAAGCTCAAAAAGCCCCAGTGTCAGAAAAAACGATGAATCTAAACAGCGTCTGAAGGTAGACCCTTACACACGGTTGTGACCCACTTCCTCAACCTAAAACGTTTCCTGAATGAGAGGTCACCATGCCCCTCATTTTTCATCACATGTTGTACTGATCTTAATAACTTTCCCAGATTGCAAAAAAAAAGCTTCAAGATGAACCTTCTTTTTTCCTTTAGTCTCATTCAGGAACCTTGACTGTTACCTCACTGTGTACTTTGACCCCTCTGCCTGACTGGCTATCAGCTCTGGACCCATTGAGAAGGAGTCTGAAAAGAAAGCCTCCTCATCGTCCTCTTCCTCAGACTCACCTTCCTCCTCCTCATCTCCATCTCCCATCATGACCACCTGCCCTTTCTCTCTAGTCGGGGCCTCCCCACAGCACCAGGCAAAGGTTCCTTATTGCCTTTGACCACACCAGCCTCTCCCCTCCCACATCCTTTCTTCTCCCGCTTTTTCGTCTTCTGCATGACACCCTCCTCCACCCCCCATAGTCGCTTACCATTCCCCACTATACTCTCCTCATCCACTAGCCTAACCTGACTAGACCCAGCCTCATCTACACCACCATCCATGACATGACGAGACCGAGTCTCAGCTACACCACCATCCATAGCATGACTAGACCCAGCCACATCTACACCACCATCCATAGCATGACTAGACCCAGCCACATCTACACCACCATCCATAGCATGACTAGACCCAGCCACATCTACACCACCATCCATAGCATGACTAGACACAGCCTCATCTACACCACCATCCTTAACATGACTAGACCCAGCCACATCTACACCACCATCCATAGCATGACTAGACCCAGCCACATCTACACCACCATCCTTAACATGACTAGACCCAGCCTCATCTACACCACCATCCATAGCATGACTAGACACAGCCTCATCTACACCACCATCCTTAACATGACTAGACCCAGCCACATCTACACCACCATCCATAGAATGAGTAGACCCAGCCACATCTACACCACCATCCTTAACATGACTAGACCCAGCCTCATCTACACCACCATCCATAGCATGACTAGACACAGCCTCATCTACACCACCATCCATAGCATGACTAGACACAGCCTCATCTACACCACCATCTATAGCATGACTAGACCCAGCCACATCTACACCACCATCCATAGCATGACTAGACACAGCCTCATCTACACCACCATCCTTAACATGACTAGACCCAGCCACATCTACACCACCATCCATAGCATGACTAGACACAGCCTCATCTACACCACCATCCATAGCATGACTAGACACAGCCTCATCTACACCACCATCTATAGCATGACTAGACCCATCATCTACACCACCATCATAGCATGACTAGACTCAGCTATGCTGCCTGCATCTCATGGCCCCCTGCACATTGACCTCGATTTCCGCCACTGGCGCTTGTACCCTCACCTTGTCTATGGCCTTTATGTGGGCACGCAAAGCTCTTATGCCCCAAGTCCCCACACTCAAAGCACTGCAGACTATCTTTGCTGGCAAACCCTGTGTAGAGCCCCTCCCCATGCCTCACTTTAAAATGAACATTCAGCTGTTGCTCATTGTTATTCAGAAACATGAACACTTGCCTCCGGAATGAAACAACATGCTTAACGGCATCTGCCTGAAAACCTGCCAACAGTACACGAAAACTGCTAGCAAACTTACCAAAACGACTCAGCTCTTTCCTGATCTGATCATCTGTAATAAACGGAAGCAGATTCGCAACTACCACCCTTGTCGAAGGAGTCGAAAGAGGAGAAATCAACACCAACACATCCCTTAGAAATATTCCACTAGCAATCAGTCTACCCACTAAATTTACTCTTTTCATGAACACAACCACAGCTTTGTTCATTCTGAATGCAGAATGTACAGTACCAGTCAAAAGTTTGGACACACCTACCCATTCAAGGGTTTTTCTTTGTTTTTACTATTTTCTACATTGTATAATAATAGTGAAGACATCAACTATGAAATAACACATCTGGAATCATGTATTAACCAAAAAAGTGTTAAACCAATCAAAATATATTTTATATTTGAGATTCTTCAAAGCAGCCACCCTTTGCCTTGATGACAGCTTTGCACACTCTTCACATTCTCTCAACCAGCTTCATGAGGTAGTCACCTGGAATGCATTTCAATTAACAGGTGGGCCTTGTTAAAAGTTAAATAGTGGAATTTCTTTCCTCCTCAGTGTGTTTGAGCCAATCAGTTGTGTTATGACAAGCAAAGAGAAATGACAGTCCGTCATAACTTTAAGACATGAAGGTCAGTCAGTGCGGAAAATTTCAAGAACTTTGAAAGTTTCTTCAAGTACAGTCGTAAAAACCATCAAGCCTTATGATGAAACTGGCTCTCATGCGGACCGCCACAGCAAGGGAAGACTTAGAGTTACCTCTGCTGCAGAGGATAAGTTCATTAGAATTACCAGCCTCGGAAATGGCAGCCCAAATAAATGCTTCACAGAGTTCAAGTAACAGACACATCTCAACATCAACTGTTCAGAGGAGACTGCATGAATCAGGCCTTCATGGTCGAATTGCTGCAAAGAAACCACTACTAAAGGACACCAATAAGAAGAAGAGACTTGCTTGGGCCAAGAAACACGAGCAATGGACATTAGACCGGGGGAAATCTGTCCTTTTGTCTGATGAGTCCAAATTTGATATTTTGGGTTCCAAACGCTGTCTTTATGAAACGCAGAGTAGGTGAACGGATGATCTCCGCATGTGGGGTCCCCACCGTGAAGCATGGAGGAGGAGGTGTGATGGTGTGGGGGTGCTTTGCTGGTGACACGGTCAGTGATTTATTTAGAATTCAAGGCACACTAAACCAGCATGGCTACCACGGTATTCTGCAGCGATACGCCATCGCATCTGGTTTGCGCTTATTGGGACTATCATTTGTTTTTCAACAGGACAATGACCCAACACACCTCCAGGCTGTGTAAGGGTTATTTGACCAAGAATGAGAGTAATGGAGTGCTGTATCAGATGACCTGGCCTCCACAATTACCCAACCTCAACCCAATTAAGATGGTTTGGGATGAGTTGGAGTGCAGAGTAAAGGAAAAGCAGCCAACAAGTGCTCAGCATATGTGGGAACTCCTTCAAGACTGTTGGAAAAGCATTCCAGGTGAAGGTGGTTGAGAGAATGCCAAGAATGTGCAAAGCTGTCATCAAAGCAAAGGGGGGCTACTTTGAAGAATCTAAAATATATTTTGATTTGTTTAACACTTTTTTGCTTACTACATGATTCCATATGTGTTATTTCCAGAGGTGGATAGATTACTTTCTAAATGTAATCTGTTACAGTTACTAGTTACCTGTCCAAAATTGTAATCAGTAACTTAACTTTTTGGTTACCCCAAACTCAGTAAAGTAATCTGATTACGTTCAGTTACTTTTAGATTACTTTCCCCTTAAGAGGCATTAGAAGAAAACAAAAATGTATGTTACCAATTGAACGATATCTATTGCAGGATAAATGAATGTTAAAGTTTACATAGCTGGCCATATATGGATGTTACATTTTTGACTTTATGGGTTGGTTATGTAGGCTTCTTCTAGCCAATCACTTTCTACTACATATAATAATTAGATTAAATTATATCTTTACATTAAAAACCATGTAATACCCCTTGATCTTCAAGAATAGGACTTGGAAATATGGAAGTATAGATTAGCCAAATTGTTTTACGTGAGCATAACCCCAAAACTAAGGACTTATTAGACAGCCCTACTCTGTTGCTCATTGAGTCAAGTTGAAAAATAAATGCTGCACTCGTGGAATGGCTTTGAGCACTACTGAATAGTGCTATTTACATGTGAAAAATGAATGCCATATGCTGCATTTGCTGTAGGCCTATTGTTCACCTTTTTGTTGGTGACACTTTGATATCTTGATAATATGCAGCTGTTTATAGGGAAAATCCACTGATGGAACAATAACAAAACTGCCTCTTCTGTTTTGGTAAAAACCTGAGGGATTATTGCTTATCACTTATTAACCATCATTTATTCACGTTACTTTACTTTATAATATATATATTTGTTTTATTTGATTACTGTATTATTTTATTCCAAGTCATCATCTCATATCTAGAGAGCTGCTGCCTATGCTGTCTGACAAAATCACTATTTTAGTAGTTTTTCAAAGTAAATAAGGCATATTTTAGGACTGCTAAATATCAACTATCAATCACTTAGATCATGTATTTTCAGGCTCGCAAAGCAACTTTTTTCTATCCCTCTAGATATTGTGTTCTCTTTTCTCTCAGTCTTTGTGTCTGTTCCGGACAAGTAAGCGGGCGCGCAATGGATTATGGTCATTTTAGTTAATTGCCTTGTTTTCTGCTGTAAACTATGTAGAATAGTGGCCTGTTGGAAACTACAACTTCCTAATACATCTTACACTATTTAGGCTTGATCGGATTTATCTCTACAGAAACTGCACATCGAGCTCACGGGAAAAAAAACTGAACGAAATAGTATTCAAATAATTGAACAGATGTAGGTCAACGAGTTGTAAAAAAAGAAATAATACCTGGAATGTCGGTTAATCGCTCAGCATTAACAGCCTCATTCACCATTCAGCAGTCCCTCAACCTGTAAGGCTTTTCATTGACTTGTCCTCTGGTCCCTCATTTCCAGCTTCTTTTAGGTTTCTGTTGTTTTTATTTGTTCCTGATTTCTTTGTATGTCCTCTCCATTATTCAGAGATAATGGAAGAGGCACTTTGGCCAGTTTGTCCCACAGATTCCTACCAAGCACTTTGCCTTTAGCCTTTATTTATGATTTAGTGCCACATTTTAAATGGTTCAAATTGGAAACTGGAGAGAAATTACTTCTCTTCTCCCCCTCACACACACACGCACACACACACATGCTGCCACCGCCACCATATATTTTCCCTGTGAGCATCAGCTCTTATCAAACAGAGGATAAAAAAACCTCCCGCTTGTGCATTTTACCTCTGATTAAATTAAGCCTGGCTTGGTAGGCTCACCTCAGTATCTGTCATGCCTCACTAAAATGGAAATCTGCTTCTCGGAAAAGAAGGGAGATTAATGAATGCCCTTTGTAATAAACGAAATGGGAATCACAAATATGCACAGTCATGAAATGTAATTGTGCTGCTTTCTGGTGACTGGTTTGGCTGGGCGGTGTGGTGTAGGGAGCCACGGAGAGGAAGACGAGGAGAGGGAGAGGAGTAGGGAAGAGAGAAGGGGGGAAGAAAAAGAGAGGGAGAACAGGCCCGGAGAAGAAAGAGGTAGAGGAGAGGAGGCTGTGTGTGTGTGTGTGGGTGAGATGTGTTTAAATGTAATGCACTGTCTGAATGAGCTAATGAATCCCAACCAATTCTATTGTGTCCTCTCCTGAATGGCCACAGAGGCTTTAAATCACACCGGTGCGCACATTCATACACACACACACACATACACATACATTCATGCTCATAAACTCCCACACTCATACACACACACACACACACTCACACACATACACATACATTCATGCTCATAAACTCCCATGCTCATACACACACACACTCACACACATACACATACATTAATGCTCATAAACTCCCACGCTCATACACACACACATACAAATACATTCATGCACATAAACTCCCACGTTCATACACACTCACACACACTCACACACATACATTAATGCTCATAAACTCCCATGCTCATACACACACACACTCACACACATACACACATTTCATGCTTATACACTGACACACACATACACTCTTCCTTTCTCTCTTCCTCACTCACTCACTCACACACAGACACACCACTCTTCATTTGCTTAATCAATTCCTTTTGTGCCATTAGAATTTCATTTGTCCCTTTCAAAAGGACAAAAATATTGTCTTTGTGAAACAGCGTTTGATGACTGTATGAATACACACAGGGCTTCACACCAGTGTCTGTCTTTGTACACTCTCTTTTGGACATTAGTGTGGGTCATATGAGGTGTTTTAATCATTAGTTATTTGTATGCTTTAATGTTG
Organism: Salmo salar; assembly: GCF_965601325.2. Lineage (NCBI taxonomy): Eukaryota > Metazoa > Chordata > Actinopteri > Salmoniformes > Salmonidae > Salmo > Salmo salar. The sequence continues at coordinate 82,865,966 of NC_138304.1, read as the reverse complement.
TTCACACCGTGGGTTTTTTCATGTGGTTCTAGGAGCATCAATACCTTGCAGGGATGCTGTAAACCCCTCGGAACCACCCAGCAGCACTTATCAAAGAAACACAGTTCCATAACACTACTTCCTCCACCACACACACACACAGTGCACCACACTGGTAAATACAATCAAAGCAAAAAGGAAAGTAAGTCCTACTAATTAGCTGCTAATTCTTGAGGACTGCGCCAGCTTGATAAAGGGACGAAGGCAAAGCTCATTAAAGAACGAGATGTGGTGTTGGACATTTACATTTTATTTTACAGCATTGTTTTTTATCCCGCTTTATGAAGTTTTCTGCATGTGGTGTGTGGGTGGGGGAGGGAGGAGGGGGTTGTTTCACTTGTCTTTTGGAGTGATCGTGTTCTTCCTATCAGGCAGTGGGGGTCTCAGCCTCGAGCACATTAACAGCTCCATGGGCCTTTGTTGCCACCTAGGGTTCACTTCTCTCCTCCCCCTCTCCTCCTTGCTCTCCTCCTCCTGTGTGGGGGGAGTAGTCTCCATCTCTCTCTACCTCTCTCCTTCCTTCCAGACTCACATGTTGAGAGCAGCAGCAGCAGTGTGTGAGAAAGCAGGAGAGCGGTAGACGACAGGCTCTGCATGCCCTTTAAGAACACCCAACTCAATTAGAATAAAAAATGTGGCATGTCATTATCATACATGTATGTGCTGCTGGTGCCAGAGGGCTGGGGACCCATGGAGAGAGGGTATGTGTGGGCAGAACAGTCTCTCTCCCTCTACCTTTCTGTCTCTTTCTTCCCCTCCATCCACTTCTCCCCCTATCTCTCCCAAAGGGGAGTGATGGAGATATCCCAGAATGCCAGAGCCTGTCAGTTTCTCTCTCTTTCCCTTTTATCCCCTCTTCTTCCACCACTCTCTTCCTTTCTCCAGGCCCTTTGAGGGAAGACCTCTTTCTGGTGGCTCTCTCCTCTCCTCTCCTCTCCTCACAGAGGAAATATCACTCTGTCTGTCAGGGGGCCCTGACCCAAGGCCGGTCCCACTATCTCATTCTTGTGTTTCTGTGAAGGAACAGGCTCAGGGGTTCTCCAAGCCAGGTGCCAGATCTATTTGTGTTGTCTTGCTAACTCCTATGGTTGTGGTCATAATGGAAAGGGTACACCACAGCTTGTAGTAGTTGTTAGTTACTTGTCATTGTTCATGTCCTCCACAGCAGTGCAGTAAATATCATATCAGCACGTTTCCATGTTTTTATTCATGTGATTATTTAAACATGTTATGTACAGTATTTCACACTAGTAAAAATACTGAAAATGCTCCCGTCTCTCTCTGAACACGTTTTACTTGTGTAGCTTTATCTCCTTCAGTGTACATTGTGTAGTGCCGTCATACTCCAAGCCTCTCTTTATCTCCTTCAGTGTATATTGTGTAGTGCCGTCATACTCCAGGCCCCTCTCTTAATCTCCTTTAGTGTATATTGTGTAGTGCCGTCATACTCCAGGCCCCTCTCTTTATCTCCTTCAGTGTATATTGTGTAGTGCCGTCATACTCCAGGCCCCTCTCTTAATCTCCTTTAGTGTATATTGTGTAGTGCCGTCATACTCCAGGCCCCTCTCTTTATCTCCTTCAGTGTATATTGTGTAGTGCCGTCATACTCCTGGCCTCTCTCTTTATCTCCTTTAGTGTATATTGTGTAGTGTCGTCATACTCCAGGCCCCTCTCTTTATCTCCTTTAGTGTATATTGTGTAGTGTCATCATACTCCAGGCCCCTCTCTTTATCTCCTTCAGTGTACATTGTGTAGTGCCGTCATACTCCAAGCCTCTCTTTATCTCCTTCAGTGTATATTGTGTAGTGCCGTCATACTCCAGGCCCCTCTCTTAATCTCCTTTAGTGTACATTGTGTAGTGTCGTCATACTCCAGGCCTCTCTCTTTATCTCCTTTAGTGTATATTGTGTAGTGTCGTCATACTCCAGGCCCCTCTCTTTATCTCCTGTAGTGTATATTGTGTAGTGTCGTCATACTCCAGGCCCCTCTCTTTATCTCCTTTAGTGTACATTGTGTAGTGTCGTCATACTCCTGGCCCATCTCTTTATCTCCTTTAGTGTATATTGTGTAGTGCCGTCATACTCCAGGCCCCTCTCTTTATCTCCTTTAGTGTATATTGTGTAGTGTCGTCATACTCCAGGCTCCTCTCTTTATCTCCTTTAGTGTATATTGTGTAGTGCCGTCATACTCCTGGCCTCTCTCGTTATCTCCTTCAGTGTATATTGTGTAGTGTCGTCATACTCCTGGCCTCTCTCTTTATCTCCTTTATTGTGTAGTGTCGTCATACTCCAGGCCCCTCTCTTTATCTCCTTTATTGTGTAGTGTCGTCATACTCCTGGCCTCTCTCTTTATCTCCTTTAGTGTATATTGTGTAGTGCCGTCATACTCCAGGCCTCTCCCTTTATCTCCTTTAGTGTATATTGTGTAGTGCCGTCATACTCCTGGCCTTTCTCTTTATCCCTATACTTTCTGTAATGGACAAAGTCTTTAAGTGTTTGCTGGAGCTGCTAACAGAAAACATGACCAGGTCAGCGTATGTACAGTAAAATCAGCCAGTCAGTCTATTTACAGTACTTAAGGAGCTTCTCTTAGCCCCAACCCTGGCTGTTTATGAGACTGTTAGCATGCGCTAGCTATTAGCCCCAACCCTGGCTGTTTATGAGACTGTTAGCATGCGCTAGCTATTAGCCCCAACCCTGGCTGTTTATGAGACTGTTAGCATGCGCTAGCTATTAGCCCCAACCCTGGCTGTTTATGAGACTGTTAGCATGCGCTAGCTATTAGCCCCAATCCTGGCCGTTTATGAGACTGTTAGCATGCGCTAGCTATTGGCCAGCCTGGCCTCTCCTCGCCTCCTGTCTCCCCATTGCCTGGGGATGTGATAGTGAATGGTGCCACAGGTAATTGTAAAATTGGCAGGCTTGTCCGAGAGATTTGGTGGATGGCACGGCCCGATACGTACGTCGGCCGGGGTTCACGACATGTCGTCCCCAGCAACGATAGATTTATATCGGCCCGCGGGTGGGGCCCGGCCGAAAGAGGGAGGTGGAGAAGTCTCGAGTTCAGGAAAAAGTCAGGTATTTTTCACAGGTGGGAGGCTGCATATCAAAAGTGCATCCATAGAGGAGACACAGACATGGTTTGTGTGAGTTACAGGGTGATATATGAACCAGAACTAAACTCTGGCCCTGGCTGATTTACGACTCCACTGCTAATGTCTTGCAGTTATCAAGCCTGGGAGATCCACTCTGCTTCGTAGTTAGGATGCGTTCCACCCTATTCCCTATACAGTGCACTACTTTTGACCGAGGCTAATAGGGACTGCAGTCTGATGTTTAAATACTCAATTGGCCCAATTAGCTGCTGTTGAAGTGCACTTGGGAGATTTGCTCCTGTGTTATAATAACTACCATAGGAGTAGGGCAGGCACAATTACTTTCTAACCATGTAACCGATAGTCATAGATAAAGACCGTCATGAAAATAAAAGAACCGTCAACCATTTTTTTTTGTGGAATGAACAGCTGACGGACGGCTGGGCATTTGTGAGGTTGAGCCCAACTTTGTTTCTCCTTGCTGAAACAAGCCAGGTGTTTTAGCAAACGAGTCTTCATTTGCTTAGGTAATGCCCCCCTCCCTGCAGCAGCAGCACATGCAGTCAGGAACTGAGGAGAGAAGAAAATGTGCGTCTTTAAAAATATATACACTACTGTTCAAAAGTTTGGGGTCACTTAGAAATGTCCTTGTTTTTGAAAGAAAAGCACTTTTTTTTCTCCATTCAAATAACATCAAATTGATCAGAAATACAGTGTAGACATTGTTAATGTTGTAAATGACTTTTGATCTAATGATCGATTAGCCTTCTAAAATGATGAACTTGGATTAGCTAACACAACATGCCATTGGAACACAGGAGTGATGGCTGCTGATAATGGGCCTCTGTACGCCTATGTAGTTATTCCATTAAAAATCAGATGTCTCCAGCTACAATAGTCATTTACAACATTAACAATGTCTACACTGTATTTCTGATCAATTTAATATTATTTTAATGGGTAGTCTACACTGGTGTTTGTGAGCCTTTGTGCTATGTCGTTAGATATAGAGTATACTATAAGGGGAAACAGAACCACATCTACACTGTTAGAAGAATCAGCAGGCCTTCACATCCACACTAGGCCTACACCTCATGTAGGTCTGTCCAGCTGCACGTACACATACGCTCCTTAAAGCACTCATTACATTTTCAAACTCGGTGTGTATATTAACCTCTAGAGAAGGAGATAATTGCATCTGTCAGAGTCATTTAGTCACTGTTGCGGCTGTCGCCACCGTCACTTTCACTTTGCCTTCTGAATCAGCTGAGTGTCAAGTCCTGCCCACCCTGACTACAGCTCTTTGTTCTAAGAGGAAATGGCTGCTGAACAATGCCTTTAACACCAGCACAACACTAACTACTTATTTACATTTAATTTTAGTCATTTAGCAGACGCTCTTATCCAGAGTGACTTACAGTAGTGAATACATACATTTCATGCATTTTTTATAATTTTTTTGTACTGGCCCCCCGTGGGAATCGAACCCACAACCCTGGCGTTGCACACACCATGCTGGCGTTGCAAACACCATGCTCTACCAACTGAGCCACAGTTGACACAGTGACAGATGTGATTTGTCCAACTGTGGTCTAAAGGCATTTCTATTTTTTACCTTCCAGAGAACCATTTTGAGGACCCAGGTGAGGAAAATACTGTGCCTGAATATTCTGTGTTGACCCTATTATATGTTTTTTATGTTTCAGGAAGAAGAGGAGGAGCGTGAGGAGGATGAAGAGGACGATTCATTCAAAGAGGAAACGACAGAGCACGACATCCCAACAGAAATTCCCAACTGAAACAAAAACAACTGTGTGACCTTATCTTGAGCACAGTGATCATGTTATTGGTCAGCGTTTAGTCAGTGTCATCAATTCCACTTCAAAGATCTGTAGGTAACAGGACAGTCTGTAATGTCTCACAGTTTTACTGGCATTACTACTGATCTCTAGCCTGGTCCCAGATCTTTTTGTGCTGGTTTGCAGCTAATGACAACACAAACAAGATGGCATAAACAGATCTGGGATCAGGCTAACACACCTTTTCTCCTCAGTAAGATATGGGACAGAGCACAGAGGTACTAACCACGTTCGTTTTGTAGCCAGAGGAACAGTATATTTTAGAGTAGAGAATGTATTTGGTAAAGAATGTACAGTGAAATCTTTTAGAGGGAATTCAAGTCATAGTATATATTTTTTTAAATGACAGATCTGAAGCCTCACGCTCGCTATGGTAACTGGAGATGATGTCGCTGACACGCAGGTTTTATCATAGAAATATACAATCTAGAATCTATTTTAGGTTATATATTCTAGATTGTGTTTCTATGGTTTGTATATAAGATCTTCATGAAACAGCTCCTCAATGTATTCTGACTAAGAAGGTTTTCATTCGGTGGAGTCGTGTTAGATTTCTGTTTTCAGGCGCATCTGTCCGTGGCGGTATTTTGCAGCAGAGATTAAATCAAATATAAAACCCAGAGAAAGTATCTGGATGGACCAGACCAGTCAGACTGTTAGAGGATATGAACCTGACCAACCAAACAGTTTCCTTCAGATCTATTTTCATACACTCAGTAGCCTGCTCCCAAATCTGGGATCATGCTATCTCCTCAATGCCCTGTTTACATACACTGTATGTGAAGTATTCAGTGGGGTCGAGTATTTCTTATACAATCTCTCATCACCATTGAATTGAAACTGTATTTTCTGTACGGCATGTGAACACCACGGTCTTGTATCACCAGTTTAAAAAAGGTTTTGTTGGTGCTATCTGGTCTTCTCTCTATCGACTGTCATGACCTCTTTTTTATGAGTTTACTTTTTCTGTTTGTATGCATTTATGTTCACACTGACATGTCAGTAACCTCATACACATGCTTTGGCCTGTTGGTGGCACAAATCCATTTGAAGTCAGCTATCCTTTTTGTTTGTGGCTGCACTACAAGTCAAAGGAAACAAACTCTGGCTTTTAACCCAGGCTGTCCAGGAACTACAACACAAGTCAACACATTGACTTACCTGTTTAAGTGCTACCAATGTATCATTGTATGTTTTGATTTGACATTAAAGCAACAAGGAAAAGGTCATGTATTTTTGGGGGGATATGCATTTGCTAAGAGTATGTATTTAGATACTTTGTAAACGTTAAAAGTGCCAATAAACTTCAATTCCAAAACAATATTATGGTAATAATATTCCTTTTGTCCTTATGACATTCATTCAATTTTTTTTCTCAATTTTAAGAATTGTTGTCAACATAAAAAAGAACCAACTGCAGTCACGAAAAGGGAAATTAAATGGCAACCATTAAACTTTGAATGCTTGATCGTTGCACTACTTTGTCAAAAGTATTTAGGGAATAGGGTGCCATTTGGGATTCATTATAGAGCCGAGCCTACAGTAGTGGAGTGTTGCGGGGCCAGAGACAGCAGAGTGGCTCCTTCTCTGTGTTCCTGGGTCATAATATGTTGCTCTATATTATTTATTCACACTAACCCCCATTTTAAAGTGCAGTCATGGGGTAGCACTAGTAGGGCTCTGTGCTCCACACACACTCATATCTTCACAATCCTCCATACAAACACACTGCTCTCCCTATCTATCTCGCCTCTCTGTGTAACATTCATTTACAAAAGGGTTGATAAATGAAACGATGTCTGATGGATCTTTATATCTCATTGCCTCACAATCGCCCCTCCACCCTCCTGTCCCCACCCCCGCCCCTATGTCAAGGCGGGTAGCAGCATCTAGACATTAATGCATCGAGGGGCGTAATGCCAATTTGTTTCAAAGAGGAACTATTAATTTTCCCATTTCAAGGGAGGCAGGAGGGAAACCCTGTACAGCCGCTGAACCGTGAAAGACATTATCTGGGGAGCCTGTGTCTCTCTTTTTGGGGGAAGGAAAAGAGAGAGAGAGTGCGTGTCCCTCGTTCAGGAAAAGGAAAAGACATGTTAGAATTGATGCTCTTTGATGGGAGGGGGCGGCTGGTGGCTGGCGCCCGCAGACGATAGAGCCGGGCCTCCCGCCGCCGTTTTCCCAGCGTGCGGTCTGAGAGGGATGTCATTAGGCCTGTAATAACAGTGCTGGGCACGTTAATGGCAGAGTGGCCCGCTCCGTCGCCCTGTGCCCCGTCAATCTGTGTGTGTGTGTGTGTGTGTGTGTGCGCGCGCTCTGCCAATCTCCCGTCTACACCCCTATCTACAGTCGCAGCATATTAAACAGATCTTAATGGTCCCTATACAGATAGGCTCCATAGCAGATGGAGATGTGCTCAACAGCCAGCTGTCTAGAACAACAAAGAATAAAAGAGAAAAATGAAAAAAAAGCACTCGTGTTAATGTTTTGGGTGTGCGTGTGGCTATACATCGATGGCGATTTTGGGCATTTGAAAAGGTCCTGAGAACGACGATATACGCTTCCTTGGCGCTCACAAAAAAGCACTGGGCACAAACTGGTGATGCTCAGAGTAAGAGGGCGCTGCTTAGACCACTGAGCCACCGCAGTTCAAAACTTATATCAAGCCGTGAGAAAACTTGATGATAGTTGATGGAAACAATGCGTTGTTTTTTTTTAAGGGGTGGATCAGCTTAATATCGCGGAAAGATTGTTGCTTCCATCAATGTAATTGTTTGCATCATTTCCAATCCTCCATATATTTTTTGGGTAAATATATATATATACTACTCCAAAAAATAAAGGGAACACTTAAACAACACATCCTAGATCTGAATGAAATAAATAATCTTATTAAATACTTTTTTCTTTACATAGTTGAATGTGCTGATAACAAAATCACACAAAAATAATCAATGGAAATCCAATTTATCAACCCATGGAGGTCTGGATTTGGAGTCACACTCAAAATTAAAGTGGAAAACCACACTACAGGCTGATCCAACTTTGATGTAATGTCCTTAAAACAAGTCAAAATGAGGCTCAGTAGTGTGTGTGGCCTCCACGTGCCTGTATGACCTCCCTACAACGCCTGGGCATGCTCCTGATGAGGTGGCGGATGGTCTCCTGAAGGATCTCCTCCCAGACCTGGACTAAAGCATCCGCCAACTCCTGGACAGTCTGTGGTGCAACGTGGCGTTGGTGGATGGAGCGAGACATGATGTCCCAGATGTGCTCAATTGGATTCAGGTCTGGGGAACGGGCGGGCCAGTCCATAGCATCAATGCCTTCCTCTTGCAGGAACTGCTGACACACTCCAGCCACATGAGGTCCAGCATTGTCTTGCATTAGGAGGAACCCAGGGCCAACCGCACCAGCATATGGTCTCACAAGGGGTCTGAGGATCTCATCTCGGTACCTAATGGCAGTCAGGCTACCTCTGGCGAGCACATGGAGGGCTGTGCGGCCCCCCAAAGAAATGCCACCCCACACCATGACTGACCCATCGCCAAACCGGTCATGCTGGAGGATGTTGCAGGCAGCAGAATGTTCTGCACGGCATCTCCAGACTCTGTCACGTCTGTCACTTGCTCAGTGTGAACCTGCATTCATCTGTGAAGAGCACAGGGCGCCAGTGGCGAATTTGCCAATCTTGGTGTTCTCTGGCAAATGCCAAACGTCCTGCACGGTGTTGGGCTGTAAGCACAACCCCCACCTGTGGACGTCGGGCCCTCATACCACCCTCATGGAGTCTGTTTCTGACCGTTTAAGCAGACACATGCACATTTGTGGCCTGCTGGAGGTCATTTTGCAGGGCTCTGGCAGTGCTTCTCCTGCTCCTCCTTGCACAAAGGCGGAGGTAGCGGTCCTGCTGCTGGGTTGTTGCCCTCCTACGGCCTCCTCCACGTGTCCTGATGTACTGGCCTGTCTCCTGGTAGCGCCTCCATGCTCTGGACACTACGCTGACAGACACAGCAAACCTTCTTGCCACAGCTCGCATTGATGTGCCATCCTGGATGAGCTGCACTACCTGAGCCACTTGTGTGGGTTGTAGACTCCATCTCATGCTACCACTAGAGTGAAAGCACCGCCAGCATTCAAAAGTGACCAAAACATCAGCCAGGAAGCATAGGAACTGAGAAGTGGTCTGTGGTCCCCACCTGCAGAACCACTCCTTTATTGGGGGTGTCTTGCTAATTGCCTATAATTTCCACCTGTTGTCAATTCCATTTGCACAACAGCATGTGAAATTTATTGTCAATCAGTGTTGCTTCCTAAGTGGACAGTTTGATTTCACAGAAGTGTGATTGACTTGGAGTTACATTGTGTTGTTTAAGTGTTCCCTTTATTTTTTTGAGTAGTGTATATACATACATACATACATACATACACGTGTGCATACATATACACATACCTATATAGATATACATACTTTTTAAAGAATATTTATTATTCCTTGCAAAACCTACCACCGATCCCCCAATTGGAGTAAACTAATTAACACTTAGGCTTCTACCTTCAGTTTATACATCTTATACACATTTTACAGACACAATCTATTTTACAATAGTTATATTTTGTTTGTTTTTAGTCCTTCCTCTATTTCTGATGTCCATCCAGTTTGATTTCTATTTGTAACTGTGCTATTTCACAACATTTCTGAACCTATATACATTTTACAGACCCCGTATGTTTTACATTGGTTATCTTGTTATTAGTCCCACCCTTCAGCTCCATTCAACCCCTCCCATCTATTTCTCAACATCATCCATTTTGGATTTCTATTTGCCATATATTTTTCAACTGTGCTGTGATGCTTCACAAAAGTACTGAACCTTTCTATTCTCATAGCTTCTACAGATTGTAAATTAAAAAAAAACATTTTTGCTAAAATAATTATTATTGATTGATTGACTATGGCTTTTCAAATCACACAGTATTGCTATCTGCAGTGTTAGTTCTAGACAAATGTTGCAATTCTCCAGCCATTCCTGGACCTGTGACCAAAAACGAGCTCCATATGGACAATACCAAAATAAATGATCTAATGACTCTGCCTCCTCACAGCAGAATCTGCAGAGCTGGGAAGATTGTATCCCCCATATATATATATATATAACATTCTATTGGTTGCAAGAATTTTGTATAGTAATTTAAATTGAAAAATGTTTAGTTTTGAATCCAGCTTTGTTTTGTGTATCAATTCATTAACCCTGTGCCATTGAATGGGTACATCAAAAATCTCTTCCCAACTATTTTGCAATTTATATGGCACAGCTGTAAGTTTTTTGGTCCTTAAATGAAATTGGTATATCTTTTTATTTATCACACTTTTCTTTAACCATTTATGTTCTTTAATATAGGGCCGACATACAAGTTCCTTACTTCCTTCTACTTGCCTCTTCCATTTTTTGTGGTAATGCTGCAATTAATTGGTTGTAATTTTGGGTAGAGCAGACATTTTCATGTCTGTGTTAGCTGCATGTGTAATATAACTCCAACAGTCCTATTTATGATATCATTCACTAAAATTATACCTTTTTTTAAAATGTCTTCGAAAAATGTTTTTTTTGTCAATTAGTATATTTGAGTATAACCACAATATTTGTTGTATTATTTGTTCTGTGGATTAAACTTAAATTGCAACCAACTTTCTAAGGCTTGTTTAAAAAATAACGATATTTTGGAGATTATTTCCTTTTCAAACAACAGAAAGTGAGCAGGTGTAATCTGAATAAAGGGAAAAAGGCCATTCTTGAACATAGGATGAGACATTCCTACCAATTTACTAGAGAACCAACTTTTATTTGACTGATGCCTTTAGAGAGGTCTAATGCTTTAATATTTAATCATTTCTACCCTCCAAATTCATATTCGTTATATAAATAGGCCCTTTTAATTTTGTCTGGCTTGCCGTTCCAAATAAAATGTAATATTTTTTGTTCATATCATTTAAAAGCAGGTCACTAGGGGTAGGCAAAAGCATAAGCAAATAGGCAAACTGTGATATAACTAAAGAGTTAATCAGGGTGATTTTTCCACAAATAGATCAGCTATTTTCTTTTCCATGGTAGCAAGATCTTATCTATTTTTGCTAACTTTCTATAAAAATGTATTGGAGTGAGATAATTTCTATCTTTTGGGATTTGTATACCGAGTATGTCCGTCAGACCATTTAATTGGTCAACTACATGGTAATGTAAAATGAGCATTTTTTTGTGATCCAATACATAATATAGTACACATTATAATTTGGTTTTAATCCAGAGAGAATAGAAAAAGTATCTAGATCCTCTATGAGGCCGTGGAGAGATTCTAATTGTGGTTTTAAAAGAAAACATGAATTATCAGCGTACAATGACACCTTAGTTTTTAAGCCACGGAATTCTAATCCCTTAATATCAATTTTTGATCTAATTTTAACAGCTAACATTTCGATGGCAATAATTAATAGATATGCCAATAGTGGACAACCTTGTTTTACTCCTCTAGATAGTTAAAAACTTTCTGAGATGTAGCCATTATTTACTATTTTACACCTAGGGTTACTATACATAACTTTAACCCATTTTATACGAGATTCCCCAAAATTGAAATATTCTAGGCATTTATATATAAACTCCAGTCGTACTTTATCAAAGCCTTTTCAAAATCAGCTATGAAAACCAGGCCTGGTGTCCCCGATATTTCATAGTATTCTATTGTTTCCAGTACTTGTCTTATATTATCTCCAATGTATCGTCCATGTAAAAAACCTGTCTGATTAGGATGAATAATATCTGACAACACTTTTTTAATTCTATGCGCCAAGCATTTTGCTAGGATTTTTGCATCACAACACTGAAGTGTAAGATGTCTCCAATTTTTTTTATGGACTAGATCTTTGTATATACACACACACACAACTTGGGTCCTGTTTCAATAATAATGATATCAGACCTTCTTGTTGCGTGTCTGATAATCTACCATGTATATAGGAGTGGTTAAAACATGCTCCTCTGAGTATATCAAAAAAAGTTTTGTATACTTCCACTGGTATGCCATCCAGCCCTGGAGTTTTCCCATCCTTAAATGCCTCAATTGCATCAAGCAGTTCCTCCTCTGTAATTTGGCCTTCACATGAGTCTTTCTGTACAGATGCTAATTTTACATTATTATTAGGGAAAAAATCCATAGTTTCAGTTAGTGGAGATGGAGGAGACTGAAACAAAAACATATTCTTAAAGTATTTTACTTCCTCTTTCAAAATATAATTCGGTGAATCATGCGTGACTCGATCATTTACATTTACATTTACGTCATTTAGCAGACACTCTTATCCAGAGCGACTTACAAATTGGTGCATTCACCTTATGATATCCAATGGAACAACCACATATTTTTTGTGTGGGGGGGGGGGGAAGGATTACTATATCCTATTCCAGGTATTCCTTAAAGAGGTGGGGTTTCAGGTGTCTACGGAAGGTGGTGATTGACTCCGTTCCCCTCACAGCTCCGTAGGCAAGCACCATGGTCTTGTAGCAGATGCGAGCTTCAACTGGAAGCCAGTGGAGTGTGCGGAGGAGCGGGGTGACGTGAGAGAACTTGGGAAGGTTGAACACCAGACGGGCTGCGGCGTTCTGGATGAGTTGTAGGGGTTTAATGGCACATGCAGGGAGCCCCGCCAACAGGGAGTTGCAGTAATCCAGACGGGAGATGACAAGTGCCTGGATTAGGACCTGCGCCGCTTCCTGTGTAAGGCAGGGTCGTACTCTGTGAATGTTGTATAGCATGAACCTACAGGATCGGGTCACCGCCTTGATGTTAGCGGAGAACGACAGGGTGTTGTCCAGGGTCACGTCAAGGCTCTTAGCACTCTGGGAGGAGGACACAATGGAGTTGTCCACCGTGATGGCGAGATCATGGAAAGGGCAGTACTTCCCCGGGAGGAAGAGCAGCTCCGTCTTGCCGAGGTTCAGCTTGAGGTGGTGATCCGTCATCCACACTGATATGTCTGCCAGACATGCAGAGATGCGATTCGCCACCTGGTTATCAGAACGGGGAAAGGAGAAGATTAATTGTGTGTCGTCTGCGTAGCAATGATAGGAGAGACCATGTAAGGATATGACAGAGCCAAGTGACTTGGTGTATAGCGAGAATAGGAGAGGGCCTAGAACTGAGCCCTGGGGGACACCAGTGGTGAGAGCACGTGGTGCGGAGACAGATTCTCGCCACGCCACCTGGTAGGAGCGACCTGTCAGGTAGGACGCAATCCAAGAGTGAGCCGCGCCGGAGATACTCAACTCGGAGAGGGTGGAGAGGAGGATCTGATGGTTCACAGTATCAAAGGCAGCAGATAGGTCTAGAAGGATGAGAGCAGAGGAGAGAGAGTTAGCTTTAGCAGTGCGGAGAGCCTCCGTGACACAGAGAAGAGCAGTCTCAGTTGAATGACCAGCCTTGAAACCTGACTGATTTGGATCGAGAAGGTCATTCTGAGAGAGATAGCAGGAGAGCTGGCCAAGGACGGCACGTTCAAGAGTTTTGGAGAGAAAAGAAAAAAGGGATACTGGTCTGTAGTTGTTGACATCGGAGGGATCGAGTGTAGTTTTTTTGAGAAGGGGTGCAACTCTCGCTCTCTTGAAGACGGAAGGGACATAGCCAGCGGTCAAGGATGAGTTGATGAGCGAGGTGAGGGAGAAGGTCTCCGGAAATGGTCTGGAGAAGAGAGGAGGGGATAGGGTCAAGCGGGCAGGTTGTTGGGCAGCCGGCCGTCACAAGACGCAAGATTTCATCTGGAGAGAGAGGGGAGACAGAGGTCAAAGCATAGGGTAGGGCAATGTGAGCAGGACCAGCGGTGTCGTTTGACTTAACAAACGAGGATCGGATGTCGTCGACCTTCTTTTCAAAATGGTTGACGAAGTCATCCGCAGAGAGGGAGGAGGGGGGGGGGATTCAGGAGGGAAGAGAAGGTAGCAAAGGGCTTCCTAGGGTTAGAGGCAGATGCTTGGAAGTTAGAGTGGTAGAAAGTGGCTTTAGCAGCAGAAATATAGGAGGAAAATGTAGAGAGGAGGGAGTGAAAAGATGCCAGGTCTGCAGGGAGGCTAGTTTTCCTCCATTTCCGCTCGGCTGCCCGGAGCCCTGTTCTGTGAGCTCGCAATGAGTCGTCGAGCCAGGGAGCAGGAGGGGAGGACCGAGCCGGTCGGGAGGATAGGGGACATAGAGAGTCAAAGGATGCAGAAAGGGAGGAGAGGAGGGTTGAGGAGGCAGAATCAGGAGATTGGTTGGAGAAGGATTGAGCAGAGGGAAGAGATGATAGGATGAAAGAGGAGAGAGTAGCAGGAGAGAGAGAGCGAAGGTTGCGACGGCGCAATACCATCTGAGTAGGGGCAGAGTGAGTAGTGTTGGAGGAGAGCGAGAGGGAAAAGGATACAAGGTAGTGATCGGAGACTTGGAGGGGAGTTGCAGTGAGATTAGTAGAAGAACAGCATCTAGTGAAGATGAGGTCAAGCTTATTGCCTGCCTTGTGAGTAGGGGTGGACGGTGAGAGGGTGACGTCAAAAGAGGAGAGGAGTGGAAAGAAGGAGGCAGAGAGAAATGAGTCAAAGGTAGACGTAGGGAGGTTAAAGTCACCCAGAACTGTGAGGGGTGAGCCATCCTCAGGAAAGGAACTTATCAAGGCGATCATTTGTAACAAGTTTCAATACATTTTTGGGGTAGAATTTCTATATTGAAGATTTTAAAAGAATTTGGTGCATTTTACCCCATATTCCATCCAGTTCGCTTTATTTTTATAATATTTTACACTGGATCTTTCTTGTGCGTTGTTTTAAGCCTTCCCCAAACCATAGCCCTAACCTTAACCCCTCAGAAGTAATACCTAAACATAAATCTTTGTTTTAACCCTTTAACCATATGGAATTAATACGGCAAAAATAGACATTCATCCATAATACGCTGAATTTATAAGTGAAACTATGAGATCTTGTTGAGGCCATACACAGGGACAAGGAGATGTGCTCAACAAAAACAGCTGTTTCTTTACATATGTCCACTTTATGAATGGATGTTCTCTTGATGTTTTCTTAACTTGACCATGTTATAGATTTACAGGGCTGCTTAAAGGAAAACTCCAACTATTTGTTTCATTAGTCCATTGTTGACATAGTCCCAAAATGTTTTGCTCGTCAGCAATTCAGTTTAAGATATGTAACTTTGGAAATACATAAATCATCCCTGCAGGGCTCACTACTAACTTTTTTCCTCACTGTCCCCTACTGTCCCGGAGTGTAATTTCAACTGTCCCAAACTGAACTTGAACCATCCCAAAATAAAAAAATATATATTTTTAAACGTTTTGATATGCCAACATGGGTCTAGGTCATTTGCAGTGCTTTTTAAGTAAATGGTGTATTTGAGACATAAGCTTAATTTGTTAAGAAAAAAACTTTTACCATCTTAATAAGCATCCATGACATTATTATAATTTATTAATTGAACATGCTAACCACGTATACAATATATCTAAGAGAACAATGTTATTATGAACTGGTCACTGAATACATTTAAGTTAGAGACATTACATTCCACCACCAGCTGCCCCATTAATAAAAAATATAACAATATACAATAAAGAACGTGCGTGTGTTCCCCAGCCTTCACTTTCTCTGCTTCACCCTCCCTCTTCAGTTACTGAAGAATGGTCGCCTTGACCTTTTTGAGCACCACCACTTGGTAACAACCACAGCCTAAAATTTATGGACACCAGCCACTGTGTCATGCAGATTTAAAAAATATCCCAGCCACTCAGATTTTTTACCAGCCCAAATAAATAAAGATTGCTCAAATTACACCAACAAAACACAAAAGAACAGATGAGCATGCTTTGTAATGTTTCTAAAACAGTAAATGTATACTAGTAAAAAGTAATGTGGTGTATTGTTTAATTTCATGACATTTTTTGTCATTTAACCAAAATATCCCAGATGAGACAAATATGTTCACCTGCCCCTTTAAGGGCGGGAGGTTACCGTGGTAATGCAACTGTCATGTTTGTGTCTGTGTGTCACGTCCTGGCCAGTATAAGGGTTAATTGTCATTTTAGTTTGGTCAGGACGTGGCAGAGGGTATTTGTTTTATGTGGTTCAGGGTGGTGTGTTAGTTAGGAGGGCGTTTGATTTATTATTTCCGGGTTTTGAGTTATGGTCTATGTTGATGTATTTCTATGTGTAGTCTGGTTGATCTATTTCTATGTTGAGTTAATTGGGGTGGACTTCCAATTGAAGGCAGCTGTGTGGTGTTGCCTTTGATTGGAAGTCCTATATTAGTTGGGTGTGTTTGTCTGTGTATTTGTGGGAGATTGTTCTGTGTTTAGCCTTGTGCCTTGCCAGACTGTCTGTTAATCGTTCGTTCTCTTATTTTGTAATTTTGGTATTCATTTTTTAAGTTAATAAACGTCAAGATGAGCTTACACATACCTGCTGCGTTTTGGTCCTCCATTACCGACGACAAACGTGACAGAATCTCCCACCAAACCAGGACCAAGCAGCAGAGGAACGAGGAGGAAGGATGGACATGGGCCGAGTTAAGGAGGAGAGTTTCCAGGGCGATGGAAGAGTTTAGGAAATTCGAGAGGCAGCCCCAATAATTTTTTTTGGGGGGGGCACAAGGGCAGTTTTGCGGGGCAAGAATGGAGCCCCAGGCCAGCTCCCCGCACTAGCCTGGCGGTACGTATTCCCAGTCTGGTACGTCCAGTACCAGCACCACGCACCAGGCTTCAAGTGCGTCATCCCAGTCAAGAGTCGCCAGAGCCGCCCGCCAGTCGTAAGTCGCCAGAGCCGCCCGCCAGTCGTAAGTCGCCAGAGCCGCCCGCCAGTCGTAAGTTGCCAGAGCCGCCCGCCAGTCGTAAGTCGCCAGAGCCGCCCGCCAGTCGTAAGTCGCCAGAGCCGCCCGCCAGTCGTAAGTCGCCAGAGCCGCCCGCCAGTCGTAAGTCGCCAGAGCCGCCCGCCAGTCGTATGTCGCCAGAGCCGCCCGCCAGTCGTATGTCGCCAGAGCCGCCCGCCAGTCAGGAGTCGCCAGAGCCGCCCGCCAGTCAGGAGTCGCCAGAGCCGCCCGCCAGTCAGGAGTCGCCAGAGCCGCCCGCCAGTCAGGAGTTGCCAGAGCCGCCCGCCAGTCAGGAGTCGCCAGAGCCGCCCGCCAGTCAGGAGTCGCCAGAGCCACCCGCTAGTCAGGAGATGCCAGAGCCGCCCGCTAGTCAGGAGATGCCAGAGTGCCCCGAGCTGCCAGAGTGGCCCGACTGCCCCGAGCTGTCAGAGTGGCCCGACTGCCCCGAGCTGCCAGAGTGGCCCGACTGCCCCGAGCTGCCAGAGTGGCCCGACTGCCCCGAGCTGCCAGAGTGGCCCGACTGCCCCGAGCTGCCAGAGTGGCCCGACTGCCCCGAGCTGCCAGAGTGGCCCGACTGCCAGGAGATGCCAGAGTGGCCCGACTGCCAGGAGATGCCAGAGTGGCCCGACTGCCAGGAGATGCCAGAGTGGCCCGACTGCCAGGAGATGCCAGAGTGGCCCGACTGCCAGGAGATGCCAGAGTGGCCCGACTGCCAGGAGATGCCAGAGTGGCCCGACTGCCAGGAGATGCCAGAGTGGCCCGACTGCCAGGAGAAGCCAGAGTGGCCCGACTGCCAGGAGAAGCCAGAGTGGCCCGACTGCCAGGAGATGCCAGAGTGGCCCGACTGCCCCGAGCTGCCAGAGCGGCCCGAGCTGCCCCGAGCTGCCAGAGCGGCCCGAGCTGCCCCGAGCTGCCAGAGCGGCCCGAGCTGCCCCGAGCTGCCAGAGCGGCCCGAGCTGCCCCGAGCTGCCAGAGCGGCCCGAGCTGCCAGAGTGGCCCGAGCTGCCAGAGTGGCCCGAGCTGCCCCGAGCTGCCAGAGTGGCCCGAGCTGCCCCGAGCTGCCAGAGTGGCCCGAGCTGCCAGAGTGGCCCGAGCTGCCCCGAGCTGCCAGAGTGGCCCGAGCTGCCCCGAGCTGCCAGAGTGGCCCGAGCTGCCCCGAGCGGCCTGAGCTGCCCCGAGCGGCTGCCCCTGACGGCCCGAGCGGCCAGACTGCCCCCCGGCAATGCCAGAGTGGCCCGACTGCCTGGAACGGCCAGAACCGGAGCCACCTCCAGATATAGGTGGGTTGGGGAGGGGGGGGGTGTAGCACAGTGCCGTCGTTGACGGCAGCCACCCTCCCTTCCCTCCCTTTAGTAGGGGGGAATTTTTGTTTTGTTGTTGTTTGTTTTGTTTTTTTTAAGGTGCTTCCGGGGTCAGCACCTTTAAGGGGGGGGGTACTGTCACGTCCTGGCCAGTATAAGGGTTAATTGTCATTTTAGTTTGGTCAGGACGTGGCAGAGGGTATTTGTTTTATGTGGTTCAGGGTGGTGTGTTAGTTAGGAGGGCGTTTGATTTATTATTTACGGGTTTTGAGTTATGGTCTATGCTGATGTATTTCTATGTGTAGTCTGGTTGACAAACGTGACACTGTGAGATTGAGTCTGACTAGCATCCACATTGTTTCTCTTCCATAGCAGTTGAAACTCAAACATTGAAAAACTTACATTGTGAACAAAACAAAGTCTCACTTCAGTAGACTTCAGTTTTAAGTAAATTAATGCCTGTGAGCAGCGCTTCTAAAAATGAATCTGTCACTCAGCTCTTCACGTGCGCACACACAGCCCCCAGCCAGGCAATGATGCAGAAATACTTTGCAATCTGTTCAGGTCAGGGAGATATATTCTCTAGAATACCATAGTAGCTAGCCATAGCCTACAGACAATGCAAATGACACAGAAACTCCCGGCACACGAAACCTCAGCTCTGGGCTGGCGGGCCCTCAGACAGGCTGGGTGAGTGTAAAATGTGCATACTAATAGGCCTATTTGCCCACCATTGGAATTATATTTTAATATTATACAATTTCATAACTTAAATAATTACATATGCTATGCCTAGCAAGCCATATCATTGTTTAAACCTGGAAATGTTACATCTTGCCTTTAATAGCCAAAATCCAAAAGTGAAGATTTCCTGATATGCCATTGAAACCAGAATTCCTTACTCTACTGTCCAAAGGCAGTAACGCACAATCCTATTGTTGCATCTTCAGATATTCCCTCTAAGTTTCTACCATTAGGCTGTATATCCATCTCAGTCCCATTATTTAAAAAAACACTTGCATCAGGTGCGCGTTTGAGAATGGTTTTATCCCGCAATAGAATTGTGGAATATTCACGCTTATGGCCGAGACAAGAGAACACATTGCTGCGCTTGTAATGTGAATTATTCAAGCTAAATGTTGTGATCTGTTTCATAAGCCACATCTTTGTGTTAAACATTTTAGTATGTGTCACGTCCTGACCAGCAGATGGAGCTGTTGTTGTAGTTTTGGGGTCAGGACGTGGCAGTCTTGTGTGTGTGATTGTTCTGTGTTGGTCTTGTGACTCCTGATCAGGAACAGCTGGGGATCGTTGTTCCTGATTGGGAGTCATATATGTAGGAGTATGTTTGTCACTTGGTTTTGTGGGTAGTTGTTTTTGCACTGCGTGTTGTGTGCCTGCAAAACTGTTCCTGTCTTATATTTTGTTTGTATTGTTAAGTGGATGCTCTACTCCTTTATTTTTATTAAAGATGAGTATTCACATACCTGCTGCACCTTGGTCCATTTCCACAGAAGACAGCCGTTACAGAACTACCCACCACCAAAGGACCAAGCAGCAGAAGAGGAGGAAGCCACAGGAGAGAAAAAGGGAACAATGGACATGGGAGGACGTCCTGGACGGCAAGGGAGCCTACACCTGGGAAGAGATCCTGGCCGGAAGGGATCGCCTCCCATGGGAACAGGTGGAGGCACTCAGGAGAGTGGAGGCAGCTGGACAGAGGAACCATCGGGAACGTTACGCTGGAACACGGTTGGCTAGGAAACCCGAGAGGCAGCCCCAAGATTTTTTTTGGGGGGGGCACACGGGTAGTTTGGCCAGGCCAGGGAAGAGCCGTAAGCCAGCTACCCGTGACTACAGGGAGGTGCGTACGAGGTGGAGGGCGTCATGTTACGCTGAGGTGCGCACCATCTCGCCTATACGGACGTACAGCCCACTTCGCCCAGTACCAGCGCCCCGCAGGTGCCAGGGCAAGGGGAGCATCGAGCCGGAAGGGGTGATGCCAACCCTGCACTCAAGACCGCCAGTGCGCCCTTTCGGTCCGGTGTTTCCCGCTAGACACACTAGCATGGAGGTGCGTGTCTCCAGGCTGGTACGTCCAATACCTGCCCCACGCATCAGGAGTCAGCAGTCGTCATCAGAGCTGCCCGCCAGTCAACAGTCACCAGAGCTGCCCGCCAGTCAACAGTCACCAGAGTTGCCCGCCAGTCAACAGTCGTCAGAGCTGCCCGCCAGTCAACAGTCGTCGGAGCTGCCCGCCAGTCAACAGTCGTCGGAGCTGCCCGCCAGTCAACAGTCGTCGGAGCTGCCCGCCAGTCAACAGTCGTCGGAGCTGCCCGCCAGTCAACAGTCGTCGGAGCTGCCCGCCAGTCAACAGTCGTCGGAGCTGCCCGCCAGTCAACAGTCGTCGGAGCTGCCCGCCAGTCAACAGTCGCCGGAGTGGCCGGACTGCGCTGAACTGCCGGAGTGGTCGGACTGCGCTGAACTGCCGGAGTGGCCGGACTGCGCTGAACTGCCGGAGTGGCCGGACTGCGCTGAACTGCCGGAGTGGCCGGACTGCGCTGAACTGCCGGAGTGGCCGGACTGCCCTGAACTGCCGGAGTGGCCGGACTGCCCTGAACTGCCGGAGTGGCCGGACTGCCCTGAACTGCCGGAGTGGCCGGACTGCCCTGAACTGCCGGAGTGGCCGGACTGCCCTGAACTGCCGGAGTGGCCGGACTGCCCTGAACTGCCGGAGTGGCCGGACTGCCCTGAACTGCCAGAGGTGCCCGCCTGCCCTGATCTGCCAGGGTGCCCGGCCTGTCAGGATCAGCCCGAGTGGTCCTCCTGCCCTCCGGTCCAGCCCGAGTGGTCCTCCTGCCCTCCGGTCCAGCCCGAGTGGTCCTCCTGCCCTCCGGTCCAGCCCGAGTGGTCCTCCTGCCCTCCGGCCCAGCCCGAGTGGCCCGCATGCCTTCCGGCCCAGCCCGAGTGGCCCGCATGCCTTCCGGCCCAGCCCGAGTGGCCCGCATGCCTTCCGGCCCAGCCCGAGTGGCCCGCATGCCTTCCGGCCCAGCCCGAGTGGCCCGCATGCCTTCCGGCCCAGCCCGAGTGGCCCGCATGCTCTACTCCTTTATTTTTATTAAAGATGAGTATTCACATACCTGCTGCACCTTGGTCCATTTCCACAGAAGACAGCCGTTACAGTATGGAACCACTGTTGTATGCTTTTTATATATTTTTGGCCTATCATCCCACAACTGTCCCAATGTCTGTTTTGAACCTTCCCAGGCATATTTTTTAGCATCTCCGGGATGACAGAACGCCCTTAACTTCGAGCTCTGCATCCCCGTATGATGCATTTGCATCACATGATTGAAAATCCATCATACAGGGAGGATTTCTGTATTTTGAAAGTTAGATATCTTAAAAAACTAAACTCAGCAAAAAAAATAAACGTCCCTTTTTCAGGACCGTGTCTTTCAAAGATAATTCATAAAAATCCAAATAACTTCACAGATCTTCATTGCAAAGGGTTTAAACACTGTAAAGGGTTTAAACACTGTTCCATTGATCATCCTTGAGATGTTTCTACAACTTGATTGGAGTCCAACTGTGGTAAATTCAATTGATTGGACATGATTTTAAAAAGGCACACACCTGTCTATATAAGGTCCCACAGTTGACAGTGCATGTCAGAGAAGAAAACACCATGAGGTAGAAATAATTATCTGTAGAGCTCCGAGACAGGATTTTGTCGAGGCACAGATCTGGGGAAGGGTACTAAACAATTTCTGCAGCATTGAAGGTCCCCAAAATCACAGTGGCCTCCAACATTCTTAAATGGAAGAAGTTTGGAACCACCAAGACTCTTCCTAGAGCTGACTGCCTGGCCAAACTGAGCAATCGGGGGAGAAGGGCCTTTGTCAGGAAAGTGACCAAGAACCCGATGGTAACATTGACAGAGCTCTAGAGTGTTCCTCTGTGGAGATGGGAGAACCTTCCAGAAGGACAACCATCTCTGCAGCACTCCACCAATCAGGCCTTTATGGTAGAGTGGCCAGACAGAAACCACTCCTCAGTAAAAGGCATATGACAGCCCGCTTGGAGTTTGCCAAATGGCATCTAAAGACTCTCAGACCATGAGAAACAAGATTCTCTGGTCTGATGAAACCAAGATTGAACTCTTTTCCAGAATGCCAAGTGTAATTTCTGGAGGAAACTTGGCACCATCCCTACGGTGAAGCATTGTGGTGGCAGCATCATGCTGTGGGGAGGATTTTCAGCGGCAGGGACTGGGAGACTAGTCAGGATTGAGGGAAAAATGAATGGATCAAAGTACAGAGAGATCGTTGATGAAAACCTGCTCCAGAGCGCTCAGGACCTTAGACTGGGGCGATGGTTCACCTTCCAACAGGACAATGACCCTAAGCACACAGCCAAGACAACACAAGTGGCTTCGGGACAAGTCTCTGAATGTCCTTGAGTGGCCCAGCCAGAGCCCGGATTTGAACCTGAACAAACATGTCTGGAGAGACCTGAATATACCCGTGCAGCAACTCTCCCCATCCAACCTGACAGAGCTGGAGAGGATCTGCAGAAAAGAATGGGAGAAACTCCCCAAATACAGGTGTGCCAAGCTTGTAGCTTCATACCCAAAAGACTCAATGCTGTAATCAATGTCAAAGGTGCTTCAACAAAGTACTGAGTAAAGGGTCTGAATACTTATGTAAATGTGATATGTTGTTTATTTTGAATAAATTATAAAATTTATAAAAAGTATAAAACTTTTTTTTAATACATTTTGGAATAAGGCTGTAATGTATCAAAATGTGGAAAAAGTCAAGGGGTCTGAATACTTTCTACAGGCACTGTATATACATGTATATTTTTTAACAGGACAATCTGCCCCAATGAGCATGACGCCTCTACATACACACTCCACCCCAGCAGTATGACTAATATCCAGTCAGTTTGCCCTGGAGATATTACAGTAAAGATTTACTTAAGTGGCTCTGACATTTACAAGGAGATTTGAGTAGTTCCCTCTGCTCTCTCGCCCCTTCTTTCTTTCCTTCCATCCTTCCTTCATCTCTTTCACTATCTCGCTCTCTTTCCGTCTTTTTCTCAGTTTTAATTGCTAAGGATAATTCCTAAGATATCATCTCAGTGTGGAAGAGGTGCTTGGGTAACCTTTTCCAGGCTTACCATGTTATGACAGAGTCCTTCTCAGTCTTTATTGCTCTGTGTGTGTGTGTGTGTGTGTGTGTGAAGACACTCATTATGAGAGGAACTCCTGAAAAGGTTCCTGACACCATCAAGTCTCCCTCTTCACACAGCCACTGTTATGAATCCCTTTGTCCCTGCAGTCTAGGGGGGATGGCAACGAGACCCGGAACGGATCTCATACAAATCATAACAGTGAAAAGGAACAGTGAGAACAAAAACCACAGACAACTTAAGTCTACCGTCAAACACTCATGGTTTATTTTTAAACACACGGTAAAGGGGGGTGGGAAAAGGGGCTGAGCTGGACCCAAGGAAAGAAATAATAAGTATTTAAACAAACCCCTAAGCTAGTCTAGCCTGCTTTAAGAACAGATAGCTAACCAAAAATACAGTGGGTGGTCCACCCAGTTCTAACTAGGGTATTTAGACAACAATTACCTACGGGTAGTGTATGCCCATGGGCGACTTGTCTTGGTACCCCTTTTCCCACTAACAAACAAACGCCATAACAAAACAATACTCACAGGATAATGGCCAAAGTACCATGTAGTTGTAAAAACAAAAGAGAGATCTAGCTGCAGAGAAAACAACTGACTGGGTTTTTAAACCAAGAGAAAGGGGATGTGATTGGGTAAGGGAAAAGGAGCAGGTGTCTTCTGATTGGTGACTGATTGGGGAATGATGATTGCCACCTGTGAGGAGGGGAGAAGGAGAAAAAAGAAATACACACACAGGATATCTGTATCCATAACAACCACGTTAATGACTCTCTGACATACACAGAATACATACACAGGATACCTGTATCCATAACAACCACGTTAATGACTCTCTGACACACACAGGATACACACACAGGATACCTGTATCCATAACAACCACGTTAATGACTCTCTGACACACACAGGATACACACACAGGATACCTGTATCCATAACAACCACGTTAATGACTCTCTGACACACACAGGATACCTGTATCCATAACAACCACATTAATGACTCTCTGACACACACAGGATACACACACAGGATACCTGTATCCATAACAACCACGTTAATGACTCTCTGACACACACAAGCGCACACACACGTCGTGTAAATCAGAAATGAGAGGGACTGAGTGTACAGTACGCTGGGACATAAGTCAGACAAAAACAGAACTGAACTCTCACTAAACGCACACACACACTCACACACGCACACTCACACGCGCACTCACACACACAGACTAGTTGATTCTGATACCTGGATGTTGTGACATCTCGAACACGGAGGAGGAAGAAGACAGGGTTCCAACTGTCATATATTTAGTTCCTTTCTGTCTGTTGTGAAAATTGTTTCTGTCTGTTGTGTAATATCCAGTTCATGTTGACAAAAGACTAATAATAATATTAGTACAACTTTTCACCATTCAGCAAAATTCCAAAGAAAGGATGACAAATCAGACCTTTCTATCTATCTCAGTTAAATTGCTCTGTGTTTAGAGTTGTGCTTGATACTAACTCAGGCTTGGTTGTGCCGTATAAGGTCCTCTCGGAATTTTAGATAAATATTTGTTTCTAATGGTAAAGGTACTGAAGGAGTGACACACCTGCTAAATATCTGTATGGTACCAATAGCATTTTATTTGATTTGATTTGACATCAGGAAAGCGGTTCTGTGAAATTTACGGCCACATGAAAAGGTAAATACCGTGAGGTACAAGGCCGTCCAGATACAGGCTACTGATAGTCTTTCTATTACAGCTTTATGGCTGGTGTAATTCACACAGACACGAACAGGCTACACAGCACCATCTACACACGTACCTGTCTGTGTGTGTGTGTCTGTGTGTGTGCGTGTGTGTCTGTGTGTGTGCGTGCGTGCGTGTGGGTGTGTGTGTGTCTCCCAGGGCTACATTCACTCGCTGCCTTGTCCAGTGATAGGCCCTACAGTATGTCTAGATGAAGCAGATAATAGGAGACATTCAGTACCAGTCAAACATTTGGACACACCTACTCATTCAAGGGTTTGTCTTTATTTTTACTATTTTCTACATTGTAGAATAATAGTGAAGACATCAAAACTATGAAATAACACATAGGGAATCATGTAGTAACCAAAAAAGTGTTAACTTCTCTAGGGCCAGTGGGACGATTTCGTCCCACCTACGTAACAGCCAGTGGAATCCCGTGGCGCGTTATTCAAATACCTTAGAAATGCTATTACTTCAATTTCTCAAACATATGACTATTTTACACCATTTTAAAGATAAGACTCTCATTAATCTAAGCACACTGTCCGATTTGAAAAAGGCTTTACAACGAAAGCAAAACATTAGATTATGTCAGCAGAGTACCCAGACAGAATAATCAGACACCCATTTTTCAAACTAGCATATAATGTCACATAAACCCAAACCACAGCTAAATGCAGCACTAACCTTTGATGATCTTCATCAGATGACAATCTTAGGACATTATGTTATACAATACATGCATGTTTTGTTCAATCAAGTTCATATTTATATCAAAAACCAGCTTTTTATATTAGCATGTGACGTTCAGAACTAGCAAACTTCCGGTGAATTTACTAAATTACTCACGATAAACGTTCACAAAAAACATAACAATTATTTTAAGAATTATAGATACAGAACTCCTCTATGCACTCGCTATGTCCGATTTTAAAATAGCTTTTCGGTGAAAGCACATTTTGCAAAATTCTGAGTAGATAGCCCGGCATCACAGGGCTAGCTATTTAGACACCCAGCAAGTTTAGCACTCACCAAAGTCAGATTTACTATAAGAAAAATGTTATTACCTTTGCTGTTCTTCGTCAGAATGCACTCCCAGGGCTTCTACTTCAATAACAAATGTTGGTTTGGTTCAAAATATTCCATAGTTATATCCAAATAGCGGCGTTTTGTTTGTGCGTTCAAGACACTATCCGAAGTGTAAATAAGGGTCACGCGCACGACGCATTTCGTGACAAACAATTTCTAAATATTCCATTACCGTACTTCGAAGCATGTCAACCGCTGTTTAAAATCAATTTTTATGCAATTTTTCTCGTAAAAAAGCGATAATATTCCGACCGGGAAAGCGTGTTTACGTTCAAAGAGAGAGAAAATAAAAGCATGGGATTCCCTCGTGCACGAGCCTGAGTCTCATAGTACTCTGACCGGCCACTATCCAAACGCGCTAATGTTTTTCAGCCAGGGGCTGCCTCGATATCATTCAGCTTTTTCCCGGGTTCTGAGAGCCTATGGGAGCCGTAGGAAGTGTCACGTTACAGCAAAGATCCTCAGTTTTCAATAAACAGAGCCAAGAAGAACAAGAACTTGTCAGAGAGGGCACTTCCTGTAAGGAATCTTCTCAGGTTTTTGCCTGCCATATGAGTTCTGTTATACTCACAGACACCATTCAAACAGTTTTAGAAACTTTAGGGTGTTTTCTATCCAAAGCCAATAATTATATGCATATTCTAGTTACCGGGCAGGAGTAGTAACCAGATTAAATCGGGTAAGTTTTTTATCCGGCCGTGTCAATACTGCCCCCTAGCCCTAACAGGTTAAATAAATCAATATATATTTCAGATTTTAGATTCTTCAAGGTAGCCACCCTTTGCCTTGATGACAGCTTTGCACACTCTTGGCATTCTCTCAACCAGCTTCACCTGGAATGCTTTTCCAACAGTCTTGAAGGAGTTTCCACATATGCTGAGTACTTGTTGGCTGCTTTTCCTTCACTCTGGGGTCCAACTCATCCCAGACCATCTCAATTAGGTTGAGGTCGGGTGATTGTGGAGGCCAGGTCATCTGATGCAGCACTCCATCACTCTCCTTCTTGGTAAAATAGCCCTTACACAGCCTGGAGGTGTGTTGGGTCATTGTCCTGTTGAAAAACAAATAGTAGTCCCACTAAGCTTCCACCGAAGTCGGTTCCTCTCCTTGTTCGGGCGGCGTCCGGCGGTCGGTGTCACCGGTCTTCTAGCCATCGTCAATCCACTTTTCATTTTCCATTTGTTTTGTCTTGTTTTTCTACACACCTGGTTCTCATTTCCCTCATTAAGTGTTGTGTATTTAACCCTCTGTTCCCCCCAAATTAAACTGCTCCGGCTATTACCTTGTTCTGCTCTCCTGCGTCTGACTTCACTGCCACCAGTTACGCACCCCTTACAGCGCAAACCAGATGGGATAGTGTATCGCTGCAGAATGCTGTGGTAACCATGCTGGTTTAGTGTGCCTTGAATTCTAAATAAATCACTGACAGTGTCACCAGCAAAGCACAATCACACCTCCTCCTCCATGCTTCACAGTGGGAACCACACATGTGGAGATCATCCGTTCACCTACTCTGTGTTTCACCAAGACACCTTGTAAAATCTCAAATTTGGACTCATCAGACCGAAGACAGATTTACACCGGTCTAATATCCATTGCTCGTGTTTCTTGGCCCAAGCAAGTAAATTCTTATTATTGGTGTATTTTAGTAGTGGTTTCTTTGCAGCAATTTCACATCGAAGGCCTGATTCACGCATTGTCCTCTGAACAGTTGATGTTGAGATGTCTCTGTGAAGCATTTATTTGGGCTGCCATTTCTGAGGCTGGTAACTCTAATGAACTTATCCTCTGCAGCAGAGGTAACTCTGGGTCTTCCTTTCCTCTGGCGGTCCGCATGAGAGCCAGTTTCATCATAGCGCTTGATGGTTTTTGCGACTGCATTTGAAGAAACTTTCAAAGTTCTTGAAATGTTCCGCATTGACTGACCTTTATGTTTTAAAGTAGTCATGGACTGTCGTTTCTCTTTGCTTATTGAGCTGTTCTTTCCATAGTTAAGGTAGAAAATATGGAGTTGATCTCTTACCAAATAGGGCTATCTTCTGTATACCACCCCTACCTTGTCACAAATCAAATTCAAATCATATAAAATGTATTTATAAAGCTCTTCTTACATCAGCTGATATATCAAAGTGCTGTACAGAAACCCAGCCTAAAACCCCAAACAGCAAGCAATGCAGGTGTAGAAACACGGTGGCTAGGAAAAACTCCCTAGAAGGCTAAAACCTAGGAAGAAACCTAGAGAGGAACCAGGCTATGAGGGGTGGCCAGTCCTCTTCTGGCTGTGCCGGGTGGAGATTATAACAGAACAGAACACAACACAACTGATTGGCTCAAACGCATTAAGAAGGAAAGAAATTCCACAAATTAACTTTTAAGAATGCACACCTGTTAATTGAAATACATTCCAGGTGACTACCTCATGAAGCTGTTGAGAGAATGCCAAGAGTGTGCAAAGCTGTCGTCAAGGCAAAGGGTGGCAACTTTGAAGAATCTCAAATCTCAAATATATCTTGATTTGTTTAACACTTTTTTGGTTACTACATGATTCCATATGTGTTATTTCATAGTTTTGATGTCTTCACTATTATTCTATACAATGTAGAAAATAGTAAAAATAAAGAAAAACCCTTGAATGAGTAGGTGTGTCCAAATATTTGACTGGTACTGTATGTATGGTGCAGCAGGTAGCCTAGTGGTTAGAGCGTTGGGCCAGTAACCGAAAGGTTGTTAGATCGAATCCCTGAGCTGACAAGGTAAAAATCTGTCATTCTGCTCCTGAACAAGGCTCCTGAACACTGTTCCTAGGCTGTCATTGTAAATAAGAATTTGTTCTTAACTGACTTGCCTAGTTAAATAAATGGTGGTCTGTTGTAGCAGGTACACCCTTTTATGCAATTATATTTGTCACAACAAAAGCAACAGCCAAGGTGGCTGTAGCTAAGTACAAACACAAATTGTGGATTGCTGACTTTCAAGGTAAGTATAAATAATATTCAAATGTATCTGAAATACTTCTGTAAGAGTACAACATGACATCATTCCGTCACCACAGTTGGCCCAGAGTCGAAGAATCTGTTCTATGTCTATTTATATGGTCGTCTATCTATACTGTACAAAACGTACCGACCGCATGCAGGCCCGTCTGAAGTTTGCTAGAGAGCATTTGGATGATCCAGAAGAGGATTGGGAGAATGTCATATGGTCAGATGAAACCAAAATATAACTTTTTGGTAAAAACTCAACTCGTCGTGTTTGGAGGACAAAGAATGCTGAGTTGCATCCAAAGAACACCATACCTACTGTGAAGCATGGGGGTGGAAACATCATGCTTTGGGGTTGTTTTTCTGCAAAGGGACCAGGACGACTGATCCGTGTGAAGGAAAGAATGAATGGGGCCATGTATCGTGAGATTTTGAGTGAAAACCTCCTTCCATCAGCAAGGACATTGAAGATGAAACGTGGCTGGGTCTTTCAGCATGACAATGATCCCAAACACACCGCCCGGGCAACGAAGGAGTGGCTTCGTAAGAAGCATTTCAAGGTCCTGGAGTGGCCTAGCCAGTCTCCAGATCTCAACCCCATAGAAAATCTTTGGAGGGAGTTGAAAGTCCGTGTTGCCCAGCGACAGCCCC
Organism: Salmo salar; assembly: GCF_965601325.2. Classification (NCBI taxonomy): domain Eukaryota; kingdom Metazoa; phylum Chordata; class Actinopteri; order Salmoniformes; family Salmonidae; genus Salmo; species Salmo salar. The sequence goes on along the minus strand of NC_138304.1, from coordinate 82,836,112 downwards.
AAAACATCACTGCTCTAGAGGAGATCTGCATGGAGGAATGGGCCAAAATACCAGCAACAGTGTGTGAAAACCTTGTGAAGACTTACAGAAAACGTTTGACCTGTGTCATTGCCAACAAAGGGTATATAACAAAGTATTGAGATAAACTTTTGTTATTGACCAAATACTTATTTTCCACCATAATTTGCAAATAAATTCATTAAAAATCCTACAATGTGATTTTCTGGATTTTCTTTTCTCATTTTGTCTGTCATAGTTGAAGTGTACCTTTGATGAAAATTACAGGCCTCTCTCATCTTTTTAAGTGGGAGAACATGCACAATTGGTGGCTGACTAAATACTTTTTTGCCCCACTGTATGTGTGTTTTTGTCATTCAGGAAACACTATCTCCTGCAGGGACATAAAGCAGCCACCTCAGAGATGACACTGTGCAGTGCGCCACACCACCAAACACCATCTTTCTCACTCCACCAAGGACAGCAGCATAACTTATGACCCCTCTCCTCTTCCTCTCCTTTTCTCTTCTCTTTCTCTTCTCCTGCCCCAATGCTTTAGCTTCCCTCAGCAAGAAAGCAACAATAAATCCCAAAGAAACAAACAAGCCTTTATAGTGTACTGCACTATTCTTAGTGTGTAACAACAGTTTCATAATGTTATTTATATGTAAATACCGACTCGTTTGTGTACTGTTAAATTGTGCTGAGAAAAAAAGCTCCTGAGTTATTATGCTAGAGCTCAAAGCGAGTGAGTACCAATGCCCTCTGCGTCTACACAGCAGCAAAATATGATTTCTATCAGCAGATTGATACTCCTCTCTCTGTCTCTGCTCTCCTTATCTTAGTCTACATTTCTCTCTCTATGTTCCCTCTGTTTGTCTCTCAATATTTCTTCTCTGTGTCACGACTTCCACCGAAGTCGGCTCCTCTCCTTGTTCGGGCGGCGTTCGGCGGTCGACGTCACCGGCTTTCTAGCCATCGCCACTCCATTTTTCATTGTTCCATTTGTTTTGTCTTGTTCCCTGCACACCTGGTTTTCATTCCCTAATCACACTGCATGTATTTATTCCTCTGTTCCCCTCCATGTCTTTGTGTGAAATTGTTTGTTGTTATGTGGTTATTGTGATGCGCCAGGCTATGTTTCCATATTCCGTGTTTGTGCACGTTGTATGTTTATTTGGTACATTAGCTTTGGTGAGTGTTTTTCGCGCTTTACACTTTTGCCTTTTTGCTGGAGGTTTTGACGCAGTTTGCGTCCGTCTGTTTGTTCACTCCAGCCTGAATAAAGTGTGCGCCTGTTCACAACTCTCTGCTCTCCTGCACCTGACTTCGCCAAAAGTACACACACCCTTGACACTCTGTACCCTCTCAATAACAAACACATTTCAATTCCCTCAACTGCTTTCAACAGTTAAGTTTTGTATTTGTATTTATTATGTATCCACATTAGCTGCTGCCAAGGCAGCAATTACTCCGCATTATTCATTACAAGATTTAGTTGAGGTTTAGGACTTAGGGAATGATTTTAGTTTTTGAAATATTTAGGACTGTAAGCGGTGCGTAACTGGCTGCAGGGAAGTCAGGCACAGGACAGCAGAAATGTGTAATAACTGGTACACTTTAATAATGCAAAAACCAAGCTGCACCCAGAACAACAAAATACGGATAACATAACCCGTCGCAAAACCAGTCAGCAGTGCACATACACTGTACAACAAACAATTCCACAGAAAGACATGGGGGGAACAAAGGGTTATATACACGTCAAATAATGAGGGAATATAAACCAGGTGTACGGGAAGACAAGACAGAACAAATGGAAAATTAAAAGTGGATCGGTGATACCTAGAAGACCGGTGACGTCGACCGCCGAACGCCGCCCGAACAAGGAGAGGAACTGACTTAGGCAGAAGTCGTGACAGTACCCCCCCCCCCCCCCCCTTGACGCGCGGCTCCAGCAGCTCGCCGACACCAGCCTCGGGGACGAACCGGAGGGCGAAGTGCAGGGCGATCCGGACAGAGACAGTGGAACTCCCGCAGCATTGAAGGGTCCAACACATCCTCCACCGGAACCCAGCATCGATCCTCCGGACCGTACCCCTCCCACTCCACAAGGTACTGAAGGCCCCTCGCCCGATGCCTTGAATCCAGTATGGAGCGAACGGCGTACGCCGGGGCCCCCTCGATGTCCAGAGGGGGCAGAGGAACCTCCCACACCTCAGACTCCTGGAGCGGACCAGCCACCACCGGCCTGAGGAGAGACACATGGAACGAGGGGTTAATACGGTAATCGGGGGGGGGGGGGGGCTGTAACCTGTAACACACCTCGTTCAGTCTCCTCAGGACTTTGAACGGCCCCACAAACCGCGGACCCAACATCCGGCAGGGCAGGCGGAGGGGCAGGTTTCGGGTCGAGAGCCAGACCCGGCCTCACTGCGGTGACGGTCTGCGCTGGCTTTCTGGCGCAGCACGGCCCGCTGAAGGTGAACATGGGCGGACCGCAGAAACCTACCCACATCCTGGTTAACTCTCTCCACCTGCCCATTACTCTCGGGGTGAAAACCAGAGGTAAGGAAGGGTGAAAACAAAACGGGTGAAAAACATGGCCCACCTTGCCTGGCGAGGATTCAGTCTCCTCGCTGCCCGGATTGCGGTGGTCAGTCCAGATGAGAAAAAGGTGTTTAGCCCCCTCAAGCCAATGTCTCCACGCCTTCAAAGCCTTGACGACAGCCAACAGCTCCCGGTCCCCCACGTCATAGTTTTGCTCCGCCAGGCTGAGCTTCCTCGAGAAGAAGGCACAGGGGCGGAGCTTCGGTGGCGTGCCCGAGCGTTGAGAGACCACGGCTCCTATCCCAGCCTCAGACGTGTCCACCTCCACTATGAACGCCAAAGAGGGATCCGGATGGGCCAGCACGGGAGCCGAGGTAAACAGAGCCCTCAGGTGACCAAAAGCCCTGTCCGCCTCAGCCGACCACTGCAAACGTACCAGGCCCCCCTTCAGCAGTGAGGTAATGGGAGCCGCTACCTGACCAAAACCCCAGATAAACCTCCAGTAGTAATTGGCAAACCCTTGAAACCGCTGCACCTCCTTTACCGTGGTAGGAGTCGGCCAATTACGCACGACTGAAATACGGTCACTCTCCATCTCCACCCCTGAGGTGGAAATGCGGTACCCTAGGAAGGAGACGGACTGCTGGAAGAACAGGCATTTCTCAGCCTTGACGTACAGGTCATGCTCCAACAGTTGACCAAGCACCCTGCGTACCAGGGACACATGCTCGGCGCGTGCAACAGAGTATATCAGAATGTCACCAATATACACCACTACACCCTGCCTGTGCAGGTCCCTGAAAATCTCATCTACAAAGGCTTGGAAGACTGATGGAGCATTCATCAACCCGTACGGCATGACGAGGTACTCATAATGCCCTGAGGTAGTACTGAATGCCGCCTTCCACTCGTCTCCCTCCCGGATACACAACAGGTTGTAAGCGCTCCTGAGATCTAGTTTGGTGAAGAAGCGCGCCCCGTGCATTGACTCAATCGCTGTGGCTATGAGTGGTAGCGGGTAACTGTACCTCACAGTGATCTGGTTTAGGCCTCGATAGTCAATACATGGGCGCAGACCTCCCTCCTTCTTCTTCACAAAAAAGAAACTCAAGGAGGCGGGTGAAGTGGAGGACCGAATGAACCCCTGACGCAGGGATTCGGAGACATGTGTTTCCATAGCCGCTGTCTCCGCCTGTGACAGGGAATACACGTGACTCCTGGGAAGTGCGGCGTCTACCAGGAGATTTATCGCACAATCCCCCCGACGATGAGGTGGTAATTGAGTCTGCCTCTTTTTGGAGAAGGCGAGAGCGAAGTCGGAATATTCGGGGGGAATGCGCACGGTGGAGACCTGGTCTGGACTTTCCACCGTAGTAGCACCTACGGAAACACCTAAACACCTCCCCGAGCACTCTCGCAACCACCCCGTGAGAGCCCTCTGTTGCCATGGGGTTGCCAGTGGGGTCATGACAAGCTAACCAGGCTAGGCCTAGCACCACGGGAAACGCAGGAGAGTCAATGAGGAAGAGACTGATTCTCTCCTTGTGACCCCCCTGCATCACCATGCCCGGAGGAGCAGTGGCCTCCCTAATCAACCCTGACCCTAATGGTCGACTGTCTAAGGCATGAACTGGGAAGGGCATAGCCACTGGAACAATGATGATCCCTAATTTATGGACGAATGATCTGTCTATAAAATTCCCAGCCGCGCCTGAATCGACGAGCGCCTTATGCTGGGAATGCGGGGAAAACTCAGAAGTAACATACAAAAATATGTGTGCAACAGAGGGCTCTGGGTGAGAATGTTGCCGGCTCACCTGGGGTAATACCAGAGTGTCCTGCCTGCTGCCTCGACCCCCAGAGGATCCAACCCGGCACCGACCGGCAGTGTGACCTCTGAGGCCACAGATGGTGCATGCGGCGGAACCTCCTCCGGTCTCCCTGAGCGCAGCACCTCCCAGCTCCATGGGCATTGGAGTGGTGGTGCTGGGGGATGGAACCGACAGACCCCGCTCTGGACGTCCGCGGGTAGCCAGCAGGTTATCCAGCCGAATGGACAGGTCCACCAGCTGGTCGAAGGTGAGGGTGGTGTCCCTGCAGGCCAACTCCCAACGGACGTTGTCGCGCAAACTGCAGCGATAGTGGTCAATTAGGGCCCTGTCGTTCCATCCCGCGCCGGCGGCCAGGGTCCGAAAGTCCATTGCGAACTCTTGGGCGCTCCTCGTCCCCTTCCTCAGATGGAGGAGACGTGAAATCCTCAAAATGGTCCAGCACCGCATCTCTTTCTCCCCACATGGCGTTGGGCCACTCCAGGGCTTTCCCCGAGAGGCACGAGACAAGGGCGGACACCTTCTCACGGCCCGAAGGAGCCGGTTGGATGGTTGCCAGGTAGAGATCCAGCTGCAACAGGAAACCCTGGCAGCGTGCAGCCGTCCCATCGTACTCCCGGGGAAGGTCAAGACGAATCCCACTGGGATCGGGTGCAGGGGGGCGACCCCGGTGGTGCTTGTGGAGGTGCTGAAGGAACTCCCTGTCTCTCCCAGCGGTCCATGGTTTGGACGACGTGGTCCATGGCGGCGCCGAGATGGTGGAGCATCGCCGCGTGCTCCTCGACCCCTATACCAGGGGCACCTGCTCCTGCTGACTCCATATTCGGGTGTGGAATTCTGTAAGTGGTGCGTAACTGGCTGCAGGGAAGTCCAGCACAGGACAGTAGAAAGGGGTAATAACTGGAGCACTTTAATAATGCAAAAACCAAGCTGCACCCAGAACAACAAAATACGGGTAACATAACTCGTCGCAAAACCAGTCAGCAGTGCACATACACTGTACAACAAACAATTCCACACAAAGACATGGGGGGAACAAAGGGTTATATACACGTCAAATAATGAGGGAATGTAAACCAGGTGTGTGGGAAAACAAGACAAAACAAATGGAAAATGAAAAGTGGATCGGCGATGGCTTGAAGACCGGTGATGTCGACGGACGAACGCCGCCGGAACAAGGAGAGGAACTGACTTCGGCGGAAGTCGTGACAAGGACTAACTTATTTCTTGCCACACATTGTGAAACTGACTACAACTCTTTGTTAAGTTTCAGTTTCACTTGCTGTGGTAGCTGACGTGAGTCAACATCATACATAGACACACAGGCATTACTCAGAGCCAGTCGCAGGTCATTAGTAAAGATTGAAAAAAGTAAGGGGCCTAGACAGCTGCCCTGGGGAATGACTGACTATGGATTATGATGGAGAGGCTTCCATTAAAAAACACCCTCTGTGTTCTGTTAGACAGGTAACTCTCGATCCACAAAAAAGCACAGGATGTAGAGCCAGAACACATACAATACATTTTTCCAGCAGCAGATTATAATAATGTCAAAAGCTGCACTGAAATCTAACAAAACAGCTTCTACAATATTTTTTTATACATTTCTCTCAGCCAATCATCAGTCATATGTGTAAGTGCCGTACATGTTGAATGTCCTTCCCTATTAGCGTGCTGAAAATCTGTTGTTAATTTGTTTACTGTGAAATAGCATTGTGTTTGGTCAAACACCATTTTTTCCAGGCCTGAGGGCACATACTTTCCTGTAGGTTTAGATTGAAGAAATGGCAAATAGGAGTTGCAATATTGTCCTCTCTCATGCTCAGTAATTTTCCATCCAAGTTGTCAGACCCAGGTGGCTTGTTATTGCTGATAGACAACAATACTTTTTTCCCCTCATCCACACTCACTTTACAGAATTCCAAATTACAATGTTTGTCTTTCAGAATTTGGTCAGTTATGCATGGATGTGTAGTTTCAGAATTTGTTGTTGGCATGTTTGCTAATCTTACCATTGAAAAAATCATTAAAGTAGTTGGCAATATCAATGGGTTTTGTGATAAATTAGCCATCTTATTCAATGAATGATGGAGCCGAGTTTTCCTTTTTGCACAAAATGTCATTTAAGGTGCTCCAAACTTTTTACTATCATTCTTTATGTAATTTATCTTTGTTTCAGGTTATGCAGCACTTTTGGTCACATAAGGTTACATCCTTACGTCCTTGCTGGAAGAATCTTGCAAATGCCCATGGTCTGTTCCTGTAGTGTTCTAGAACCTGTTTTGCCTTGATGCAACTATACTTGTTTCTGTGCATCTCAGATTCTTACAATGCCTCATTGCCTATAGCTCTCCCTATCTGTCCAAGTTCCCTAGTTGACATGTGATTAGTTTAAGGAAACTATAGTATGCTGCCATAATGCAGCTATACTAGCCTGTGTGTGTGTGCAGAGTCTGAGAGTCATGACGAGGTTACTCCGTCTCACTTTAGTCTTCCTCCTGCCAGCCGTTTGCCTGAGCGCTGTTATTAAATTGCCACGGCAACATGGTGTTCTAGCTTCTCTCCATGACCTGTCTGTGATAACGGATCTGTTTGCTGTAAATTTCCCCCGTCTCACACACACAGACAGACATACACACACAGACCCTCCCAAATACCATCTGCTGCCCCAACAGCGCCGTGCCCACTCACAACCTCTAAAACTAGGCAGTCTGATTGACTCTCGAAAAGAAGGGGATCCACATCACACCCCTGGCATAAAAACCCTTCAACCTCGTACATAATTCAGTCGCTCAGGGAGTGGGTTATCGCTGTTTTCACCTGCTTCCCATCCCAAACACTCCACACAATTAATTTGACAAATTTGGTGCAAATCTAATGAAGCTGGTGTGTGTGTTTGTGCACGCAAGTGTGTGAGTACACGTATGTGCATGCATGCAAGAGAGTGAGAGAGAGAGAGAAAGAGAGAGAGAGAGAAAGGAAGAAAAGATTGAGAGAGTGAAGGAAACAAACAACTTTCTCATTCTAAATCTCTCCCATGTTGGATGGATGCATGCATGGAGCACATTCTATATAATTGGTTCCTGGATGCTTGTTTTACATCCTGCTTCGTCACACTGTGATTGGTCAGGTGCTGATTTATCAGTTGCTGATTGGTCAGGTGCTGATATGTCATTTGATGATTGGGCAGGTGCTGAAATGGGGGATGGTGCTTTCCCAATTTCATGAGGCGGACTGCACTATGAGGTATGAGTAGTGTGTGTAGAGATGTTGTTTAGTGGGTCCCTGAGACATATATTTCCAGTCTGGTTAGAGAGACAGATATTCAAACTAAGAGGTTGAGGTGATGTTAGTTATAGAAGGTCACAGAGAGTTATTTGGTATTTTATTAGGATCCTCATTAGCTGTCGCAAAAGCAGCAGCTAATCTTCCAGAAAAACATGAAGTAATACATGCCCGCACGCACACACACGCACGCACACACACGCAAGCCCGCAAACACGCACGCACAACAGACACATTGCCACTACAAATAGACTTCACTTTATCTTCAGAGTTTTAACTTCTCTTAAAAGAACCAAAACAGCTTTAGACCTACACTTGAATGTGATTTTATGTGTACTGAGAGTAAACGTCATTCCAGTTTCCAATATGTTTGTCACTGTGTCTGCTCTACCTTAACCCACCCTTTTAGACTACAGTACTGGAAAGACTGATACTTCAGTGCCCTCCAAAGTGCAACAGAACTTTTTCACCGCCATGCAGTGATGCAGATAAAATAGCGAGTTCCTTTGAAAAAAGCTGAAGAAATCTATAATAATCTCCTTCTGGCCAGAGCCCATATCTGCACTCCAGCTCGGCTCTCTCTGCACATATTTAAAGGTCATCTCTAATTTTACAAGTGAAGTTAATGGTTGTTCCTACATGTCCATGAATTGGCTGATCTGTCAAGGAGAGCTTGTTTATGAGCCGTTTGTTACCCCTGCTGCTCCTGCCTTCTCCCCAACTCCCGTAGAGTTCCAGCCGCCTCACGCTGCTCCCGGCTGCGCCACCAGAGCTCATTCCATTGGTCGTAAAATACAGAATTGCCCCGATTCATCACTGAATTAGTGGGAGCCTGACAGCCCACTGCCGAGCCCAGCCACAAGGCTGAGAATCGGTGATCCAGGTAGGGCTACAGTCACAAACTATTATTATATAAACTGATTAGCGAAGGTTGTCCTGTCAACCCTGGCCTGGGCAGCTAACTCTGGCTTGAGTTATGCACTCTGTTACATCATGCCATGCCAGAGTCTACGGTGGGAGTGGGCAGGAGCTACACAAATACTATACCAATATTAATACAGTACTATACTATACCAATATTAATACTGATATTAATACTATAATATACTTTACTTTAATACTATACTTTACCAATACTATACTATAATGGACTCCCGAGTGGTGCCTCGGACTAAGGTACTTAGCTAATATATATATATATATATATATACTACTACAAATCAAATTTTATTTGTAACATACACATGGTTAGTAGATGTTAATGCGAGTGTAGCGAAATGCTTGTGCTTCTAGTTCCGACAGTGCAGTAAAATCTAACAAGTAATCTAACAATTCCCCAACAACTACCTAATACACACAAATCTAAAGGGATGAACGAGAATATGTATATGTATACCATTTACAGATGGTAAAAAATACAGTATATACATGTGATATGAGTAATGTAAGATATGTAAACATTATTGAAGTGGCATTATTTAAAGTGTGATTGTTTAAAGTGACTAGTGATTCATTTATTAAAGTGGCCAGTGATTGGGTCTCAATGTAGGTAGCAGCCTCTCTGAGTTAGTGATTGCTGTTTAGCATTCTGATGGCCTTGAGAAAGAAGCTGTTTTTCAGTCTCTCGGTCCCTTTGATGCACCTGTACTGACCTCGCCTTCTGGATGGTAGCGGTGTGAACATGCAGTTGCTCGGGTGGTTGATGTCCTTGATGATCTTTTTGGCCTTCCTGTAACATCGGATGCTGTAGGTGTAATGGATGGCAGGTAGTTTGCCCCCGGTGATGCGTTGTACAGTCCGCACCACCCTCTGGAGAGCCTTGTGGTTGAGGGCGGTGCAGTTGCCGTACCAGAATGTGATACAGCCCGACAGGATGTTCTCGATTGTGCATCTGTAAAGGTTTGTCAGGGTTTTGGGTGACAAGCCAAATTTCTTCAGCCTCCTGAGGTTGAAGAGGCGCTGTTGTGCCTTCTTCACCACACTGTCTGTGTGAGTGGACCATTTCAGTTTGTCTGTGATGTGTATGCCGAGGAACTCAAAACTTTCCACCTTCTCCACTGCTGTCCCTTCGATGTGGATAGGGGGGTGCTCCCTCTGCTGTATCCTGAAGTCCACGATCATCTCCTTTGTTTTGTTGACATTGAGTGAGAGGTTGTTTTCCTGACACCACACTCCGAGTGCCCTCACCTCCTCCTTGTAGGCTGTCTCGTCCTTGTTGGTAATCAAGCCCACTACTGTTGTGTCGTCTGCAAACTTGATGATTGAGTTGGAGGCGTGCATGGCCACGCAGTCGTGGGTGAACAGGAGTACAGGAGGGGGCTGAGCATGCACCCTTGTGGGGTCCCAGTGTTGAGGGTCAGCGAAGTGGAGATGATGTTTCTTACCTTCATCACCTGTGGGTGGCCCGTCAGAAAGTCCAGGACCCAATTGCACAGGGCGGGGTTGAGACCCAGGGCCTCCAGCTTGATAATGAGCTTGGAGGGTACTATGGTGTTGAATGCTGAGCTGTAGTCAATGAACAGCATTCTTACATAGGTATTCCTTTTGTCCAGATGGAATAAGGCAGTGTGCAGTGTGATGGCAATTGCTTCATCTGTGGACCTGTTGGGGCGGTATGCAAACTGAAGTGGGTCTAGAGTGGCCGGTAAGGTGGAGGTGATATGATCCTTGACTAGTCTCTCAAAGCACTTCATGATGACAGATGTAAGTGCTACAGGGCGATAGTCATTTAGTTCAGTTATCTTTGCCTTCTTGGGTACAGGAACAATGGTAGCCATCTTGAAGCATGTGGGGACAACAGACTGGGATAGAGAGCAATTGAATATGTCTGTAAACACATCAGCCAGCTGTTCTGTGCATGCTTTGAGGATGCGGCTAGGGATGTCATCTGGGCCAGCAGCCTTGAGAGGGTTAACACGTTTAAATGTTTTACTCACGTCAGCTACGGAGAAGGGGGGGTGGGGGTGCAGTCCTTGTTTAAGCGGGCTGCAACGGTGGCACTGTGTTAGTGTTTAGCCTGTCTGGAAGCGTGACGTCGGTGTCCGTGACGTGGCTGGCTTTCTTTTTTGTAGTCCGTGATTTCCTGTAGACCCTGCCACATACGTCTCGTGTCTGAGCCGTTGAATTGCGACTCCACCTTGTCCCTGTACTGGCATTTCACTTGTTTGATTGCCTTGCGGAAGGAATAGCTACACTGTTTATATTCAGACATATTCCCAGACCTCATTCCATGGTTAAATGCGGTGGATTGCGCTTTCAGTTTTGCGCGAATGTCACCATCCATCCACGGATTCTGGTTATGGTAGGTTTTAATAGTCACAGTGGGTACAACATCTCCAATGCACTTCTTTATAAACGCACTCACCGAGTCAGCGTATAGGTCGATGTTGTTCTCCGAGGCTGACCGGAACATATTCCAGTCCGGTGATCAAAACAATCTTGAAGTGTGGCTTCCGATTGGTCAGACCAGCGTTGAATGGTTCTCGACACTGGTACATCTTATTTGAGTTTCTGCCTATAAGACAGAAGGAGCAAGATGGCGTCGTGGTCGGATTTGCCGAAGGGAGGACAGGGGAGGGCTTTGTATGCATCGCGGAAGTTAGAGTAGCAGGGGTCGAGGGTATTGCGCATGCGAGTAGCATAATCAATATGCTGGAAGAATTGAGGTAGACTTGTTCTCAAATTTTCTTTGTTAAAATACTATACTAATACTATACTATACTCTACTAATACTGTACTATAATATAATTTACTTTCCATTTCAGGTACATTTTCGGCAGATAATAAATCCCACAAACTAAGCAGAGCAGGCTCATGTAATTAATCGTACCAAAATCAGAATTGTCTGCTTACCCTGACATTTTGTAAGTGTAGTCGTTAATGGTGTAGTTGTTAAAGGTTTCTAAACTATTGTTCTCCATGCACACTTTCACACACCGGTATATTACATTGTGTTGTTACCTACAGAGTGCTGTAACCTACATTAACTGATATCCTCTGATGATGTTGTAATATAGTTCAGGGTAGCTCCTCCAGTCCCACATGGCTATTTCCACACACTCTTACCCACACCAAGCTCCACAGAAGCTGGCAGTGAAGAAAACCGTGGTTGCCGTGGTGTTGCCGACAAATACAGATGCTTAGCCCTGCTCTCTATGTATAATATTGTGAAGGGTCGTTCTTCTTTACCCTGCGTTTGGTTTTTCCTACATTTCTGTTCTATTTCTCACCTCAAGCTCTGTAGCGCTATGCTAAAGGTACGCTAGCTGGTAATTTCCCTCAGTTTTATAATCTTTATCTTCCTTTCCTCTGGTCTCGGTCTCTCTCTTCCTCTCTCCATCTCCCCCTCTTTCTGTCTCTCTTTATCTTCCATTCCTCTGGTTTTTTTCTCCGTGAGCGGAGCGTGTCCTACACATCTGATGGTGTAATCTCCCTAGCGGAGCGCTTCATTTAAATAATGCCTTTTACAGGGTCATCACCACTCCTCTCTCCCATTGACACCTTTCTCTCATAGGTTGGCTAATACAGAAATTTACACCCCGGATTTTCACTCTCACAGGGCAGTATTCTGACTCAAAATGCCCTGTGGAAGTTTTCAGTAGGTGAGACACCAAAAAGCAAGATCTGAAAACACCATCCGGAAAACCACTATTTGCAGTTGACTGAGTGTCATCTATCCCAATCCTAATTTCATTACATCCGCTTCATCTGTATTTAGACTGGTTGACAGTAGACTGATACATATTACGGACAGGTCAGAAAGATGCCTGGATGCTAATCCATAATACAGTTTGACACCGGTCTTTCAGTAACATCACGTCCTATTGGCCAGTCTGCCTGTCCATCATTTGACTGGGAAAAGGCTGTCATTTTACATTGGCTAGTCTGACACCTGTCTGTCATGGCTGGTAAAAAGCTCACCCTATTGTTGGTCGGTATGGCTTCCTCTCTCTTAGCCACTCAATGAAAGCGATGAGAGCCTTTCAGCGGATGATTTGGCCTAGAACAAAACGAAAGGCACAGCGGGTGCCATGGCATGGCAGTATACCCTACCCTTCCTCACTGGCAGCTTACAAGCCCCCAATATTCATACAATGTTCCCACAGTGTCCCTGCAACGTTACAGAGCAACCAGTGCCATGCGATTATCATAGTCACACAGCCTTAGACGATGTCATGAGAGAGGGGGAAAAAAACAATTGAGCATTAGAATGTGCTGGTTGGTAGAAAGCTGGCTTCAAACCTCCTCCTTGTCGCGGGAGAGAGAGAGAGAGAGCGAGAGAGACAGAGAGAGAGAAAGAGAGAGAGGCTTGGATGACACTGGCAGACAAATCACATCGCTCTGCACCCTGAACGTCTGAACTGAATACGATAAGGCTTCATTACAATATGTTTATTTCCTCCTATTGAAAGGGCTGCTAAAACAAAAGGTTACTTGATTATTTTGCTTGATCATTGTAGCATTCAAGGCGTCTGTTTGAAAGGGAGAGTGAACAATGGGATCGGCTCACAGGGAGAAGGGGAGAGAAGGGGAGGCTGATGTGCATACAAGGCAAGGAGGATGGCTCTGACATCCATGGGATCTGCCTGCTACCTGCCTGACTGTCCAGTTGAACACAATGGGCTCACGAGACAGAGACAGACACACAATAAAGCCGAGACTGTCAGTCCTGTTCATCCCCTGTCCATCCACTGCCATGGCTACTGTCCCCTGAGAGCATGGACTAACTCATATATTAGTTTTTCCTGATTCATAGAATACATTTTGACTGATTTCACAATAGGCTTGATATTTGATAGGCTTGATAGAATTGATAGAGCTGTCTGGGACCAGGGAATCAATGCAAGAGTGGGCTCTGATGGGGGGTATTTAGGCCTTGAAGCGATACAATTAAATCTACAGAAAATATTTGTGGTAATTTGGTTTAGAGATAAATTATGTTTATACCAATTTGAAAGTTAGCCTTCTGTCTTCATTTTGTCCAAACATCCATAAAGTAAAGACAAGCATATCCATGTTACTAGCCTAAGAAACAAGGTTCATGAAATTGTTAACTTGCTAGTAACAAATAACATACATTTACTGACTATCTCTGAAATTCACTCAAATAATACATTTGATGATACAGTGGTAGCAAGACATGGTTTCAACATCTTCATGTTGCCGTTTGTTTTGTGTCATATTCCTGTAAAGCTTAAAGAGGATCTCATGTCAAATGCTGTTGAAGTAATATGGCTACAGGTTCATCTGCCTCACCTAAAACACATTCTGATGGAAGCTGCTATAGACCACCAAGTGCTAACAGTAAGTATCTGGATAATAGGTGTGAAATTCTTGATAGTGTATGTGATATCCACAGAGAGGTATATTTTCTGGGTGACCTAAATATTGACTGGCTATCATCAAGCTGCCCACTCAAGAAAAAGTTTCAAACTGTAACCAGTGCCTGCAACCTGGTTCAGGTTGTCAGTCAACCTTACAGGGTAGTTACAAACTGCACAGAAATTAAATCATCAACATGTATTGATCACATCTTTACTAATGCTGCAGAAATCTGCTTTAAAGCGGTATCCATATCCATCTGATGTAGTGATCACAATATAGTAGCCATATCTAGGAAAACCAAAGTTCCAAAGGCTGGGCCTAATATAGTGTATAGTCTGGTGTGTAATGAGGAGCAACCAGATGCTGCACTTGACACAATTATGAAATAAGCATGCACCAATGAAGAAAATGACTGTAAAAACTGTTAAATCCCAGTTGATTGATGAGGAATTGAAAAATTGTACGGTAGATGTCAAGCCTGCTCCCCCTCCCTGGCGCACAAAGGCGCCAGGCTCCCCAGCGTTATGCACTCCTGCCACCATGAGTACGCACACCTGCCTTCCCCCGTCACGCACATCAGCGTATTATTGGACTCACCTGGACTCAATCACCTGTGTCATTACCTCCCCTATATCTGTCTGTTCCCAAGCTCTGTTCCCTGCTTCAGGGTAATGTTTGTTTGTCTTTGCATACCCGGTCCTGACGCTGTCTCTGTCCTGTTTGATGTCTGTTCCATATTAAATGTTCTACTCCCCGTACCTGCTTCTCTTCTCCAGCGTCGGTCTTTATAGAATCCTGAAGCCATCATAGGAAGATTCGGGGAGCGCTGGCTTTCCGATTGGTGGTGACGTCGGGTCCGAGGGCCACCGCCGATGGAACCGGGGGTGCCTAAGCCAGCTCGCTCCAGAGGTTTTCTTGTCCCGGTTGGCTCAGCAGGCGCCCATCCCACTTCAGGCCTCAGCCGGATCACCAGGGTTTTTGCCTCAGCCGGCTTGCCAGAAGTTCACACTTCAGCCGGCTCATCAGGCTCCCACATTCCAGCAGGATCATCAGACTGTTACACCTCAACCGGGTCGTCAGGCTCTCACGGCTCAGCCAGTTCGCTAGGCTCCCACGCCCCTGCCGGTTCGTTGGACTGTCACGCCCCAGCCGGCTGGTCTAGCGCCCAGGCCTCGGCCCGTCAGGCTCGCCCAGGTGGGACAGCGTGTGGTGCCCCTAGAGGGGTGGGGGGTACTGTCACGCCTGCTCCCTCTCCCCCTCCCTGGCACTCGAAGGCGCCAGGCTCCCCAGCGTTACGCACTCCTGCCACCATCAGTACGCATACCTGCCTTCCCCCGTCACGCACATCAGCGATTATTGGACTCACCTGGACTCCTGTGTCACTACCTCCCCTATATCTGTCTGTTCCCAAGCTCTGTTCCATATTAGCTGTTCTACTCCCCGTACCTGCGTCGGTCCTTACAGTAGAAAGGGATGAGGCCAAAGGAATGGCAAATAAGTCTGGATGCACAGCTGATTGGCAAACGCACTGTAAATTGAGAAATCATGTGACTAAACTGAACTAAAAGAAGAAGAAACAATAATATGAAACTAAGATAAATGATATAAAGAAATTTATGAATTTATAAAATGATTTTTTTTTTTAAACGGCAACCTCGGCTCCATCATTCATTGAATAAGATGGCTCATTCATCACAAAACCCACTAATATTGTCAACTACTTTAATGATTTTGTCATTGGCAAGATTAGAAAATGTAGACATGACATGTCAACAACAAATTCTGAACCTACACACCCATGCATAACTGACCAAATTATGAAAGACAAGCACTCTAATTTTGAATTCCATAAAGTGAGTGTAGCAGAGGTGAAAAAATCATTGTTGTCTAGCAACAATGACAAGCCACCTGGATCTGACAACATACTGTAGATGGAAAATGACTGAGCATGAGAGAGGACAATATTGCAACTCCTATTTGCCATCTCTTCAATCTAAGCCTACAGGAAAGTATGTGCCCTCAGGCCTGGAGGGAAGCAAAAGTCATTCCTCTACCCAAGATTAGCAAAGTGCCCTTTACTGGCTCAAACAAACAACCAAGAAGCCTGTTACCAACCCTTAGTAAACTTTTGGAAAAAATGGTGTTTGACCAGATACAATGCCATTTCACAGTAAACAAATGAACAATAGGTTTTCAGCACACTTATAGGGAAGGGCATTCAACATGTACGGCACAAACATAAATGGCTGGCTGAGAGAACTTGATAATAAAAATATTGTTTTAGACTTCAGTGCAGCTTTTGACATAATCGATCATAATCTGCTGCTGGAAAAACATACAGTACATTCGGAAAGTATTCAAACCCCTTCACTTTTTAGACATTCTGTTACGTTACGGTCTTATTCTAAAATGGATGAAATAGTTTTTCCTCTCATCAATCTACACACAATACCCCATAATGAAAAAGCAAAACCTGTTTTTTTTTAACATTTTTGCAAATGTATATAAAAAAACTGGAAATATCGCATTTACTTAAGTATTCAGACCCTTTACTCAGTAGTGTGTTGAAGCACCTTTGGCAGTGATTACAGCCTCGAGTCTTCTTGGGTATGAAGCTACAAGCTTGGCACACCTGTATTTGGGGAGTATCTCCCATTCTTCTCTGCAGATCCTCTCAAACTCTGTCAGGTTGGATGGGGAGCATCGCTATTTTCAGGTCTTTCCAGAGATTTTAGATCGGGTTCAAGTCTGGGCTCTGGCTGGGACACTCAAGGACATTGAGACTTGTCCCGAAGAAACTCCTGCATTATCTTGGCTTTGTGCTTAGGGTTGTTGTCCTGTTGGAAGGTGAACCATTGCTCCAGTCTGAGGTCCTGAGCGCTCTGGAGCAGGTTTTCATCAAGGATCTCTCGGTACTGTTCTCTGTTCAACTTTGCCTCGATCCTGACTAGTCTCCCAGTCTCTGCCGCTGTTAAACATCCCCACAGCATGAGGCTGCCACTACCATGCTTCACTGTAGGGATGGTATTGGCCAGTTGATGAGCGGTGCCTGGTTTCCTCCAGACG
This sequence comes from Salmo salar, assembly GCF_965601325.2. Lineage (NCBI taxonomy): Eukaryota > Metazoa > Chordata > Actinopteri > Salmoniformes > Salmonidae > Salmo > Salmo salar. Next base: position 82,819,061 of record NC_138304.1, on the reverse strand, counting down.
TGACGTTTGGCATTCAGGCAAAATAGTTCAATCTTGTTTTCATCAGACCAGAGAATCTTGTTTCTCATGGTCTGTGAGTCCTTTAGGTGCCTTTTGGCAAACACCAAGCGGGCTGTCATGTGCCTTTTACTGAAGAGTGGCTTCCGTCTGGCCACTCTACCATAAAGGCCTGATTGGTGGAGTGCTGCAAAGATGGTTTTCTTTCTGGAAGGTTCTCCCATCTCCACAGAGGAACTCTGGAGCTCTGTCAGAGGGACCATCGGGTTCTTGGTCACCTCGCTGACCAAGGCCCTTCTCCCCCAATGGTTCAGTTTGGCCGGGAGGCCAGCTCTAGGAAGAGTCTTGGTGGTTCCAAACTTCTTCCATTTAAGAATGGGCCACTGTGTTCTTGGGAACCTTTAATGCTGCAGAAATTTTTTAGTACCTTTCCCCAGATCTGTGCCTTGACACAATCGTATCTCAGAGCTCTATGGACAATTCCTAGACAGGTGGGACCATATATAGACAGGTGTGTGCCTTTCCAAATCATGTCCAATCAATCGAATTTACCACAGGTGGACTCCAATCAAGTTGTAGAAACATCTCAATGAGGATCAAGGGAAACAGGATGCACCCGAGCTCCATTTTGAATCTCATAGCAAAGGGTCTGAATACTTATGTAAATAAAGTATTTCTGTTTTTATTTTTAATACATTTGCAAACATTTCTAAAAACCTGTTTTCACTTTGTCATTAAGGGGTATTGTGAGGGGAAACCATTGATCAATTTTAGAGTAAGGCTGTAACATAACAAAATGTGGGAAAAGTAAAGGGGTCTGAATACTTTCCCGAAGGCACTGTATATGTTATGGCTTTACATCCCCTGCTATATTGTGGATTGTGAGTTACCTGTCTAACATAACACAGAGGGTGTTCTTTAATGGAAGCCTCTCCAACATATTCCAGGTAGAGTCAGGTATTCCCCAGGGCAGCTGTCTAGGCCCCTTACTTTTTAAAATGTTTACTAATGACCTGTCACTGGCTGTGAGTTAAGCCTGTGTGTCTATGTATGCTGATGACTCAACACTATACACGTCAGCTACCACAGCAATAGAAATCACTACAACCCTTAATGTGTGGCAAGAAATAAGTTAGCCCTAAATATTTCAAAACAAAACGCATTGCATTTGGGACAAATCATCATAATTCTTGTAATGAATAATGTGGAAATTGAGCAACTTGAGGAGACTAAACTGCTTGGAGTAACTCTGGATTGTAAACTGTCATGGTCAAAACATATTGATGCAACAGTAGCTAAGATGGGGAGAAGTCTGTCCATAATAAAGCACTGCTCTTCCTTCTTAACAACACTATAAGAATATGGAACAGTGGGTACTGTGAAGAGACACACACAGGCACAGACACATACATACATACATACACATGATAACATAAACACTATACACACTTAAACATGGATTTTGTGTTGTAGATATGTGGTAGTAGAGTCGTGGCCTGAGGGCACATGCTTAATGTGTTGTGAAATCTGTTATGAAATGTATTGTAAGGTTTTAAAAATGGTATATAACTGCCTTAATTTTGCTGGACCCCAGGAAGAATAGCTGCTACCTTGGCAGCAGTTTATGGGATCCATAATAAATGCAAATACTAAAGCATAGCATACTAACAGAAGTACTTTGTCAGTATTCAGTATTTCCTGTAGATAAGCCCAAAAGAAGATCATATTCTTCAATTTGCAATCGAAGCAAGAAAACTTGTATAATTTTCACACTTCTATACCAAAGTGATCAATGTTTGAGCTTATCTGCTAGACTATCTCAGTGTGAGAAGAGACAGAAACTCAAGTGAGGAAGTGTGGGTTTAACCTCTGAGCTTGGACTCTGTGTCCTGAGTGCTGATTGGTCGGGTGAAGAGGGCTCTGATTGGGGCCAGCTCTCACTAACTAGCCAGTAATTGAGGAGCTGATTGTTCTGCGTGTGAATTAAGGTGAAGGGGAAACTAACCTGTCTGCCTGTCTCTGCTCATCTCTGCCAAGTTTAGTCTGCAACACTTTGTGTAGGTACAATGCTTTATAACTTGTTACAACTATGTATAAGGCATTATAAGGCATTATAACAGCATCATAATGCATTTTACCTGTGGGCTTTAAGTAAAGTGTTACAGTTCAGTAAATTAATGTGAGGAGGGTGTTGTTGCCAGTTGAATCTCTGACCGTAGCATTTTTGTGTTTTTGTAATGCAAGTAGATTGAGTACATCAATTGATCATGCCACATAGGCCTGCCACATACTGTATGACTGATGTTGGTAGTCATTGATTTGATAGAAATTCACTGGTTTGGCTTTGTTCCATTGCTTCTTTAATAGAAGGACAGATTAGTATTATTATTATGCATGAAATATTGGCTTTGAATAATATGGGAACAGCAACACTACTAAAACAGAGAAAACAGAGGATTACAAGAGGCTTTTTGCTCCATAATGTGATTTTAAAAGAAAGAGTCTTACCTTTGTTCCATGTTTCCCAGTAAGGCTGGTGGGAGGTGGAGATTAGCTCAGAGAATGGAGTTTGTCTGAAAGCCGATTAGCCAGAACTGAAACAGGGCCAAATTGAGTTTTCTCTCTGTTAAAAAAAAGGCTGCTTGCTGTGTGTTCAGTCAAAAGTAAGAACTCTGAGAAATCATTCATATCATAATGAATGCCATTTCTACTTTGTGATCTTATGTTATTTTAATGCCTAGATGACATGCATTACATTGAATATTAGCAGGTAGACCGAGACGTGTTGTCATAATATAAATTGTGTCCTTAAAATGAACATATTTTTAAACGAGCATGATATTTGTACCATTCCATCATACATTATGACTGCATTATATTCTCAGAGGCATTTTAAATAGCCCAACTTCTGCATTTGAATGTCATTTAAATCTCATAGGATCTATTATTATGTCCTCTAGATCAGTGGTTCCCAACAAGGGGTACTAGGACCCCTGGGGGTACTTGACCTATCCACAGGGGGAACTTAAAAAGACTCATGGGTCCATAGGGTTACTGGTAAAACGCACGTGAGGGGTACTTCATGGGTACTCCGGGCAGAGCCAAATTCAGTTGGTGGTACGGTAACCAAAAAAGGTTGGGAACCACTGCTCTAGGTAGCTCTAAACACCACATAGCTTTAGTTGACTCTCTTTTGTTCCTATATTGCCACCTAATGGATACAAATAGTACATATCATTGTTCCTTTTGAATTGTTTTTTAAATTATTTTTTATGTCACCCAAAATCCCTTTAACTGCTTTTAAAACACAAATTATAATTTCAAATGTTGGAAATTGTAAGACCTACATAAATTCCCCTTCAATGCGTCCATTGAATGATGGGCCTACACCTGAAAGTGTAGTTACGATTGGCCTAAGAGGTATATGGTTCAAGATGCAAAGGCTGAAAAGAAGCCAGCATCCTGTACGCAAAGGATCAAAACTCACATTCTGCTTGACTTTTGAGACTGCGTATGATTGACAAATGGATATGTCAAATTGGGATTTCCAAATCGATGTCTCAAGTTTAACGTTAAAGTTTATTGTTTGAATACTTCAGACTAAATCGACAGGCTTTTTTAAGTTTGGATGTATCATAACTCAAGGCGAGACCCAGATGCAGACACAGGAGGTAGATGGTTGGAGTCTTAGATGTTTAATAATCCAAAAAGGAGTAGGCAAAAGAATGGTCGTGGACAGGCAAAAGGTCAAAACCAGATCAGAGTCCAGGAGGTACAGAGTGGCAGACAGGTTCGAGGTCAAGGCAGGTAGAATGGTCAGGCAGACGGATACAGAGTCCAGAATCAGGCAAGGGTCAAAACCAGGAGGACTAGAAAAAGGAGAAATAGCAAAAGCAGGAGAACGGGAAAAACCGCTGGTTGACTTGGACATACAAGACAAACTGGCACAGAGAGACAGAAAATACACTTCGGAAAATAAGCGACACCTGGAGAGGGTGGAGACAATAACAAGGACAGGTGAAACAGATCAGGGTGTGACAGGATATATCCAAATATAACCGAGCCGTGACCCACTGTCATCCACTTAACATTCTGCATGTTTCAGCCTGCGTAATGTGTTGGTTTGAGGCTATTTACAGTCCATGTGACAGTGCTTTTTTGTAGCCTGTACTGTATTGTATGGTACCCTATACCCTACTCCTCAGTCACTGTATAAACTAGCTAACAGCAGTGTTATCTGACAGACTGTCTGTCACTCCTCTCCTCCTCAAGGCCACAGCTATGAAATAGCTACAGTTGAAGTCGGAAGTTTACATACACCTTAGCCAAATACATTTCAACTCAGTTTTTCACAATTCCTGACTTTTAATCCTAGTAAAAATTCCCTGTCTTAGGTCAGTTAGGATCACCCCTTTATTTTAAGGATGTGAAATGTCAGAATAATAGTAGAGAGAATGATTTATTTCAGCTTTTATTTCTTTCATCACATTCCCAGTGGGTCAGAAGTGTACATACACTCAATTAGTATTTGGTAGCATTGCCTTTAAATTGTTTAACTTGGGTCAAACGTTTCTGGTAGCCTTCCACAAGCTTCCCACAATAAGTTGGGTGTCACGTCCTGACCCTAGTAAGATGTCATTTTCTATAGTAGAGTAGGGCAGGGTGTGACAGGGGGTGTTTTGTGTTGTTCTATGTGTTCTATTTCTATGTTTAAGTTCTAGTTTGTCTATTTCTATGTTGGGATTTTTTGTGGTTGATCTCTAATTGGAGGCAGCTGATCCTTATTTGCCTCTGATTAGAGATCATATTTAAGTAGGAGTTTTTCTCTTCCTGTTTGTGGGTTATTATTTTTTGAGTATTGTGTTTTTCTCTCTGCGTCACGGTTTGTTGTTTTGTTTTTTCAAGTAATTTAAGTGTATTGCATTTCAGTTTCACGTTTAATAAATATGTGGAACTACGAACACGCTGCATTTTCGTCCGCTCCTTCGAACAGCCGACATTGGGTGAATTTTGGCCCATTCCTCCTGACAGAGTTGGTGTAACTGAATCAGGTTTGTAGGCCTCCTTGCTCGCACACATTTTTTCAGTTCTGCCCACAAATTTTCTATGGGATTGAGGTCAGGGCTTTGTAATGGCCACTCCAATACCTTGACTTTGTTGTCCCTAAGCCATTTTGCCACGTCTTTGGAAGTATGCTTGGGGTCATTGTTCATTTAGAAGACCCATTTGCGACCAAACTTTAACTTCCTGACTGATGTCTTGAGACGTTGCTTCAATATACAGTGAGGGAAAAAAGTATTTGATCCCCTGCTGATTTTGTTTGTTTGCCCACTGACAAAGAAATGATCAGTCTATAATTTTAATGGTAGGTTTATTTGAACAGTGAGAGACAGAATAACAACAAAAAAATCCTGAAAAACACGTCAAAAATATTAGAAATTAATTTGCATTTTAATGAGGGAAATAAGTATTTGTCCCCCTCTCAATCAGAAAGATTTCTGGCTCCCAGGTGTCTTTTATACAGATAAGGAGCTGAGATTAGGAGCACACTCTTAAAGGGAGTGCTCCTAATCTCAGTTTGTTACCTGTATAAAAGACATCTGTCCACAGAAGCAATCAATCAATCAGATTCCAAACTCTCCACCATGGCAAAGACCAAAGAACTCTCCAAGGATGTCAGGGACAAGATTGTAGACCTACACAAGGCTGGAATGGGCTACAAGACCATCGCCAAGCAGCTTGGTGAGAAGGTGACAACAGTTGGAAGAAACACAAAAGAACTGTCAATCTCCCTCGGCTTGGGGCTCCATGCAAGATCTCACCTCGTGGAGTTGCAATGATTATGAGAACGGTGAGGAATCAGCCCAGAACTACACGGGAGGATCTTGTCAATGATCTCAAGGCAGCTGGGACCATAGTCACAAAGAAAACAATTGGTAACACACTACGCCGTGAAGGACTGAAATCCTGCAGCGCCCGCAAGGTCCCCCTGCTCAAGAAAGCACATATACATGCCCGTCTGAAGTTTGCCAATGAACATCTGAATGATTCAGAGGACAACTGGGTGAAAGTGTTGTGGTCAGATGAGACCAAAATGGAGCTCTTTGGCATCAACTCAACTCGCCGTGTTTGGAGGAGGAGGAATGCTGCCTATGACCCCAAGAACACCATCCCCACCGTCAAACATGGAGGTGGAAACATTATGCTTTGGGAGTGTTTTTCTGCTAAGGGTACAGGACAACTTCACCGCATCAATGGGACGATGGACGGGGCCATGTACCGTCAAATCTTGGGTGAGAACCTCCTTCCCTTAGCCAGGGCATTGAAAATGGGTCGTGGATGGGTATTCCAGCATGACAACGACCCAAAACACATGGCCAAGGCAACAAAGGAGTGGCTCAAGAAGAAGCACATAAAGGTCCTGGAGTGGCCTAGCCAGTCTCCAGACCTTAATCCCATAGAAAATCTGTGGAGGGAGCTGAAGGTTAGAGTTGCCAAACGTCAGCCTCAAAACCTTAATGACTTAGAGAAGATCTGCAAAGAGGAGTGGGACAAAATCCCTCCTGAGATGTGTGCAAACCTGGTGGCCAACTACAAGAAACGTCTGACCTCTGTGATTGCCAACAAGGGTTTTGCCACCAAGTACTAAGTCATGTTTTGCAGAGGGGTCAAATACTTATTTCTCTCATTAAAATGCAAATCAATTTCTAACATTTTTTACATGCGTTTTTCTGGATTTTTTTGTTGTTATTCTGTCTCTCACTGTTCAAATAAACCTACCATTAAAATTATAGACTGATCATTTCTTTGTCAGTGGGCAAACGTACAAAATCAGCAGGGGATCAAATACTTTTTTCCCTCACTGTATCCACATAATTTTCCTCCCTTATGATACCATCTAGTTTGTGAAGTGCACAAGTCCCTCCTGCAGCAAAGCACCCCCACAACATGATGCTGCCACCCCCGTGCTTCACGTTTGGGATAGTCTTCTTCGGCTTGCAAGCCTCCCCCGCTTTCCTCCTAACATAATGATGGTCATTATAGCCAAACAGTTCTATGTTTGTTTCATCAGACCAGAGGACATTTCTCCAAAAAGTACGATCTTTGTCCCCATGTGCAGTTGCAAACCGTAGTCTGGCTTTTTATGGAGGTTTTGGAGCATTGGCATCTTCCTTGCTAAACGGCCTTTCAGGTTATGTCGATATAGGACTCGTTTTACTGTGGATATAGATACTTTTGTACCTGTTTCCTCCAGCATCTTGACAAGGTCCTTTGTTGTTGTTCTGGGAATGATTTGCACGTTTTGCACCAAAGTACGTTCATCTCTAGGAGACAGAATGCGTATCCTTCCTGAGCGGTATGACAGCTGCGTGGTCCCATGGTGTTTATACCTTCAGGCGTTTGGAAATTGCGGCCAAGGATGAACCAGACTTGTGGAGGTCTACAATTTTTTTCTGAGGTCTTGGATTATTTCTTTTGATTTTACCATGATGTCAAGCAAAGAGGCACTGAGTTTGAAGGTAGGCCTTTAAATACATCCACAGGTACACCTCCAACTGACTCAAATTATGTCAATTAACCTATCAGAAGATTCTAAAGCCATGACATCATTTTATGGAATTTTCCAAGCTGTTTAAAGGCACAGTCAAATTAGTGTATGTAAACTTCTGACCCACTGGAATTGTGATACAGTGAATTATAAGTGAAATAATCTGTCTGTAAACAGTTGTTGGAAAAATGACTTGTGTCATGCACAAAGTAGATGTCCTAACCGACTTGCCAAAACTATAGTTTGTTAAGAAATTTGTGGAGTGGTTGAAAAACGAGTTTATGTTCCTCAAAGGGGAGATGTAAGGTGGGATTGGAGGAAAGGGGTAGGGCGAACGCCGGGATGGGGCGGGGTGTACTTGTTGCCACTGTGTTCCCAGGAGGAGAAAAGAGAGACAGTAACCTCTCCTCCTCTCCCCTCACTATGACAGCTTAACCATGGTCACCCACTAACTAATGGCCGTGGGACAACATTTATCTTGTTGCACTTTTCACCATAGAGGCTCTTGGAAAATATAGGGCGGGTGACTTACTACACCTGTACATGAGATACATTCAAAGTGTGTAGATTACATCTACCGATATTTGTTTCCCCCCACCCTTTTTTACTCAACACTTTAGCCACACATTCACATGCACACTCTATCAATAAATCAATCATCCTCAATAAGGAAGATGTTGCATCATTGATGCAGTATGTCTCCATTGAGATTCCAAAATCCACCCTGAAGCATGTATTTTGATTGTCCTTGTAGTTTATGATATCGAGGTCTACCACACACAAGCACACGCGCGCATACACACAAACAAGCACACACACACACCGGTCGTGTTCCTCTGCCCAGGCATTTCTGATGCATGCCAGATCTTACAACGCCTGGATTGGTATTTGAAGTATCAGCTAACCACATCATGTTATAACAATCTGTCAGTTGATGACACAGTCGATGACATGGTGGGGTGGATATCATTCAGAAAATTAAAACAATTAGTGTATCGCTTTAATTTCAAGACACTCACCATCAGTGTCAGAAAGGTATTTACTGGAGCGCAGGCACCAGTTATGGTGTATTGAGAGTAATGTGTTTGAGATGAAGTAGAATCTATTATGTAGTGGCCCCTTTCTATCACTAGAGAGCGCTCTACTGACACTCTTCTATTTCATAGCGACCCCTCAAAGATGGCTAGATAATAAACTGTACATAAAAAGGCCCAACCTGGCTGTGAAAAGAAATACGTGTTTGATAGTGTATGCATTTAAAAAAAATGTATGTATATGAGGTATACTTGTAAAACTTTTTAAATAAACTGTATAAGTGGACCTCGCTTTGACATTCACACACAACTCCAGAGGAAGTGCTTTGGTTCTGCTAATAACTTTATTTAAATAAGACACAAGATTTCTATGTTGATTCAAATAAAAAAGAGTCATCAGCCACACACAGATGTCCATAACATAACAAACAAAAACAATGTGTGTAGCGTTGCATCAGGACCAGTCATCTGAGAACAGTGGGCGGACTCTCACAGTAGACCTAAAGGTACTGTACCCTCGGTATGCAAGCTCATCGCCTAACAACATTCTCCAATAACATCTTTGAACACACACCAAGGAAATGCTGTGCAAAACAGATGAAAACCAAACGTTGCCCTGTACGACGGCTTCTAATCAGTCTTTCTGTGTTTTTTCTACATGTTACCTATGGGCTAATCTTGCAACAGCGGTCTCTACTAACACAGAGGTGAGAGGAGCACATTCAAAGCTTTGTTAGTGTGTTTGGTTGCTGTACACAGGAACATTGTAGCATTTTTGTATGAATCTTTCCACCGCTGGTTGATAGTTCATTTGTTGGTGGTATTGTTGTTGTAAAATGTGTTTTGGATACATTTACATTTCAGTCATTTAGCAGACGCTCTTATCCAGAGCGACTTACAGTAGTGAATGCATACATTTCATAATTTTTTTTTTCTGTGCTGGCCCCCCATGGGAATTGACCCCACAACCCTGGCGTTGCAAACACCATGCTCTACCAACTGAGCTACAGGGATAGTTTATTTTTTGTTTTTTTTGTCTTGTTTCCTCTTCCAAGGCAGGTCAAAAACATTCATGGGCCCTTACACTCTCCTCCTATAACTTTCACACTCCCCTCCTATAACTTTCACACTTTACTCCTCCTATAACTTTCACACACTCTCCTCCTATAACTTTCACACACACTCCTATAACTCACTCTCCCCTCCTATAACTTTCCCTCTCCCCTCCTATAACTTTCACACACCCCTTCTATAACTTTCACACACCCCTCCTTCTGTAACTTCCACACTCTCCTCCTCCTATAACTTTCACACACCCCTCCTTCTGTAAATTCCACACTCTCCTCCTCCTATAACTTTCACACTCCCCTCCTATAACTTTCCCTCTCCCCTCCTATAACTTTCACACACCCCTTCGATAACTTTCACACACCCCTCCTTCTGTAACTTCCACACTCTCCTCCATCTATAACTTCCACACTCTCCTCCATCTATAACTTCCACACTCCTCCATCTATAACTTTCACACTCTCCTCCTTCTAACTTTCACACTCTCCTCCTTCTAACTTTCACACACTCCTCCAATAACTTTCACACTCTCCTCCTATAACTTTCACACACTCCTCCAATAACTTTCACACTCTCCTCCTATAACTTTCACACTCTCCTCCTATAACTTTCACACTCTCCTCCATCTATAACTTTCACACTCTCCTCCATCTATAACTTTCACACTCCTCCATCTATAACTTTCACACTCCTCCATCTATAACTTCCACACTCCTCCATCTATAACTTTCACACTCTCCTCCTTCTATAACTTTCACACTCTCCTCCTTCTAACTTCCACACTCTCCTCCTTCTAACTTCCACACTCTCCTCCTTCTAACTTTCACACTCTCCTCCTTCTAACTTTCACACTCTCCTCCTTCTAACTTTCACACTCTCCTCCTTCTAACTTTCACACTCTCCTCCTTCTAACTTTCACACTCTCCTCCTTCTAACTTTCACACTCTCCTCCTTCTAACTTTCACACTCTCCTCCTTCTAACTTTCACTCCCCTCCTCCTATAACTTTCACTCCCTCCTCCTCCTATAACTTTCACACTCTCCTCCTCCTATAACTTTCACACTCTCCTCCTCCTATAACTTTCACACTCTCCTCCTCCTATATCTTTCACACACTATCCTATAACTTTCACTCTCCTCCTCCTATAACTTTCACACACTCCCCTCCTTCTATAACTTGCACACACTCAGTGATGGTCAAAACAACACACAAACTGGTTAATCACATCAACAACCAATCCTTTTATTGTGTTTGTGCATGACCTTTGGCCCCACAGATCCAATGAGGAGCATGTTGTCTTGTTTCCTCTTCCAAGGCAGGTCAAAAACATTCATGGGCCCTTACACACTCTCCTCCTATAACTTTCACACTTTACTCCTCCTATAACTTTCACTCTTCCCTCCTATAACTTTCACACACACTCCTATAACTTTCCCTCTCCCCTCCTATAACTTTCCCTCTCCCCTCCTATAACTTTCACACACCCCTTCTATAACTTTCACACACCCCTCCTTCTGTAACTTCCACACTCTCCTCCTTCTGTAACTTTCACACTCTCCTCCTCCTATATCTTTCACACACTATCCTATAACTTTCACTCTCCTCCTCCTATAACTTTCACACACTCCCCTCCTTCTATAACTTGCACACACTCAGTGATGGTCAAAACAACACACAAACTGGTTAATCACATCAACAACCAATCCTTTTATTGTGTTTGTGCATGACCTTTGGCCCCACAGATCCAATGAGGAGCATGTTGTCTTGTTTCCTCTTCCAAGGCAGGTCAAAAACATTCATGGGCCCTTACACACTCTCCTCCTATAACTTTCACACTTTACTCCTCCTATAACTTTCACTCTTCCCTCCTATAACTTTCACACACACTCCTATAACTTTCCCTCTCCCCTCCTATAACTTTCCCTCTCCCCTCCTATAACTTTCACACACCCCTTCTATAACTTTCACACACCCCTCCTTCTGTAACTTCCACACTCTCCTCCTTCTGTAACTTCCACACTCTCCTCCTTCTGTAACTTCCACACTCTCCTCCTTCTGTAACTTCCACACTCTCCTCCTTCTGTAACTTCCACACTCTCCTCCTTCTGTAACTTTCACACTCTCCTCCTTCTGTAACTTTCACACTCTCCTCCTGTAACTTTCACACTCCCCTCCTGTAACTTTCACACTCTCCTCCTCCTATAACTTTCACACTCTCCTCCTCCTATAACTTTCACACTCTCCTCCTCCTATAACTTTCACTCTCCTCCTCCTATAACTTTCACACACCCCTTCTATAACTTTCACTCTCCTCCTCCTATAACTTTCACACACCCCTTCTATAACTTTCACACTCCTCCTCCATCTATAACTTTCACACTCCTCCTCCATCTATAACTTTCACACTCCTCCTCCAATAACTTTCACACTCCTCCTCCAATAACTTTCACACTCCTCCTCCAATAACTTTCACACACTCCTCCTCCAATAACTTTCACACTCTCCTCCTCCAATAACTTTCACACTCTCCTCCTATAACTTTCACTCTCCTATAACTTTCACACACTCCCCTCCTTCTATAACTTGCACACACTCAGTGATGGTCAAAACAACACACAAACTGGTTAATCACATCAACAACCAATCCTTTTATTGTGTTTGTGCATGACCTTTGGCCCCACAGATCCAATGAGGAGCGAGCTGATTGGGTGAGCTGATGAACACTGATGACCTGCTAGCCAATAGCTATGTGCTCTGGTGACATCATATCCAGTGCTGGTTTATGTGTCGAGTAATGGCTTTCTCAACAGGCTGTTAGGCTTTTCACACTACTGAGCCATACCGGGCCGAGCCACCATAGTTGCTGGAACCGTGCTGGAAAAGAAATGATCAGAGCCAGCACAGTACAGTCCTATAGTGTGAATCTGGCTTAAGTGCTGATTTGGCTCTATACTCCAAACCAAAGGAATGAGAGAGAGGAAATGGAGTGGTGAAGAAGAAGCGAAACATATCCGACCCAACGGACACCAACACCTTGTCTATTATTGCACACATCTAGTTAACCAATGCCACATAGTTAATGTATGTTAGTCATTGGATAAGCTATATCGCTTGATAATAAGGTGCTAAATGATTAAAAACAACATCAACATTGCATTGATATTTTTAAAAGCCTTATAGTATATCTAACAATGAACAAGAGTATCAATGCAGACAAGAATTCCACAAGCACACATTAGCATATCAAAATAAATAATGTTTCTGATTATGGTTTATCTTTGACTTGAATGTCTTATTAAAGGAATCATGTACAGGTGGGTGTGTTGTTGTGTTCCATGCAAGAATGATGTTACAGACAAATCTGCAGAGGGAATTATTGTGCACAGAATCAAATATGGGGCGCTCATAGGATAATTGCTTCTTTGAGGAAGATGATGTCAATAATTACTCATGAGTTATGACATTCTGAAGTGTAATGCTTTACAAAGACATGGACTGGATAAGGATCAGGACAGTTTACTCCTTCCCTTAGAAATCCAAAGATGAAACATCTACCAATTCTGCAGGTGCAATAAACCTACTAGGTCCTCTCTAATTAAACCTTAAACTCAGCGCACCGGAGGGCCTAAAGATCAACGTTTGGACATGACGTGATGAGTCTTCTCGACCCCTAACCAGCTACAATCTCATGGAATGTCTTATGAAACAATAGTAAAGCATTATGTTGTCTATGTGATATTAAAACAGTCTCAGACTGGACATCACCTGAATGTAACCAATGAAATGCTTATTTTATGTGATGTTACTGCAGGCCATGACTTGACTAGGACCAGTCAACCCAGACTGACCTGAAGTTGAACACTGAAGTTGCTACCTGACCTTGACCACAGCACAACGGCTGCAGATGGTCCGACCACACAGAATCGTCAGGCTTTGACAGTCATGGTCATTATTGACTTCTCTCAAACATGCACAGCCGTTATCTCTCACAGTGGTCTTGGTCTGTTACTAGTCACTCATAAAGACAGCCAAGACACCTAACAACCAGTGGTGTAAAGTACTTCAGTAAAAATACTTTAAAGTACTACTTAAGTCATTTTTTGGGGTATCTGTACTTTACTTTACTATTTATATTTTTGACAACTTCTACTTTTACTTCACTACATTCCTAAAGAAAATAATGTACTTTTTACTCCACACATTTTATCTGACACCCAAAAGTACTTGTTACATGTTGAATGCTTAGCAGGACAGGAAAATGGTCCAATTCCCGCACTTATCAAGACAACAATGGTCATCCCTTCTGCCTCTGAACTGGCGGACTCACATAGGCATCTTTAGGAAATGATGTCTGAGTGTTGGAGTGTGCCCCTGGCTATCCATACAATTTAAAAACAAGAAAACGGTGCTGCCTGCTTTGCTTAATAGAAGGAATTTGAAATTATTTATACTTTTACTTTTGATACTTAAGTACATTTATAACCAAATACTTTTAGACTTTTACTCAATTAGGATTTTACTGGGTGAGTTTTACTTTTACTTGAGTAACTTTCTATTAAGGTATCTATCCTTTTACTCAAGTATGACATTGGGGACTTTTTCCACCACTGCTAACAACACAGTCAACCTTTCATGTCAACCAAGCACAGGTCAAGTCTTGGGACAGCACATCATAACACCATGGAATGTCTAGGGGGAATAACATGTTCAGAATTTCTGGAATGGAATCTGGAATGAGAGAAAGCAAAGCTTCAACAAGGAAATGCAGTCGGAGCTGAGTCAATCTGTGTCATGGAATATGGGCATACATTCCAAATTTCCTGAGTTTAGACTCCGTTTGTGATATATACCTGAAGCAAGGCCAGACGCAATGGAGACTGTGCAACGGATTGTTGTGGCCATTTAGAATTTTCTTCTTTATGTCTTTTTTCCCACTTTTTTGATTATTCTTTGCATGTTTCAAAGGAGGTTTGGAAACATAACCTGGATTGTGTAAACATAAATCCTGAATATTTTTTTTCTTCCTTTCTCTGTTACTGTACATAACATAACACAGCAATACACAGTTTTCAATTTAAACAAGCGTTGTTTTTTTCTTTTCATAAGATATATAATGTGTAATATGGTGTATAGAGCTTATTCATACTGTGGAGAATGTCAAAACAGAACACAATAACACATAAGTTAAAGAGATTCTCCGGTACTTTTGTATACTTTTTAGCCAGTAGTTCTGAAAGTAGCACACACGAGCCAAAAGTAGTCCCTGAAAATTGCGTACTACTTCACATATGCGATTGCTCTCTCTCTCGCTGAGCCATTAGGTCCACCCTGCAGCTTCATTGGATAACGCTGGGCCGGCCTCCTGCTAGCTGTCGTTCAAATGCCAGGGGCTGAAGCTCATTGGCTAGAACTCGAATTGCTAGGGGGATGGCTGGCCTATGTAGGGGGAAATGTAGAAGAAAATGGCACAGCACATCTTCAAGAAAATAGTGGCTTTCAAACTAGGAATTTCGTGGCTAATTGAGGTAAGACAGTAATTCTGCTCATAGATTATGCATGTATATACTACACATTGACACATCCAGCCCAAAGCGAAAGGTTTAAAATATACTTTCTTAGTTGGCAAAGTACCGGAGCATGTCTTTAATCTTAAACACACTGCCAGTTTAAAACGCATGCCCCTTATCCAAAGTGTCTCATTTTCTTCCCATCCATCCCATGCCAGCGTCCAATATCTCTACTTATTACGTGCTGTTAAAGATCATCATGTCTATCTCTGACAGGAACAGTGCTTTAGGAATAGGCTAGGAACATGTGGGACACTTGTCTTTGTTTTCTCAGTTGTTTGTTGTTGTTGTCGTCGTCAGGTACATTGTTGCTAGCACTACGCCATGCAGAGTGTGTAGAGTTCAGCAGAGACAGAGATAAGAGGAGGGGGGAGGTCATTTAGAGAAAGGAGACCAGACTTCCGTGATGATGATGATGATGATGGTGGTGGGGTGTAATAACCAAATGATTAACAACAATAAGAAACAGAACAGTGACAGAGGCCAGCTCTGCCCAGGTCTAGCTGATGGCCAGGCTGTCTGTCTGAAGGGCAGTCTCTGGTGTCTCCTCCGGCTGGGGAGAGGTGGGCGTTGCAGGGGCAGCTTCCTCGGGGGTGGGAGGGTCGTCTGTGCTGGTGGAGGTGTGGACCTGAGAGGGGAGGACACGGCAGAATGCTGACATCATTGAGCTGGGGCCGGCCTCGGGGTCATCATCGGGGTGAGAGGTCACAGAGAGGTGCAGGGCACCGGGGGTCAGTCTGACGGGGCAGAAGGCGGAGCCGGTGGAGATGAAGTTGACCTTGTTCTTGTCGGGGCAGGAGAAGAGAGGGACGGACGCTGACTGCCTGGAGCTGGACAGACAAAGGAAAAAGTAAGAGACGGCGTGTTAACTCTTTTCATGAGTAACTGACCTTCAGTATTAACGACTTGGAAAATGTGGTGCGATAAAAGAGATCCTAAAAAAATCGAATCAAACCCTCCTGGACCAGGTCCCTGGTCTCTTGCTGTGCTTACCTCATTTCCTCAAACACCTTGATCTTCTCACAGCCCTCTGGGGGTTCTCTCTTGAACATGTAGCTGTTGTTGGGTTTAGGAGACGAGGCAAACTTAGGCAGCGGAGAGCTACTGCCACTGTCTGTAGACAGAGACAGGGACAATGGTCAGAAACAGTCAGACACAAACACAGTCCACGTTGGGATTTCAGAGCCATGCTCAAGGGCACAACAACAGGATGGACAATGGAGGCCTTGCCCTTGGTCTGAGATGGAATTCTGACAGTCCTACCTTTATCCCTGTCGTAGAGCAGATCGTCGGTGGAGTAAGGGCTGCCCCCGTGTGAGCCGGACCCCGGGGGGCAGGCAGGAGAGGGACAGGGGGACAGGCTGGAACTACTGCTGGAGCGGCCGGGGGCAGAGGGAGTCTGTGTGTCCACGCTGCGGGTACTGCTGCTACGCTGCTGGGGGGGAAAGGGGGCTCGCCGCCCGTCTGGTACCTCCAACACCTGGGGAGGGCAGGGGGATGAGGGGGGAGAGAGAGCAAGATGTTGGTCAGTAAATATTTGCAAGTAATAGGATTGACAGTGACACAACAGGTGAATGAATGGTTGCGTTGGTGTGCGTGTCTACTCCTCTGTCACCTCCAGACACATGAGCCTGACTGAAGTCACCCTTGACTGGGAGTGTAAATATGCAGCCTTGTCTCATAGACTAGATGTAAAATAGTAATTGTAAATCCGGGACACTCAAATGAGTATGATATGTTACGTTTGGTATGGTTACATAAGACAGGTTACTTAAGGCAAAAAAGGAAAGGAGGGTGGTTGGCCTGGGTGTATAACGCAAACGTCTAGCAACCCAAAGGTTGTGGGTTCAACTCTCAAGTTAGCGTTAGCCACCTAGCTAGTGTTAGCAACAACAAATTGCAATTCATAACATATCGTACAAATTGTAATTCGTAACATATCATACGAAATGAATGATGGACATCCACAAATTAATAAATACCATACGAAACGGGACCATCAGAGTCCAGGTTGAAATATGTGATCGTATATGTCTAACAGTCCGTCCCCCCACCTTGAGCTCTTCCTTCTCTCCGTTGTTGTCTCTGATGAAGACCTTCTCCAGCTCGTGGTTGATTCCCTCCATGCTGCTGGGCACTCTAGTGATGGAGGGCTTGGGCACCGTCATGTTGGACATCTGAGATGACTTAGACATGCAGGACCACTGCAGGGACCAGGGACACAACCGCAGAGAGAGACATTCAAAAAGGAAACCTCCAACTTACACATATCATAAGAAGCACAGTTTTTGAGATTAAGCTTCTCTGGCATGTTGGGTTGGCGGGGGCGCAGAGTTTGAACGTCTGGGCCAATTGCATTGGTTCCACTCTGCCAAACAAGCTAAATCACACACACCGTTATATTTTAACTCAGGTTTGGATGGCAGTTTTGTGCCTCACCTGTGCTTGGTTGGTGGTGGTGTTGATGGTGTTGTTAGGTCCCTGTAAAGGAGACAGGCTGTCTTTGTCTCTATGATACTGAGACTGACGACCTCCCTGCTGCTGCTTACTACCGCCACGCAGCTGCTGCCGGAGCTTGGCTATCTGCTGAGGAGAACAGTGGAGGAGGAGAGGAAGGAGGAAGAGAGGAGGGGGAAGTGGAGAGGGAGAGGAGAAGAGAGGGAGAAAGACAGAGACAAAGAGAGAAAATAAACATGGGGAAAGAGAGAGAAAGGAATAGTAGCATGTTAACAGCTGAACTTTGTCTCATGTAGCCTATTTCATCTTATCACGTTTTTGACACCAATATATCCACCAGGGGTCGCCATAGCTCAGGGAAAAGACCCAAGGCAGCTCCAGTAATTAATACATCAGATCACATGTAGAGCTGGAAATGTATGTTCTTTAACTAGGCAAGTCAGTTAAGAACAAATTATTTTTTGCAAAGACGGCCTACACCGGCCAAACCCGGACGACACTGGGCCAATTGTGCACCGCCCTATGGGACTCACAATCACGGCCGGTTGTGATACAGCCTGGAATCGAACCAGGGTGTCATTTAGAAATGTCCTTGTTTTTGAGTTGCAAAGAAAAAGCCATATCTCAGACTGGCCAATAAAAAGAAAAGATTAAGATGGGCAAAAGAACACAGACACTGGACAGAGGAAGATTAGTTTGAGGTGTTTGGATTAGAGGTCGACCGATTATGATTTTTCAATGATTCAATTATTTCAATTATTACCGATAATTGGAGGACCAAAAAAAGCCGATACCGATTAATCGGACGATTTTTATATATTTGTAATAATGACAATTACAACAATACTGAATGAACAATGAACACTTTTATTTTAACTTAATATAATACATAAATAACATCTATTTAGTCTCAAATAAATAATGAAACATGTTCAATTTGGTTTAAATAATGCAAAACCCCAGTGTTGGAGAAGAAAGTAAAAGTGCACGTGCCATGTAAAAAAGCTAACCTTTAAGTTCCTTGCTCAGAACATGAGAAAGCTGGTGGTTCAATATTCCCTGTTCTTTAATATTCCCAGTTAAGAACTTTTGGTTGTAGTTATTAGGAATTATGACGCGTCAACTATTTCTCTCTATACCATTTGTATTTCATATACCTTTGACTATTGGATGTTCTTATAGGCACTTTAGTATTGCCAGCCTAATCTCGGGAGTTGATAGGCTTGAAGTCATAAACAGCGCTGTGCTCAAGCATTGCTAAGAGCTGCTGGCAAACGCAGTAAAGCGCTGTTTGAATGAATGCTTACGAGCCTGCTGCTGCCTACTACCGCTCAGTCAGACTGCTCTATCAAATATCAAATTATAGACTTAATTATAATATAATAAACACAGAAATACGAGCCTTTGGGCATTAATATGGTCAAATCCAGAAACGATCATTTTGAAAACAGCACAGAAAAAAAAAAGGGAATTTTTTTTTATGAAATGAAATGTATGCATTCACTACTGTAAGTCGCTCTGGATAAGAGCGTCTGCTAAATGACTAAAATGTAAAAACATTTAAAAAAAATAAATGTAAATGAAAACAAAACGTTTATTCTTTCAGTGAAATATGGAACTGTTCTGTATTTTATCTTATGGGTGGCAACCCTAAGTCTAAATATTGCTGTTACATTGCACAACCTTCAATTTATGTCATAATTATGTGAAGGAAAGGCAGCACAATTCTGGCAAATTAATTACAGTCCTTGTTAGGAAGAAATGGTCGCATATACCGAGTTGCCAAACGTCAGCCTCGAAACCTTAATGACTTGGAGAAGATCTGCAAAGAGGAGTGGGACAAAATCCCTCCTGAGATGTGTGCAAACCTGGTGGCCAACTACAAGCAACGTCTGACCTCTGTGATTGCCAACAAGGGTTTTGCCACCAAGTACTAAGTCATGTTTTGCAGAGGGGATCAAATACTTATTTCCCTCATTAAAATGCTAATAATTTTGTAACATTTTTGACATGCGTTTTTCTGGATTTTTTTGTTGTTATTCTGTCTCTCACTGTTCAAATAAACCTACCATTAAAATTATAGACTGATCATTTCTTTATCAGTGGACAAACGTACAAAATCAGCAGGAGATCAAATACTTTTTTCCCCCCACTGTACATTTGTGCAACGATTGTGCTTTTTTTGCGAATGCGCTTTTGTTAGATCATCACCCGTTTGGCGGAGTTGAAGTAGGCTGTGATTCGATGATAAATGAACAGGCAACGCAGGACATGCTAGTTAACTACACATGGTTGATGATATTACTAGGTTAACTAGTGATTATGTGAAGATTGATTGTTTTTACAAGTTAAGTTTAATGCTATCTAGCAACTTACCTTGGCTCCTTGCAGCCACAAGGTCCTTTTGATGCTGCACTCGCATAACAGGTAGTCAGCCTGCCATGCAGTTTCCTCGTGGATTGCAATGTAATCGGCCACAATCGGCGTCCAAAAAGGCCGATTACCGATAGTTATGAAAACGTGAAATCGGCCCTAATTAATCGGCCATGCCAATTAATCGGTCGACCTCTCGTTCGGATCACAAAGAAGAACATTCGTGAGACGCAGAAAAAATAAAAAGATGCTGGAGGAGTGCTTGACGCCATCTGTCAAGCATGGTGGAGGCAATGTGATGGTCTGGGGGTGCTTTGGTGGTGGTAAAGTGGGAGATTTGTACAGGGTAAAAGGGATCTTGACGAAGGAAGGCTATCACTCCATTTTTCAATGCCTTACCCATACCCTGTGGACGGTGCTGAATTGGGGCCAATTTCCTCCTAGAACAGGACAATGACCCAAAGCACAGCTCCAAACTATGCAAGAACTATTTAGGTAAGAAGCAGTCAGCTGGTATTCGGTCTATAATGGAGTGGCCAGCAGAGACAGTAGATCTCAACCCTATTGAGCTGCTGTGGGAGCAGCTTGACAGTATGGTACATAAGAAGTGCCCATCAAGCCAATCCAATTTGTGGGAGGTGCTTCAGGAAGCATGGGGTGAAATCTCTTCCGATTACCTCAACAAATTGACAATTAGAATGCCAAAGGTCTGCAAGGCTGTAATTCCTGCAAATGGAGGATTCTTCGATGAAAGCAACCTTGTCAACGTCTTGACTATATTTCCTATTCATTTTGCAACTCATTTCATGTATGTTTTCATGGAAAACAAGGACATTTTTAAGTGACCCAAACTTTTGAATGGTAGTGTACATCTAAAGGAGACAGTGTGAAAGGAAGGCGACTAGCTGGCAGGATAGTCATTGATCTAATAGCTAAAGGAAGAATCCATAAAACGTAAAACGAGCACACAGACTGGGTCAATTTGAGTATGCAAACATCTTAAAAGGCCATTTACGATGTAGTTAATGTATTTCATTTGCATGGTGCCGTTCACACCTTTGAAAGCCCCACAGACGGCGCTAAACTGCATCTAACAGAAGATATGACAGTGTATTGGCTTCCTTATCTGGTTTGAGAATCCCCTGTGCTCTGACCAATAAGGACAAAGGGCTAGAACTCCTGTCCTGTGTGGCTCTAGGTATATATTTGACCCAAATCTTTATGTCTTTATAATTCTGCATCCATATTAGCCCACAGAGGAAAGTTCCAATTGCCAAAATAGCCTTTTGAACTCTCAGACAAGTGGGGGCCTTCCTATATCAGATGGAAGCACAGTACAGTTAATGGCAAATCAGATAAACAGTTGCTTGCCACATGGTAGCCATCTTATTCTTATTATGTAGGCGGCATCTCACTACCAGCCAGGACAAGCCCAGACATGTTATTTACCCTGCGCCTTTACACAGAAGTCATTGTAGGCTCAGTCATTTTACCATAGTAGCACAACACAGGTCACCTTTTACACCAGCAAGACATGCTATGGTGGAAGAAGATAAAGGATGGTTTGTGTAAATGCATTGTGAAACATTCCACCAAGTCTTTTTACTATAGAAACACAACACAAACACCCAGCCTAACAGGAGGCTCTGTCTGAATGGACAGGCTGATATGTGATCCACTTTCTTTAGCCATCATGAACCTGGTGCACTCAACAGTTAGTCAGCTTTCCAGATATAAAGAATCACTAGGTGTTAATAAACCAAATCTCTCCTATGATGCTGGGTCCAAAATAAACAAACTCAAACACACATACTGCAAACTCACTCAAGCCTTATATTCTTACTCTTCCCTTCCCTGCACTTTCCCAGCGATTCACTAATAATACATACCACTAGTACAGGTAGTGCACAGTAGCTAACTGAAAACCCAGTCAGCAGCTGTGACAAAGTATGAATGTGTTCGTTGTCCGGCAGCGTTACATGGCAAGTCAACAAACATGTTGTCCCTGCAACATTGCTGTGTGTGTGCGTGCACGGGTGAGTGTGAGCTGTAAGACATTAAGCTGGGCCGGGCAGCACTACACAGGGCTGAAAGTGTAGCGAGTACATCCTATATAACGCTGGGGAAATAAGATCACAACAAGAGATAAGTGACAGGAAGTGTTTGTAAATAATGAGGTCTATGAGGTTAGGATTACTGTGGATTATGGGTTGCTTAATAACGCTGGGATCTCTTGAGGTTATATAGCCCTAACTGAAGGAGACTTCAACTCAACCCCTCTGCACTGCAGCTCCACTACAGCCCCAAGCTCCACTACTAGTACTAAGGAACATGCCTGAACACCACTATTTTAGCTGTTCCCCGGCTGCTAAACTAGGACGGAGAGAGAAAACGAGAGAGAGAGAGAGAGACAAACAGGGAGATAGAGAGAGACAAATGGGAGAGAGAGAGAGACAAACAGAGAGATGGAGACAGAAAGGGGAGAGAAAGAATGAAAGAAAGAGAGAGGTTAAAAGAGAAAGAGGAATCCGAGGCCTGCCTGGCTGTCTTTCCTGTCCATAAATTGCCAGTTGGGTTATGTGTCTGGTTAGTTAACGAGGGAGATAGACAGTGTTATCTGTCTCCTCCCTGCCTGTGGCATTATAGCACCAGGGTGGAGCTGAGAGGGGATGATAAGACAACGACCGCCCGGCCCGGCGCAACGCTCCGTCTCTGACACCCAGCATTAGAACAGACCAAGCCCTGAGCATGCGGAAGTCTGAGGTCAGACAGGAAGTTATATATAGAAGGTGGTACCGTGTGGAGAGAGAGAGAGAGAGAGAGAAAGAGAGACGATGGCAGGTGGTAGGCAGTTTCCTATAGACTGATAACATTCTAGTATTGTCTTGTCAACTTCAAGCCATCTCAACATGGCAGAATCTACGTCTGGATTAAAGGAGGATGACAGCAATGACACATTGTGCTAGGATAGCAGATTTCATCAGTTTTACAGGGAGGCCTACTGTACAGTATGTTGTCATTGTTGATTTGAGAGCCCCCTCGGTCCAACGGTCATTAGGAATGTGCTGCAAGTTGTAGTTTCTTAAATAGGGTTCCTCATGACATGTTTAACTGTGGTGTGTGAGTGGGTACCTCTTTGAGCTGGTCGGCGCTGCCCCAAGACGCCGAGCGCTGGTGTGTGCTCCTCCTCTCTCCTGCTTCTTCACTCCAACATCCAGGTGTCTGGACACAACAAGGAAACAACCGATGATATCATGACCTAATTACCAACCTCGTGTCCTCATTAGCCACGTCAATTATCATGATCATTATGGTCGGGAATAAAAGGCCTTTGCCCCAAGTCTAAACAGAGCTCTACTTTGCCATTTCAGATTTGCCCATTGTGAAGTGTTAGGTTTGACATGGAAACCTTGATATGTGTACATCATGTATAACAAGATATAAAATGGAGCATAACTAGCCGTGAGTTGTGTGTCAGTTGGCATCAGAACAAGGAGAGGTCTCTAAACGCCACAGCCTCAGGTACAGCTACTGTGATGAAGAAGTTATTATGTCAACTGGATGGAGAGAAGCCCTTGTTTCATCCCCTTGGTTACCCCTGCTCTGACCTGCTCCTGGAGCTGAGAGAGGCAAGGAGGAGGAAGAGAGGAGGAGGAAGACAAGTGTAAACAGGAGAAAAAGAGAGAAGAAGGGCTCTCCACACATGGCAGGCATCAGACAGGGATTAAATAGAGTGGGTGCTGTGATAAAGAATAGTCCTAGCTCTGTGTGTCTCTACTTTCAAGAGGGCAGAGAAAGAGAGAGGAGAGAGACTAGAGAGAGAGAATGTACACTTCGAATTAAATCCCAAGTTCAAGAACATTGGGAAACAGCGGCACTCTAAAATGTTTTTGTTATTTTAAACAAAGACATCACCTAATTTCACCTTTTTATTGTGAAAAGCGTTTCAGCGGTTATGCTTTCATCAGAGCATCCGAGAATGTACACTGTAAGGGCCAATGGAAGTGCTAGGCCAGTGCTATAACCAGAAGCTGTAGTTGATATTGTAAAGTGGTGAGTTGAGTTATTCTATTAATCTGTGGAGACTTCACATTTCAAATGTTGTCCTCTGTAACCTGCTCAACATCATCACCAAGCTAGGCAGGAAACAGAGAGAAAGCTTTGAACATTGTATTTTTCATCTCCTATTTAAGGGAAGAGGAGGGGGAGCACACACACACACACACACACACACACACACACACACACACACACACACACACACACACACACACACACACACACACACACACACACACACACACACACACACACACACACACACACACACACACACACACACACACACACACACACACACAATTGAGTTACATGCATGCACACACAGACACACACCATCTCCTCTCCTCTTTCAGTGGACAATGTGTGACCAGATCCCTGGTTGGTCCACCTTCCCTGGTCCACCTTCCCTACGGACCTGCTGTCCGAGGAGGTCCGTACTGCACGTGTAGATGTGGCAGATTTTTCCATGCCACTGGACAAAGAGCTGAAGTGAAGGAACAGTGGAATGGACGGGTTGATTCATACAGTAAACTGGCTGCCAGGTTGGTTTCTGGGATGATCTAGCAATATGGCGTTTGGGTGGCCTGAGGAGCTTATTGGGCCCTGGTTGCCGAGCAGTGCAGTAAAAACAGGATGTAGGAGGTCATTATGGGATGTCATCTCTGGCTCCGGTGGTGTCATAACCCTGCTAGTTCACTCTCACTGAGACTGGCTCCCACACTAGACCCAGAGAAGAGAAATAAAAAACTAAAGGCCTAATCTACCCCTTTAATGACCAGTTTGAGGGATTCAGAATATTGGGCTGCCACTGTAAAATCCTGTTCAACGCAGAAAGCAGAATGTCCATTAAAAGGCCTTTTAGTCCAGTTGAGGAATAGGTTTAACCTAGGTTAGTGAAACTGGCCCAGTACACTCACTAGCCTGCACAATCAATCTTCCACACACAAATACCTCTTTCTCTCTTGGCATAATCTTAGTGCTATGTGTTTGGGCCTGTCTGTCATAACTTGGAAGGATGGTGTGGGTGTTGCAGGTCACAGCAATGTACAGAATAGAGTGAGGAAGAGGAGGAAGAAGAGGGGGAGGAGGAGAACATTCCAGGTCACAGACCCAATGGCTGAGAATGATAGAAAATTACAAGGAAAAGGTGAGGAGTGGAAGAAGGAGAAAGAGGAGCAGGAGGAGAGAAAGAGGAGGGGAAAATTCCAGCCACAGCAGGACTGGCAGCAACATCGCTCTGTACAAACAGTTGACTTCATCTGACAAGCAGAAGCTGTGTGTCACACAGATAGACAGGAGCTCACATGTTCTCCACAATGACACCTTTGTGTTGCAGTGACACCAAGTGCCTACTTGTTCAAAGCACAGAAGGCCAGGCAGGTTAATACAGAGAGCCAGGCTGGTTAATCTATTGTAAGTCTAGAGAGGCCCACAGATGCGTAGTTGGTAAATCTCAAAGTGACTGACAGAAACAGGGTGTATAGACCTGTGAAAGAGGTCAACAGCGGCTAACTAATATCTGTGTGTGCAGGTGAATCAGTGACTGAGTACTATACAAGCCACTAGTCATTTGAAAGAGCCCACTTCCTTATAGCGATGCAGCTCAGTACTCAGCCACTTCTGCTTACAGATGTAGGATCTTAATTTGATCACTTTTTTAAAATCACTCTTTTGTTGCTGAGAATGTTCCTACAGACGAGCTTTGTGATTTACATAAATTCACTGAAAACTCACACTAACACACAGTTATATTAACAGTTATGCACTTTTAATGTAGCCTACTTTTGACCAGCTAATGGCCTAACCACCAATCAAGAACCATTTTGGAGTAAACATTAAAATCCTGTTGCTGCTGGATTATTTTGCTGTGACAATATAGGTCAAATTAAGATCCTACATCTGTAGTAGTCTCCTGTCCTTCACCTCAGTATGCTAGTTCAAAACTAGCATGCTTTGCTGATCAAACTGTGCAGATCAGCAAACCAGAGCTATCAATAAACCTAGTTTCTTCTAGCTGGAATATCGTTAGGTCTTTGTCGTTGAATTAAATGCCACATGCATTCATCTCAGTAGGGGGACTGAACAAAGCGTGACACATGAAGGATAGGTTAGGGGGACAGGAAGTGGGGAGGCACCTACCTGAGTGGATTTATCTTTAATGCATGAAGCATAGTGTATAGTCAATCATTCATCTCAGTGGGGGAACCAGATAAAACGTGACACATAGGGGGGACAGGAAGTGAGGGGGCACCTACCTGAGTGGATTTATCTTTCATGCACGAGGGGTAGTGCACGTGGTGGTCACGAGGCCACTGGCCGGTAAGGTAGGGGCCGGTGATGGTACCCAGGGATGAAGTCCGCCGGATGGCTCCCGAGTTACGCACCTGCTGCTGGGGCTTGGACCTCTCTACTGGAGAGAAAGAGAGAGAGAGAGAGAGGGTGAGCGAGAGAGGAGGTGGATGAGGCATTTTAATTGAGGAGGCTCTCAAAGGCAACGATTTATTAGAATCCCCATTAGACAACGCCAATGCCGATAGCTGGCCTTACTGGGGTCAGACACATAACGATAAAAACATTACAGACAAAATACTTTACAATTTACATACACTACATGATCAAAAGTATGTGGACACCTGCTCGTCGAACATCTAATCCCAAAATCATGGGCATTAATATGAAGTCGGTCTCCTCTTTACTGTTATAACAGCCTCCAATCTTCTGGGAAGGCTTTCCATTATGTGTTAGGGCATTGCTGCGGTGACTTGCTCTTGTAGCTGAATGGAAGCATCAGTGAGGTCGGGCACTGGTGTTGGACGATTAGGCCTGGCTCACAGTCGGCGTTCCAATTTATCCCAAAGGTGTTAGACCCCCTGTTGAGGTCAGGGCTCTGTGCAGGTCAGTCAAGTTCTTCCACACCGATCTCAACAAACCTGTATGAACCTCGCTTTGTGCACGGGGGCATTGTCATGCTGAAACAGGAAAGTGCCTTCCCCAAACTGTTACCACAAAGTTGGTGGTGCACAGAATCGTCTAAGATGTAATTGTATGCTGTAGCGTTAAGATTTCCCTTCACTGGAACTAAGGGGCCTATACCGAACCATGAAAAACAGCCCCAGACCATTACTCCTCCTCCACCAAACTTTACAGTTGGCACTATGCATTGGGGCAGGTAGCATTCTCCTGGCATACCCCAAACCCAGATTCGTCTGTCGGACTGACAGATGGTGACGCGTTATTCATAATTTCAGAGAACACGTTTCCACTGTTTCAGAGTCCAATGACCGCGAGCTTTACACCACTCCAAACAACGCTTGGCATTGCGCATGGTGATCTTAGGCTTGTGTGCGGCTCCTCTGCCATGGAAAGCCATTTCATGAAGCTCCCGACGAACAGTTCTTGTGCTGAAGTAGCTTCCAGAGGCAGTTTGGAACTCGATAGTGAGTATTGCAACCGAGGACAGATGATTTGTATGCGCTGCGCTTCAGCACTCGGCGGTCCCGTTCTGTGAGCTTGTGTGGCTTACCACTTTGCGGCTGAGCCGTTGTTGCTCCTAGACGTTTCCATTTCACACTAACAGCCCTCACAATTGAGCAGGGCAGATCTAGCAGGGCAGAAATTTGACGAACTGACTTGTTGGAAAGGTGGCATCCTATGACGGTGCCACGTTGAAAGTCACTGAGCTCTTCAGTAAGGCAATTCCACTGCAAAGGTTTGTCTATGGAGATTGCATGGCTGTGTGCTCAATTTTATAAACCTGTCAGCAACGGGTGTGGCTGAAATAGCCGAATCCACTCATTTGAAGGGGTGTCCAAATACTTTTGTATATATAGTGTACACTTAAAAACATTAACATGTAGTGTGCATCTATCAGTTCCACATACATGTAGGTACATACACACAACAAGTAGGTCACACGGGGGAAAGGTGTTGTTTTAACCAGGTTTCACATGCACTACATGAGATGGAAGGGACTTCCATGTATAATACTGTATGTTTCCTTGAATTTGTTCTGGCCCTGGGGAGTGTGAAAAGAACCCTGGTGGAATGTCCAATGGAGTAAATGTGTGTGTCAGTGCTGTGTGCAAGTTCACTATGTAAACAATTTGGAATTTCCAACATATTCATGTTTCTTACAAAAACAAGAAGTGATGCAGTCAGTCTTTCTCAACTCTTAGCCAAGAGAGACTGGCATGAATAGTATTAATATTAGCCCTCTGATTACAATGAAGATCAAGACATGTCACTCTGTTCTGGGCCAGCTGCAGCACTTGACCATATGACTGGACAATAATCAAGATATGATAAAACTAGAGCCTGCAGGACTTGCATTGTGGAGTGTGGTGTCAAAAAAGCAGAGCATCTCTTTATTACGGACAGAACTCTCACCATTTTTACAACCACTGAATCTATATTTTTTGACAATGACAGTTTACAATCTAAGGTAACACCAAGTAATTTAGTCTCCTCAACTTTTTCAACAGCAACACCATTCATTACCAGATTCAACTGAGATCTAGAACTTCAGGAATTATTTGTACCAAATATAATGCTATTAGTTTTAGAGATGTTCAGGAACAGTTTATTACTGGCCAAGCATTTCAAGACTGACTGCAACTCTTTGATAAGGGTTTCAGTGACTAAATTAGTGGTGGTTCGAAATGCGTATATGGTTGAATCATCAGCATACATGGACACACATGCTTTGTTTAATGCCAGTGGCAGGTCATTGGTAAAAATAGAAAAGAGTAGAAGGCCTAGAGAGCTGCCCTGCGGTATACCACACTTCACATGTTTGACATTAGAGAAGCATCCATTAAAGAAAACAATCTGAGTTCTATTAGATAGATAGCTCTGAATCCACGATATGTCAGAGGTTGAAAAGCCATTACACATACAGTACCAGTCAAAAGTTTTGACACACCTTCTCATTCAAGGGTTTTGAGATTCTTCAAAGTAGCCACCCTTTGCCTTGATGGCAGCTTTGCACACTCTTGGCATTCTCTCAACCAGCTTCACCGGGAATTATTTTCCAACATTCTTGAAGGAGTTCTCACATATGCTGAGCACTTGTTGGCTGCTATTTCTTCACTCTGCAGTCTAACTCATCCCAAACCATCTCAATTGGGATGAGGTCGGGTGATTTTGGAGGCCAGGTCATCTGATGCAGCACTCCATCACTCTCCTTCTTGGTCAAATAGCCCTTACACAGCCTGGAGGTGTGTTGGGTCATTGTCCTGTTAAAAAACAAATGACAGTCCCACTAAGCACAAACCAGATGGGATGGCTTATCACTGCAGAATGCTGTGGTAGTCATGCTGGTTAAGTGTGCCTTGAATTCTAAATAAATTACTGACAGTGTCACCAACAAGGCCTCCGCACACAATCCCATCTCCTCCTCCATGCTTCACGGTGGGAACCACACATGCAGAGATCATCCATTCATCTACTCTGCATCTCACAAAGACACGGCGGTTGGAACCAAAAGTCGCAAATTTGGGCTCATCAGACCAAAGGACTGTCCATTGCTCATGTTTCTTGGCCCAAGCAAGTGGCTTCTTATTTTTTCACCTTTATTTAACTAGGCAAGTGTGCTTAAATAGTGGTTTCTTTGCAGCAATTCGACCATGAAGGCCTGATTCACGCAGTCTCCTCTGAACAGTTGATGTTGAGATGTGTCTGTTACTTGAACTCTGTGAAGCATTTATTTGGGCTGAAATCTGAGATGCAGTCAACTCTAATGAACGTATTCTCTGCAGCAGAGGTAACTCTGGGTCTTCCTTTCCTGTGGCGGTCCTCATGAGAGCCAGTTTCATCATAGCGCTTGATGGTTTTTGCGACTGCACTTAAAGAAACTTTCAAAGTTCTTGACATTATCTGGATTGACCAACCTTCATATCTTAAAGTAATGATGGACTGTCGTTTCTCTTTGCTTATTTGAGTTGTTCTTGCCATAATATGGACTTGGTCTTTTACCAAATAGGACCGTCTACTGTATACCACCCCTACCTTGTCACAACACAACTGACTGGCTCAAACGCATTAAGGAAAGAAATTTCACAAATTAACTTTTAACAAGGCACACCTGTTAATTGAAACTCATTCCAGGTGACTACCTCATGATGCTGGTT
Source organism: Salmo salar (assembly GCF_965601325.2). NCBI lineage: Eukaryota > Metazoa > Chordata > Actinopteri > Salmoniformes > Salmonidae > Salmo > Salmo salar. The sequence continues at coordinate 82,788,826 of NC_138304.1, read as the reverse complement.
GAGAGAATGCTAAGTGTGCAAAGCTGTCATGAAGAATCTCAAATATAAAAAACACTTTTTTGGTTACTATACGATTCCATATGTGTTATTTGATAGTTTTGATGTCTTCACAATTATTCTATAATGTAGAAAATAGTAAAAAAATAAACCCTGGATGTGTAGGTGTGTGCAAACGTTTGACTGGTACTGTACGTTTTCTCAACCACAGGTTATGGTCAATAATATCAAAGGCTGCACAGAAATCTAACAGTACAGCTCCCACATTACTATTATTATCAATTTCTTTCAACCAATCATCAGTTATTTGTGTCAGTGCAGTACATGTTGAGTGCACTTCTCTGTAAGCATGCTGAAAGTATGTTGTTCATTTGTTTACGGAGAAATAGCATTGTACTTGGTCAAACACAATTTTTTCCAACAGTTTGGTAAGAGATGGCAGCAAGCTGATAGGTCTGCTGCCTGACCCAGTCCATTACTTTTGCACTTACAATCTATTAAAAACGGATCAGATTACTATGCCAACCCACCACCTTCTGTACAGTCAGAAACACTTACTAGAATCCCCACAATATATTTTCTAGAGGCAATATGTGAGGATGCAGAGTGAAACAACAATGTCCCAGTGTTGTTGCCAGAGACTGCAGGTTGACTTGGTTACCCTTGGAGCAGCCCAGCCCGTCCTCCCTCACGGCCAAGCCTTCATGGTGAGGCAACCCTACACCTGATAAAAATACCTCACACACCCCCCCAAGGCTCTTTCCAGGCCCCCTGGGACCTGAGGATCTAGGTCAAGGGCTGTGTGTTTGTTCTAGCAACACTCTCTGGTTGGTGTGTGTATGTGTGATAGAAACAACAATATTTACACCATCCTAACCCTGTGGCCTTGTATGGGACTAGAATATTCAAAAACAAAAACCTTCAACTCACACGGTGCTAGCTAGCATATATATAGGCCTTTAGCAAAGTTGACCAAACAGGCCAGGTTTCTAAAAACAACATTCCAGTATGACATGAAACAGACTGGTGAAGTGTACAGTAACACCTCTGATTTATGGAGGACTTGACCTACGCTGAAGTTTATCATAACCAGGAAGTATTGAGTAAATGTTGGTATTTTGTTGTGCTGCAAAACCTCAATGTACGGCTATGATCGGAGGTTTTGAGGGAAGCAGTTGACATGTTTTTCAAAGACCTTAGCACAGCAGTGCTTTGCCCTCAAGTGTACTAGGTGGGCTTAGGGAGGCTGGCCCCCTTACCCTGCCCCTGAGCTGACTGAGAGGTCCTGTAGGCCTTAGTGGGATCAGATCCCACTGAGAAAGGCACAGGGCAGGGTCACCTGGGGAAAATCCACTGGATTACAGGTAAATACTAGTGCATTCTGAGGGAATTTATAATAAGGCCTTGGCTGTGTTCTGACACACTATGTCAAGCAGCAGTTAGCTGTATCAGGGAAGCAGAGGTCAGAAGAAGTAAGAAGTAACAGGAAGTAAGAAAGAGGAAATAATACGCTGAGCTCTTCTTGAAAGATGTTACTTGTGTTTCTTCTCAGGAAGCTAAAACAGCATGTCTAGTTGACTGTCTTGAAGTCTTTTTCCGACTAAACACAAAAGCTCTGGGATACTTTAGAATTGTCACATTTTAATCTAATTCACATTCAAAATCACAAAATATTGACATGTGCAATATCCATATAGCAAGAAATCCATATCACATGCAATATTTTCAAATGCCACTCAGCCACGTGCAATGTCCGTTTTTATAGTTTATTCCATTTTTTTCTCCTCTTGAGGAACAGTTGCATGCTGTTATGTTAGGTCAAATGCAGTCAACAGACTGTTCCAAACTAAAATGATGCTGCTTCTTAATATAAATCATGTTATTTTTATGATTCCAACAGTTCACCCAAAGGTTTTGATCTATATCGCAGGTCAAATCGTTAAGACACTCCTCTTCAAACTTATTGGGCTTCTCATCACTTCATTTGTATGAGTTGTAACTTGCTCATTTAAATGTTTGTTCTACTACACTCTACGAAAAAACAGTGCTATCTAGAACCTTAAAGGGTTTTGCGGCAGTCCCCATAGCAGAACCCTATCAAGAACCCTGGTTGGTTCCTGGTATAACCCTTTTGATTCCAAGTAGCATCGTTTTTGGTTCCAGATAGAACCCTTTCGACAGAGGGTTCTACATGGAACCCAAAAGGGTTCTACCTGGAAACAAAATGGATTTTGGAACCCTTTTTCTAAAGGCGTCTGCATGCTTCCCAGCCGAAACAGTTCGAGCATATATTATGACGACATTTTGTGACGTTTTGTTGGTTTATGACTTCAGAAAAGGTTTTTCGGGTGTTCGGGGACACACACAAAATTCTCAAGGCAAGCCAAAGTCAAGAGCATAAGTCTACACCCCCTCATTGGCGATTGGTCAACAGTAGGCATTCGTCAATGAAGTGCCTGTTGTCATTAAATGAGAGACGACTCGTCCTCATGCAAATTCTTTTCACTAGGGATATACTGCACCAAACATCCTAGTCAGATGCAAAACTGCGGGACAAACTTTTGTGCGGCAAAAAACGTCAAAATTAATGAGATATTTCTTGAATTACCTCTGATTATTTTGAGGAAGTGTATCCTGGCTATGGAGTCTCAAAATTGACAAACAGTACTATTGCCACATTTTTCTCGTTTTACAAGCGGTCTTTTAAGGGAGTATACAAGCTCAGCTAGGTGTCAGCCGAACTGAAGCATGCGGACACCTTATGAGTGTAGGTCTTCCTCACACCAGCTCTGTGCCTGTAATGGTTAGCCTAGTTACACTAGGAAGTGACACATAGGAGATTATTGCTCATAATGAGGCTAGTTGGAACCGGTCTGAGCTCCAAACGGGTCAAGTGTTCCGCCGAGATGTGCAGGCTTCTCCTAGGACCGAGTAGACCCATTAGGTATACTGGACAGGCCTCTCAGTCCTATAGGCCTACAGCGTTAGGTGTCTGCCTCCTGGTACAGACATGTTTCCCCTCAGTTTTTTCCAGTTTTCTGAGAGCAGATGGAGAGAGAGAGAGAGGAGCAAGACTGCCAGGAGCTGTCACAGAGCAGTCCACTGGCACCATCACAGCACTGTGCTCGCATGTGTGTGTGTGTGTGTGTGTGTGTGTGTGTGTGTGTGTGTGAACATGTGCCTCCTCATGCCTAATCATTTGGGTTACGTAGGTATTCAATGACTAACAAACTGCACCAACAACCTTAGGGGAGTTCTTTCAGTGCAGCTCAGAACAAGATGTGTGTTAGACTTTTTCCAAAAGTGACATAGTATAGGGAAAAAGCGATAGAGAACCTACACAGATGTCGTCATAGGTCTAGTTAGCAATACAAGCATTAATATCAACATAAGGGAACGAGAAAAACAAAGATCAGTTTGATTATATCTGTTGCAACGATGCGTACATCCCTATCACACGAGGGGGAAAACTGTAAGGGAATGGATAAATATGCAAACATTCAAAACAGACATTACGATGTCTTCTTCAAAGCTAGGTAGTGTGACACACTGTCACGAGGAAGGTTAAAAAAAAACAACGGCACCAGTCAGATAACAAAGAATAAACATTCAAGCTGAGCTCTTCAAAGTGCCTTATCAAAATAACATCCAACAGTTAAGGTCAGGTTTCACAAGGTTTAGCCTAAAGTGGAGACTTTAATGAAGGAAAAAGAGCCAACCTAGCCTGGTTAAACCAGACGGAGGGCTGCTTTCACGATTAAAACGTCATCTGTTTGGATGCCAGGCTAGGGCCAACCTGCAATCAGTTTTAAAAATAATAGTTAAACAGAGCTGGAAAATATAGAATACGATACAATATGGAATAGGCCTACTATAAGTAAGCCTGTTAAATAAAGCCACATGACAGTTACAACAATACAGTACTATTTAGGACCTACTACTAATGAAGACACATAATGGCAGTAAGAAAGACTCTTCTAAACCTACATACTTTCTCCTCAGGCCACAGGCTAACACCTACTGCTGAACATTGGTGAGGCAAGGACCAACTATGTATCAAACACACCCACAATGATTTAGATTAAGGTGATAGATGGCAATTCCTGGGGGAACGAACAGAGAGAAAGGAATGGTGTTGACTGACAGAGAAACTCTCCCACATCACACCAGAACAATGTTTAAGGGAACACAGGCTTACATATGGAAAACCTAACAGGACAATGCCACAGGTTTAGGCCTAGGTTACATATGTGACAGAAACAACAGCTAAAAAGTGCAATAACCATCAGTCTCAAGTCATTCAATAACCCTAATATGGTTATAGCCCCCATTACAATAGCATATTGACTATAGCGTAACCATTACTATAGCATATCTCTCACCGACTTATCATACCAGGGGAAAAATGCACAGGTTTACTTAATGTGACTACTTACAGTGGCTTGCATAAGTATTCACTCCCTTAGACTTTTCCACATTTTACTGTTACAACCTGGAATTAAAATGTATTTCATTGTAATTTTTGTCAAAAATCTTCTCAAAATACTTTGTAATGTCAAAGTGGAAGAAATATTTTAACATTTTTTAAAGATGAATGAAAAATAAAACACTAATATACCTTGGTTACATAAGTATTCACAACCCTGAGTAAATAACATACAAAAAAACACTTTTTGCAGCAATTAAAGCTGAGTCTTCTTGGGTAAGTTTCATAAGAGATTTGTGAATTCCTCTCCCAGTGTCTGGTGTAAGGCAGACATAAGCAGGTTTTCCTCTAGAATTTTGAATGTGCTTAGCTCCATCCTGTTTCTTTGCATCCTGAAAAACTCTCCAGTCTTTGACGCTGTCAAGCATACCCCGAGTGGGCTCCCGAGTGGCACAGTGGTCTAAGACACTGCATCTCAGTGCAAGAGGCGTCACTGCAGTACCTGGTTTGAATCCAGGCTGCATCACATCCGGCTGTGATTGGGAGTCCCATAGGGCGGCGCACAATTGTCCCAGCGTTGTCTGGGTTTGGCCGGAGTAGGCCGTCATTGTAAATAAGAATATGTTATTAACTGACTTGCCTAGTTAAATAAAGAATACCCATACCATGGTGCAGCCACCACCATGCTTGAAAATAAGGAGGCAGTTACTCACTGATTGGTTGGGTTTTCCCCAAACAGAAGGCTTTGCATTTAAACCAAAAGTGTATTTCTTTGCCTTTAATTGCAGTATTACTTTAGTGCCTTGTTGCATGTTTTGGAATATTTGTATTCTTCTTTTCACTCTGTCATGTAAGTCATTATTGTGGAGTCACTACAATGTTATTGATCCATCCTCAGTTCTCCCATCTCAGCCATTAAACTCTAACAGTTTAAAATCACCAATAGCCTCATGTTAACATTCCTGAGCAGTTTCATTCCTGTCCTGCAGCTCAGTTCAGAAGGACGACTGTATCTTTGATGTGTAAGGGTGGTTTAATACATAATCCACAGCATAATTATTAACTTTACCATGCTTAAAGAGATATTCAATGTCTGATTTGCTATTGTTACCCATCTACCAACCACTGCCCTTTTTTTACGAGGCTTTTGAAAAGCTCCCTGGTCTTTTGTAGTTGAATCTGTGCTTGAAATTCAATACTTGACTGAGGGACCTGACAGATGTTGTATGTATGGGGGACAGAGGAAGGGTTAGTCATTCAAAAATCATGTCAACATCTATTATTAGTCCTTGTAACACATTATTTGATTTGTTAAGCCAAATTGTACTCCTCAACTAATGTAGGCTTGCCTAAACAAAGGGAGTGAATACTTATGCAACTATATTTTAGATGTACATTTTGTATTCATCTTTAAAAAAATGTTAGCATTGGGGTGTCAGTCCAACCAGGCCTCTACATTGAGAGCACCCGTCATCATATCATAAAACAAGAATGAAAGAAAAACACATATTCCCACTTTGGAATGAGGCCCTGTGTGCATACGCTTTCCGGAAATTCCAATGATTTTTCAGCCAGACCAAAAAAAGAGATGTAAACTACAGAAGAAATAAGTTGAAATAGCCTAAAGTTTGGGTCTGGTCGCAGATACAAGCTTCTCTAGCCAAGATGAAAGCCTTTTATGTAGAAGCTATGGGACATTTATTTGACATTGGTGACAGAAAAGTATGTGATGATTCAAAATGATAGTTCTTAAATAAAGGTGTAGATGAAATCACTCTCACTGCGTATCCGTACAGTGTTAAACGGTTTACAAAGGGGGTTAATAATACAATAACACATGCTACTTAGCAGACGCTGTTATCCAAAGCCACTTACACTAGTTAGTGCATCCATATATTTTGAGTGTGTGTAGGCTATGTGATCCATGCGGGAATTGAACCCACAATCCTGGTGTTTCCAGAGGTTGAATGCACAGCATTCATGCAAGATACCCAATCCCTCTCTATCTGCACGACTAACTCATTCATTCAACCCCTTACTATTTAAAGGCAACATTGAACCATATTGGAGTTTGGAAGAGAGACAGGTTGTGTTCTCGGTTCAAGGTGATGATGTCATGTGTTAATCACTCATAATCCCTCTCACTTTAAGTGTGGCTGACAGTTCAGCACAGGGTCGCACAAGGACTGTCACTAGCAGAACAGCATGACAGAGCCCTATAGATTTGTCCAAATGTAGTGCACTATGTGCCATTTTGAAAGGCTGTGGCTCTGGTCAAAAGTAGTGCACTAGCTTAATATAGGATGTAGCTCACAGATCTGCAGTATGGATCCTTTCATCAGGAAGTAGGTGGTTGTTGTTGTGTTCCTTTAATGCCAAGCCTACTACAGGAAGCTGCCTTGTCTTTGGTTTACAGCTTCACGAGAGCGTAGTGAACTGGCTCATTAACTGTTGCGTCACACACACACACACTTTTCAGCATAGTTTACAACCCTAGCTCTCTCTGAAGTTATACCTGGAGAGAATTCACAAGTCCCTTGTAGGTAATGACTTCAGGTGTCAAAAGGAACATAGATTAGATTATATAACGACTACTTCAACATATTCACTGTCCCATTTGTTCATAACTTGACACGAGGGGCAATTTTCTCGGGCACAGAAACACTTTCAATGCAGAATATCCACTGAATATGCTTTTTAGTCCTGGACCAGATTTAGGCTTAATCTGTGTCCAGGAAACCGTCGATAAAGGGGCAAATACAAGAAATTGCTAGAAAGTGTAACTGCCCCCAACTTACTACCTGAAGATAAAAGGTTTTTCCATTAAAGCAGTTCATGCCAGAGTAATGTATTCTAAATCACTCCTAGCCTGCAGTCCTCTATAAGCCTGGTTTACAAGCTATACGCTTAAAGACCTGTAACCATAACATCCCCCTTTTTATACAACAAGGTATTGATTATTCTATACATGGTGGAATAATGAGCCCAGATTCAATATGCTATGGAAATGCAAGCAACTCATGTCTCTAACATATATCTGTTAGGTTGACGCAGTGCAAAATCATTGCCTCAACATAACAACCCTGTAGCAATGAGTTAGGCCTGTCTCTGCAGAAAGCCATAGATAGGATATAGGCCTACCTCCAACACAGAACTGACTGAGTGTCAGTCAACTTTAAACAGATGGTTTTAAACACCTTCCTGTTATTTTTGGTTCATATAAGCTAGTTTCAGCTAAAGGTGATGTGTTAAAAGGGCCTTTTGAGTCAAGATGAATGAGAATGTTGTGGGAGTGTCTCTCCAGGGGTTTTCCTGGTCTTTAAGCATGATGATGTCATCTCCCAGAACCTTAAAAAGGTAATGTGATGGAATGTCGGAACATGCCACACTGAACCAAGGAACGCTTTCAGCAGCGACAAACCAGAGTGTGAGCTGGAAGGAAAGCACAGCCTGTCTCACACACCTGCCTGTCACCCATTATCAAACAAACAACACCTACTTACGCACAAACTTGTGCATGTTGCATAACCAACACAGACTGGGCCCAAAGCACTACCTCATTTAATTTAACCAGGATAGTCCACTCAGTAACAATGGCCACTGCTTTTCAGGGAGTCCTTAATGCTAATGTTGGAACTAAATAGTGTTAATAGATGAGTTCTAATGACTGCATAGCACATAGGGCCATCAACAATGACTGCATATGCATGGCACACTAACACAGAGGGTATCAATATTATCAAATAACTTTTTCTATCATGTGGTTGTCACTTATCATTCTTTGGAGACTAGACCCTACATGCTTGACCTGAGCTCAAATTCATAATTACTACAGAACAAATTACAAACTGTTAAAGCTGAGAAATCTAGCCCTTTGAATATCATATGCTTTTTAAGAGATTGTATGATAAGACATGTTAAGGCCTCCTTTTCCATTCCATTCAAACCCAGTCGTGGTGCCCCCTGTCCAATGCCCCCGACCTAAAAAGTACAGAACCTCTGTGGTGATCAGTGACCTCACCATATTGCATCCATAATATCTGGCTTGACATGGAGAGAGGTCAAGGCTTTCTAGGGGTCTGTGCAGTGGTATCCCACTGTTAAAATCAGTACTACTACCAGCAGACAGTCCTACTAAACCTGCAGAATCCGCATTGCACACCTAGGCTACTGAGGGCTCCTATTTTGAGAGAGGGTGCACAGAGACAGCATATTGTGGACCTGGTAGCTAAAGAAATGGATTGGAATACAGTCTCTACCTCTTCAAGAATCCATACCATCATAAGTTCTGGGAAAGAATAGCACTCCCCTAATAGCATTTCACCTCTTAGATGGATGTATTTACCTACCTGTCAAATAGAGTCAATTGCACTCTCCTGTAAGGTGTCAAATAACACTACAGCTTTAGAAAAACTTATTTTTCAACGAGCAAGAGCAGCACTCATATTTGCAATAGAATTATCGTGTTTACGTCTCGAGATGCGCTCGCTCCTGCTAGGCCCCAGTGTTGCCATGAGCGCGCGACCTTCTCCAGTCAACGACGTAATTATTTCAATTTCTTCGCGCTGGTAAACAAGCGTCCATTTCAGAGAAAATACCTAAATACATTTCCATGTCACTCTGATCATGATTGGTATTGATTGAATACTTTTAACATGTCCGCAGATGTGGTTGCAGTTATTCGTTTATTTTAATACGACGAACCAGTCGTGTTGATCCAATTGCCGCGCGCTGGCCTGGAGGTACAGTAACTGCATCGTCACCATAATAGCCACGGATACATAAATCGAAAGCCCAAAGCAGTTGTTTGCAAATTAAACAACATAGTACATAAGCACATAACTGGTTTCAAAGCATCGCCTCGATGCCAATTCATTATTTGAACATGACAACATTTGGCTACTGGTCCACAATAATTCATACGACATACGCAATACATTTCAGCATTTTCAGGGTTAGCTCGGTTTGTTATTTGCTATATCTGGATTGGCCTATAAACACACAAATGTTGGGCAAAACAATATGTGTTTGCGTGCTAGTGATGCTGATGCGTCTAGCAGAGACCCCCGATCTGACCCAATTAGCTTGCTAGCTATAACAACAGCTAGCCTGTCTCGTTTTGGATGCAATAAATGGTGGACAAACGGCACTACTGCACCTTTGAAAACAGGCGAGATCGGACACCGCTCAGGTGAGCTCTTGCTGTCCGGCGGTGAGCGTCTCTGCCTTGCGACCAGCCTGCCCTCCACCGAGCCGTTTCCACCAGGGTTGGCGAGCAGCAGCTGCGTCGGGCTGGAGGGACTGTTGCAAGGGGACGTCGATGTCGGTTCTGTATTGCTCGCGACTGTGAAGGAAGAGGAGCAGGAGCGGGTTGGGCTGTGCTGACTTCCACGCAAGAGCTGGTATGGCACCGTGGCACGAATAGGCTGCAACCGGATCGTGGTGGTACTGCCGTTGCTGCAGCCGGCTGGAGAGATGGTTGGGGAGCCCCCGCTGTCACCGCTTCGCTTGACCCGCTGTTGGGTTGAGTTGGTTGCTGATGATGCTGTTGACATTATGTTGATTGCCACAGTGCAACTCTTCCAGTTCACAAACTTGGCAAAAACAAAAATACTAAGTTAAATCTTGAATAAGCCTCAAGTTACTTGCGAGTACTTTCGTTTGTTTACTCAAATATATCAATGTGACATGATAAAGCAAGTTGGTAACTTTCACAAAAAAGCTGGAACATTTGTTCTTGTAAAAGTCCAGTTGAGTTTAGTTATTAATAAGCTGCCCAGAGTTAGTTTAGCTAGCTACATTTTCTCACTTTTTCTTCTACTTGTCCATGTTGAAGTGTTTCAACAAGTATGCATTCTCGAAAAACTCTCAATGAAAAATGTTCATATCGAACAAAACTATTTAAATCACGAAGTTCACTTATAAAAGCGCTATAACAACATAGCTAGCTAGTTAGCTATGTCTCTGTGTCGTCTGTCTTCCAACACGCAATCCCTTTCCTGTGTCCCTCTGGCAAACTACTGGCTGACAGACCAGGGCGGGACAAAATAACTCACTGTAAACCTCTGATTGGTTAATATAATACTAGAAGGGCGAGGTCATCGGGCACTCTCTAAGCATCCACCAATCGATTCATTGAAGTTGGCTGAAGATAGACTGCTCTCGAGCAAGCGATTGGTTGCAGAGTTAAATCTCAGAGAAATGGGTGGTGCACAATCTTCAGAAAAACAGAAAGGTCGTCTGGGTTTCTGTTGTTGACAACTGCAATGTTATTCTTATACCAGTCATCGTAAATTGAAACAACCACTGCACAGTTGAACTATTAAAATTCTGTAGCTAGATCCCTCCTAAAAATCCACATACTGCTGTACTAATGTAACAGACAGAAGCAATACTGTTACACTAACACATTTATTACAGCTTTATAAAGTACTAAGCGCCATATGTATTTTCACTACCAACAAGACAATAATAATCAAAATATTTTTTGTACATGTTTTAATAGCCTGCTTTTGTACAAATCTGATCAAGTTCTTTCACCCACGTACAAAAAAAAAATATGATGTATAGCTGATTCACAATCAAATGCATATACTGTTGAAAAACAAAGCGGATACAGAACCAAAATAAAATGTTACAGTTGCTATCGGTTGTGTAAAGTACTTAAGTAAAAATACTTGAAAGTACTACTTAAGTAGTTTTTTGGGGCATCTGTACTTTACTATTTATATTTTTGACAACTTTTACTTCACTACATTCCTAAAGAAAAATATGTACTTTTTCCTCCATACAAAAGTACTCATTACATTTTTAATGCTTAGCAGGACAGGAAAATTGTCTAATTCACACACTTATCAAGAGAACATCCCTTGTCATCCCTACTGCCTCTGATCTGGCGCACTCACTAAACACATGCTTAGTTTGTAAATATTGTCTGAATGTTGGAGCATGACCCTGGCTTTCCATAAATAAAAAAACAAGTAAATAATGCCATCTAGTTTGCTTTAGATAAGGAGTTTTAAATTATTTACACTTTCATACTTAAGTATATTTCAAACCAAATACTTTTACTCAAGTAGAATTTTACCAGGTGACTTTCACTTGAGTCATTTTCTATTAAATTATCTTTACTTTTACTCAAATATGAAAATTAGGTACTTTTTCCACCACTGGCTGCAATATGTAACTTTTTGGGCGACCGACCAAATTCACATAGAAATATAAGTCATAGATACAGTCTGTTGCTCTCATTGAAAGCAAGTCTAAGAAGTGGTAGATCTGTTCCAAGTGCGCTATAAGTTGTCTTCTGCATCTATTACTTTTGGTTTTGTACAGAAAATACAATATTTAGCAAACTATTAGATTTTTAGCAACCAGGAAATGGCAGAGCCATTTCTGCATATTGCACATGTAAAAGGCATTGGACAAGGACTGAAAAAGAAGTGAAGCTGAAGACCGGGTTCAGAATAAGGGGGTGTAAACTTTCCAGATATACCACAATGTAAAATAGTTTGATTTTAAAGTGCCATTCAAACTTCTTCACAGGTAGGCTACATTTTCAAAGAACCCACAACTGAATGTTGAGGTTTACCGGATGTACTATTGCATGTAACATCCTTCATAAACTCTTAATATCAATTTGAAGTTGCAGTGTTGGGGAGTAGTGAACTTCATGTAGTTCAACTAGTAATTTACCTACATTTTGAAGTAGCTTGGTGGTAGTTTAACTAAATTCAAATCAAGGTAGTATTTTCAGTAGTTAAATACTTTTTTTGCAATGTAGTGGTGTAGCTAACTACTAGAACTAAACTCTACTACTATTTTTGCAAAAAAAAAATATGGTTGAAATCAGCATCAGACCTGTCCAATTTTCACTTGAAAAATAGTTTGATTAATAGTACAAATTACATTCTGTTAACATCGAACTACAGAGGGATCTGTTCTTGACATTTTTCAACTATGACATTTCAGACTTACATGTGGATGTAGTGGACTACCACTTCAAAGTAACTTTAGTGAAGTAAACTGTATATTTTTTAAGGGTAGCTTTAGTGTAGCTTAATTTCTTCCAGTGTGAAGTAATTGGTAACAATATTTTCAGAGTAGCTTCCCCAACACTGAGTACTTGGTACATGATATCAGGATAACGTGCAAATACTTGGCTGATGTTCAGGTACTGCCATTATGAAAACAGAAGCAGGTAAGTATGGCAGATAGAGGATATGTTGTCATTGGGTTAGAGCATGTAAAACATTCTAACCCAATAACAACATATTTCCTATGTAGTAGCTACTACTAATAATACAAATACAGTACTCATGCTTTTACAGGTCAATCACCTTTAGAGAAACCTCAGTTAAATGACAAAAAAATAAACAGCAGGACAAGACAATTAAATAATAAAAAAACAATGTCTTGTTAATAGCAAACATGCATAACAACCACAACCACATAGATGAACCACTTTGTAAATAAACCCCCAAAATACATCCAAGTAAACCAAACAAACTAAAGTTACTCAAACGCAAATGTCCCCAAAATACAAAAGAAAACAAGTGTATATTTCCACGCTTGTGAAACAAAATCAACATGCAAGGTTAGGTCAGTGATTGAATTACAAAGAGAGGAAGAGGCCTGGGAAAATCCACAGTGTCGTTTAACACAGACAGAATACACTTGGTTTCCAGCTATGCAGAGCAAAGGATTGTCCAGAGAGGGTCAATACCAAACATTTCCTAATGTATACAGTAGAAAGTAACTTTACACAGGCAACCAAATTCAGATTTTTTTTGCCCAATTATTGTCAAAAGAGCTGATCTGATTAGTAAAATAAAATAAGAAATTAGAATTGAGCTGCCTGTATAAATGCAGCATCTGTGGATGATTTCACATGATGTGGAATACCACAACATTGCACTGAAAATACCAGTGCAACTTATGAGCCATTTTTTCAGATTCTTGAGTGGTTGTCTTGAGTTAACTAATTATGAGTAGTTAACTTCAAATAATTGTCATAAAAATAAACCGTTTATTATGCCATATAATTTGGCTTCTCTTGGCCATTTGTACAGCAGTCCAAAAGTTTTGATTGAGAGTTAACTGAATGTGTAATTGTTCACAAGATCATTTGTTTACAAGTGTGCAATGCAGTATATAGATACAGTGAATTCAGCAAGTATTCAGACCCCTTGACTTTTTCAACCTTTTTTATGTTACCCTATTCTAAAATTGATGTTAAAAAAATCCTTATCTACACACAATGCACAAAGCAAAAACTGTTTTTTATACATTTTTGCAAATGTATAAAAATAAATAAAACAAAACTGAAATATTATATTTACATAGCTATTCAGACCCTTTACTCAGCACTTTGTTGAAGAACCTTTGGCAGCGATTACAGCCTCAAGTCTTCTTGGGAATGACACTACAAGTTTGACACACCTGTATTTGGGGAGTTTCTCCCATTCTTCTCTGCAGATCCTCTCAAGCTCTGTCAGGTTGGATGGGGAGCGTTGCTGCACAGCTATTTTCAGGTATCTCCAGAGATGTTCGATCGGGTTCAAGTCTGGGATCTGGCTGGTCCACTCAAGGACATTCAGAGACTTGTCCCAAAGCCACTCCTGAGTTGTCTTGGCTACGTGATTAGGGTCGTTGTCCTGTTGGAAGGTGAACCTTCACCCCAGTCTGAGGTCCTGAGCGCTCTGGAGCAGGTTTTCATCATGGATCTCTCTGTACTTTGCTTCGTTCATCTTTGCCTCGATCCTGACTAGTCTCCCAGTCCCTGCCGCAGAAAAATATCCCCACAGCATGATGCTGCCACCACCATGCTTCACCGTAGGGATAGTGCCTGGTTTCCTCCAGATGTGACGCTTGGCATTCAGACCCAAGAGTTCAATCTTAGTTTCATCAGACCAGAGAACCTTGTTTCTCATGGTCTGAGAGTCTTTAGGTACCATTTGGCAAACTCCAAGCGGACTGTCATGTGCCTTTTAATGAGGAGTGGCTTCCGTCTGGCCACTACCATTAAGGCCTGAGTGCTGGAGTGCTGCAGAGATGGTTGTCCTTCTGGAAGGTTCTCCCATCTTCACAGAGGAACTCTGGAGCTCTGTCAGAGTGACCACCGGATTCTTGGTCATCTCCCTGACCAAGGCCCTTCTCCCCCGATTGCGCAGTTTGGCCGGGCGGCCAGCTTTAGGAAGAGTGTTGGTTGATCCAAACTTCTTCCATTTAAGAATGATGGAGGCCACTGTGTTCTTGTGGACCTTCAATGCTGCAGAAATTATTTGGTACCCTTCCCCAGATCTGTGCCTCGACACAATCCTGCCTCGGAGCTCTATGGACAATTCCTTTGACCTCATGGCTGGGTTTTTGCTCTGACATGAACTGTCAACTGTGGGACCTTATATAGACAGGTGTGTGCCTTTCCAAATCATGTCCAATCAACTAAATTTACCACAGTTGGACTCCAATGAAGTTGTAGAAACATCTAAGGATGATTAATGGAAACAGGATGCACCTGAGCTCAATATCAAGTCTCATAGCAAAGGGCCTGAATACTTATGTAAATACGTAGTTTTTATTTTTTGTAATACATTTGCAAAAATATCTAAAAACCTGCTTTCAATTTGTCATTATTGGTTATTGTGTGTAGATTGCTGAGAAAAATGTTTTATTTAATCCATTTTAGAATAAGGCTGTAACGTAACAAAATGTGGGGGAAAAAAATCTAGGACGGCTGAATGCTTTCCGAAGGCACTGTATATTACAGGATACCTTGAAACACTCAAATCTGAACTGTGCCATGAGAACTGGAGGAAACTTGGTCTGTTAAAAAACCCCAGACTAAAACAGAATAAATAACAAATACAATGTTTGGGAGGTTACAACAAGTAATGAAGATGATCAAAAGAGAAGGACACTATCCTGATAATAACTGTTGAAAATTAGGGGATATATATTCTTACATTTTAAATACATTATCAAAAAGCTACAAAGGTCCATTGTAGAAATGCTTATGCTACACAAACTTTTTGGAAATGTCTTGTTGTCTTGTCTTGTAAACTTCATTGGCAAAGGTGAGGACACCAGGTTAAAAAAACGTAACCAGATAAAGAAGTAATTTCCTTCCTAAGATTCGATTTGAAATCTGTCTGGTACGTACATTAGTGCAAACCCAAAAGGTCAATCAGTGATTCCTAAACCAACAACAACAGCAGGTGAATCTAGACCCTGACTCTGTTCTTCAATGCCAGCCTCAGCTATGTTCAAACATTCCTATCATCAGACATGAAGCTAACGCTCTTCTGACACACACACACACTTAAAACAGTGAACCAGCACTACTATGACATGCATCAGCAAGTGATTAACATTCTTAACTAGTTTTCCTAGTCCGCAATCTTAAAAAGGTGGAACTCTGTGTACCCATCTACCTACATACTGTGTGTACCTACATCACTGCAGGCAGGTGCAATTTTGACCCCACCTAATGATGATCATCACCAGAACCAGGTTTATTATAGTACTGCCATTCTCAGACAGACCCCCATGGAACTGAAACTAAACCTGAATGGTAACGAGACAAGACAGTCCAAGGTTGTGTTCAGTAGAGCACATGTAGCTAAACTCTTTGCAAAGGAAAACAAAA
This sequence comes from Salmo salar, assembly GCF_965601325.2. NCBI lineage: Eukaryota > Metazoa > Chordata > Actinopteri > Salmoniformes > Salmonidae > Salmo > Salmo salar. The sequence continues at coordinate 82,772,756 of NC_138304.1, read as the reverse complement.
ATGTGCCTTTCTTATTAGGCAAGCCCAGGTTGTCCCGCCCTGTTTGTTTGCTTCCCAATGAACACGACCCAGGGTTGACAAAGGGTTGGTATTGGAGGAGAGGTTGACAGATCAAAAAGGTCAGAGGTCATACAGTCAGAAAGTAGACAGGTCAATGGTCACAGAGCACAGAGTTCTCCAGGGTGAAGTCGTAAGTGAAGGAGGCCAGGTTGTGGTTGATGTCTCGGGGGGACATCAGCATCTCAGAAAAGAGGGGGAACCCGGGACCCCCTGTCTGCATGGCCAGGACATGGGGGGCCAGGGTGAATGGGACATCTCCTAGTAGCTCTGGGAGAGACGGTGGGGCCTCCGCGATGGGGGCAGGGGGCTTCCACATGGGCCCTGGTGATGGGGCGATCACGGAAGGTGGAGCGGGGGCTGGAGACTGGTGGGCCTGGGAAGGTGTCGCACTGGAAGACTGGGGAGAAGAGGAGAGAAAATGTCCACCTTCAGGCATTACATTTAGAAACAAGTGTAGGCTACACATGACAAGGAACACTAATGTGGCAAATTTTTGGCAAAACATGAAAACAGATTTAAGGGTGGGTAGGTTGCAACTAAAACACTAGTGATCGAACACAAAACAGTGTCACGACACGGTCAAGATGACGTTTCAGAGGTCTGCAAAGTCCTAATGAAGGAAGTCACAAGGTGTGGCCACGCACGACTCCAACAACATTATGAAGTTCGCTGACAATGGTGGTAGGCCTGATCACCGGCGACGATGAGTCAGCCTACAGGGAGGAGGTCAGTGACCTGGCAATATGGTGTCGGAGCAACAACCTCTCCCTCAACACATGCAAGACCAAGGAGCCGATTGTGGATTATAGGAATTGGGAGGGGGGGGGGGGGGCGAGCACAGCCCCATCGACAGGGCGGCAGCAGAGCAGGTAGACAGCTTCAAGTTCCTCAGTGTCCAAATCACTAAAGACTTAAAAATGGTCCAAAACACACACACGCATAGTTGTGAAGAAGGCGCGACAGTGCCTCTTCCCCCTCTGGAGGTTGAAACGGTTTGGCATGGGCCTTCAAATCCTGAAAACATTTTACAGCTGTACCATTGCGAGCATATTGACTGGCTGTGTCACTGTTTGGTATGGCAATAGCTCCACCCTCGATCGCATGGCGCTACAGAGGGTTGTGTGGACAGCCCAGTACATCACTGGGACCGAGCTCCCTGCCATCTAGAACCTCTATATCAGGCAGTGAGAAAAGAAGGCCCGGAAAATCGTCAAAGACTCTAACCACCCAAGCCATAGACTATTTTCTCTGCTGCCGCACGGCAAGAGGTGCCGGTGCATCAAGTCTGACACCAACAGGCTCCTGAACAACTTCTATCCCCAAGCAATACGACGGATAAATAGTTAACAAAATACCTACACGGCCCAAGTTTACTTCGATCTTTATTGACCTATTTCAATATTTGAACTGTCTCTATGCACACACACACAGGGCCCTACACACTCACCCACACTATCACTCCAACACACACACACCATCATTTGCTCACTCACACATAAATTGCACATACATTTACTCTACACACCCGCACACCCACTTACCTTCCAAGCTGCTGCTACTCTGTTTATCTTATATCCTGTTGCCTAGTCACCTTACCCTTTACATATCTACCGCCATCATTCCAGTATTCCTGCACATGTAAATATGGTATTGGAACTGACTTTAAATATTTTCTGTATATAGTACGCTTAGTTACTTAATTGTGTATTTCATATTCTTATCTCTTTTTTTCCCCTTCTAGTAATACATTGATTATTGCATTGTTGGGTTTTGAGTTTGCAAGAAAGGCATTTCACTGTACTTGTGCATGTGACATTAAAACTCAACTAGCATACTAGTGAGTGTACCACAAAACACAAGCAAGCGCCACACAAAATGATTTTAGCCTGTGTCTTCCATGATATTATAGGCCTACTGTTTAACTGACTTCGTTAATTCAAAAGGATCCGGTGTACACACCAAGTGCTAGATTGGAGACTTAAGCTGTGCTTTGGGCCTTGTAATTAAGACCGAATGAAAGCCTAAATGCACAGAAGATGTTGTTACAGGAAATGGCTTATTCCTCTGCAATTAACATAACATTCAGTTGGGACGTAACCACGGAAACATCCTTTAATGAGTCTCAGAGTGTTTGTGCTCTCAAACACGATGATGAGGACTCACCTGGGAGCATGAACAGCAGCATGTGGTCTTTTCCTTATTTTTCATAACTTCTACCACTTCATATATAAAATAAGCTTACATTTTTAAACCTTAACCACTATAGCCTAATATAACCTCTGTAACAACCAATACAGAACACTGTAGGTAGTGTCCCACCATCTGTCCCTCTCGATTTGTCATATATAGCCCATCCTGAAGCAGACCAGGTTTATAGTGTTGTAGGTAGGTGTCTGTACAGTATGAAGGTCATGGGTCTGTAACTTCCTGTGTGCACAACATGAAAGGGCAGGGCACGGCACACCGTAGATCTCACTCATTGAACAACGGGAGCCAAGCTGCAGTGCAATGTCACCATATGAATCTCCAACACACACACACACACAGCTTCCATTGACATATTGCCCTTGATTAAACCCATAATGGCCACAGGCGACTTCAAGGACTAGTAGCGCTAACCAGATCATACGGACAACTAGCAGCAACACAATAGAGCTTTTCTACAGCCACCATATGTCCAGACTTCAGTCCAGACCCAGTGTAGCAGGCATGGAGCGTGCTGAATGGTAGTTGCATGCGTTGGCCCGCAAGCCTCTGTGTGTGTGTGTGAGTTTACAGGATCACACCCATGCCACTCAGCATCTGTCACCAACACAGCAGCAGCAGACTGACTGTAGGCAGTATGTATTAAGGCAGGATGAGCTAGGCCAGACAGAGAAGAAGAAAGCAAACTCACAGTCCTTTAAGTCAGTCAGTCTCACTGCTGTCCGTTTAAGTCTACAACAGTTGTGTTTCCTGGTACAGCACATGCATGACGGACATCTTGGCCATTTTGAGTAACGCAACCCAGGTTGCGTCCTAAATGACAGCCCATCGGCCTATCATCTATATGGTGTGCTACTTTTGACCAGATCCCATAGGGAGCGTTATACTGTATGTTCTGCATAGCGCTGCCCCCTGGTTATAAAGACAATCACCTTTGATGGTTGCACTATGACGTTACATGATGGTTTGCTGATGTTCACGTTTTGGATCTTCTGCCTCTGTTCCTCAACAGTTTCTCCTGGAGAGAAAAAAAAACAAGAGACATTGTGTCATTATACACTGTGGGCTTAGGCCTAGATTCTTCATCAACATACATGTGCATGAGTCCCACTTCTAGACCCCTGTCCAAGTCCTACTTTCCTAGTGGTCTTCGTAACAGAAGTACACCTGATTGGTGTATTTTTTCCTTCATTGGGACAACCAGGTCAGTTGGGTGATTAGATGTGGTTTAACGAGTAGAGTGGCCTTCTGATCACATTAATGGATTACACAGCATTAACACAGTTAACAATACAGTTCCACAGAGCACGACGTGGACCAGAGCACGCCTGCAGCTCTCTCTGGTGTAGCCTAGCCTGTCCCCAACCCTCTCCCTGGCGTGACCTAGCCTGTCCCCAACCCTCTCCCTGGCGTAACCTAGCCTGTCCCCAACCCTCTCCCTGGCGTAACCTAGCCTGTCCCCAACCCTCTCTCTGGCGTAACCTAACCTGTTCCCAACCCTCTCCCTGGCGTAGCCTAACCTGTTCCCAACCCTCTCCCTGGCGTAGCCTAGCCTATGTTCCCAACCCTCTCCCTGGCGTAACCTAGCCTATGTTCCCAACCCTCTCCCTGGCGTAACCTAGCCTATGTTCCCAACCCTCTCCCTGGCGTAACCTAGCCTATGTTCCCAACCCTCTCCCTGGTGTAACCTAGCCTATGTTCCCAACCCTCTCCCTGGTGTAACCTAGCCTATGTTCCCAACCCTCTCCCTGGTGTAACCTAGCCTATGTTCCCAACCCTCTCCCTGGTGTAACCTAGCCTATGTTCCCAACCCTCTCCCTGGTGTAACCTAGCCTATGTTCCCAACCCTCTCCCTGGTGTAACCTAGCCTATGTTCCCAACCCTCTCCCTGGTGTAACCTAGCCTATGTTCCCAACCCTCTCCCTGGTGTAACCTAGCCTATGTTCCCAACCCTCTCCCTGGTGTAACCTAGCCTATGTTCCCAACCCTCTCCCTGGTGTAACCTAGCCTATGTTCCCAACCCTCTCCCTGGTGTAACCTAGCCTATGTTCCCAACCCTCTCCCTGGTGTAACCTAGCCTATGTTCCCAACCCTCTCCCTGGTGTAACCTAGCCTATGTTCCCAACCCTCTCCCTGGTGTAACCTAGCCTATGTTCCCAACCCTCTCCCTGGTGTAACCTAGCCTATGTTCCCAACCCTCTCCCTGGTGTAACCTAGCCTATGTTCCCAACCCTCTCCCTGGTGTAACCTAGCCTATGTTCCCAACCCTCTCCCTGGTGTAACCTAGCCTATGTTCCCAACCCTCTCCCTGGTGTAACCTAGCCTATGTTCCCAACCCTCTCCCTGGTGTAACCTAGCCTATGTTCCCAACCCTCTCCCTGGTGTAACCTAGCCTATGTTCCCAACCCTCTCCCTGGTGTAACCTAGCCTATGTTCCCAACCCTCTCCCTGGTGTAACCTAGCCTATGTTCCCAACCCTCTCCCTGGTGTAACCTAGCCTATGTTCCCAACCCTCTCCCTGGTGTAACCTAGCCTATGTTCCCAACCCTCTCCCTGGTGTAACCTAGCCTATGTTCCCAACCCTCTCCCTGGCGTAACCTAGCCTATGTTCCCAACCCTCTCCCTGGCGTAACCTAGCCTGTCCCCAACCCTCTCCCTGGCGTAACCTAGCCTGTCCCCAACCCTCTCCCTGGCGTAACCTAGCCTGTCCCCAACCCTCTCCCTGGCGTAACCTAGCCTGTCCCCAACCCTCTCCCTGGCGTAGCCTAACCTGTTCCCAACCCTCTCCCTGGCGTAGCCTAACCTGTTCCCAACCCTCTCCCTGGCGTAGCCTAGCCTATGTTCCCAACCCTCTCCCTGGCGTAACCTAGCCTATGTTCCCAACCCTCTCCCTGGCGTAACCTAGCCTATGTTCCCAACCCTCTCCCTGGTGTAACCTAGCCTATGTTCCCAACCCTCTCCCTGGTGTAACCTAGCCTATGTTCCCAACCCTCTCCCTGGTGTAACCTAGCCTATGTTCCCAACCCTCTCCCTGGTGTAACCTAGCCTATGTTCCCAACCCTCTCCCTGGTGTAACCTAGCCTATGTTCCCAACCCTCTCCCTGGTGTAACCTAGCCTATGTTCCCAACCCTCTCCCTGGTGTAACCTAGCCTATGTTCCCAACCCTCTCCCTGGTGTAACCTAGCCTATGTTCCCAACCCTCTCCCTGGTGTAACCTAGCCTATGTTCCCAACCCTCTCCCTGGTGTAACCTAGCCTATGTTCCCAACCCTCTCCCTGGTGTAACCTAGCCTATGTTCCCAACCCTCTCCCTGGTGTAACCTAGCCTATGTTCCCAACCCTCTCCCTGGTGTAACCTAGCCTATGTTCCCAACCCTCTCCCTGGTGTAACCTAGCCTATGTTCCCAACCCTCTCCCTGGTGTAACCTAGCCTATGTTCCCAACCCTCTCCCTGGTGTAACCTAGCCTATGTTCCCAACCCTCTCCCTGGTGTAACCTAGCCTATGTTCCCAACCCTCTCCCTGGTGTAACCTAGCCTATGTTCCCAACCCTCTCCCTGGTGTAACCTAGCCTATGTTCCCAACCCTCTCCCTGGTGTAACCTAGCCTATGTTCCCAACCCTCTCCCTGGTGTAACCTAGCCTATGTTCCCAACCCTCTCCCTGGTGTAACCTAGCCTATGTTCCCAACCCTCTCCCTGGTGTAACCTAGCCTATGTTCCCAACCCTCTCCCTGGTGTAACCTAGCCTATGTTCCCAACCCTCTCCCTGGTGTAACCTAGCCTATGTTCCCAACCCTCTCCCTGGTGTAACCTAGCCTATGTTCCCAACCCTCTCCCTGGTGTAACCTAGCCTATGTTCCCAACCCTCTCCCTGGTGTAACCTAGCCTATGTTCCCAACCCTCTCCCTGGTGTAACCTAGCCTATGTTCCCAACCCTCTCCCTGGTGTAACCTAGCCTATGTTCCCAACCCTCTCCCTGGTGTAACCTAGCCTATGTTCCCAACCCTCTCCCTGGTGTAACCTAGCCTATGTTCCCAACCCTCTCCCTGGTGTAACCTAGCCTATGTTCCCAACCCTCTCCCTGGTGTAACCTAGCCTATGTTCCCAACCCTCTCCCTGGTGTAACCTAGCCTATGTTCCCAACCCTCTCCCTGGTGTAACCTAGCCTATGTTCCCAACCCTCTCCCTGGTGTAACCTAGCCTATGTTCCCAACCCTCTCCCTGGTGTAACCTAGCCTATGTTCCCAACCCTCTCCCTGGTGTAACCTAGCCTATGTTCCCAACCCTCTCCCTGGTGTAACCTAGCCTATGTTCCCAACCCTCTCCCTGGTGTAACCTAGCCTATGTTCCCAACCCTCTCCCTGGTGTAACCTAGCCTATGTTCCCAACCCTCTCCCTGGTGTAACCTAGCCTATGTTCCCAACCCTCTCCCTGGTGTAACCTAGCCTATGTTCCCAACCCTCTCCCTGGTGTAACCTAGCCTATGTTCCTAACCCTCTCTCTGGTGTAACCTAGCCTATGTTCACAACCCTCTCTCTGGTGTAACCTAGCCTGTTCACAACCCTCTCTCTGGTGTAACCAAGCCTGTGTCCACAACCCTCACCCTGGTGTAACCTAGCCTATGGCGGCAGGGTAGCCTAGTGGTTAAAGCGTTGGGCTAGTAACCGAAAGTTTGCAAGTTCGAATCCCCGAGCTGACAAGGTACAAATCTGTCGTTCTGCCCCTGAACAAGGCAGTTAACCCACTGTTCCTAGGCCATCATTGAAAATAAGAATGTGTTCTTATTAACTGACTTGCCTAGTTAAATAAAAAGGTAAAAATAAAAATGTCCCCAACCCCATTCCTCTTGCATCATGTCATCTGGGGGACAACTACTGGACCTTAGTAACTAGACTAATTGACTGCATGTTGTCAATGTCCACAGATAAACACTTTTCAAACCCTCCTCCCTCCCTTTTTCCTTCCCTCTGTAACCATTTCCATCTCCACTCCTACCCCTCTCCTCTGGGAGTGAACTCGCTCTCCAGCATGGAGTCATCCTCCCTGATCTCACCAGCTTCCTTTGATCTGAGCTCAGTGCGTCTACAGAGGGTTAAATTATCTCCATGAGAGGGAATTGAGGCCCAGAGCACCCTGAAAAAAACAAAGGTTACCCTACTCTACACAGGAACAATGGGATCTATCAGCTCACTCTAGTCTAGTAGTACAATGTCTCTCAGCTTCACTAACATCAAGCTCAGATTAGTTTTATTTTAATACAAATATTTTGTCTATTGTCTTAATTTATTGTTATGATGGATATTCATATTTCCATCCATGTTTGAGGTATAGAAGTATGCAATATAAGTGCCTTTTATGCCTTGAATTTATAGCTTTGATTTCCCCCCCCTCAGGCCTACAGGTACAAAAATATCCCTAGCTCTTCTCTCAATTTCCTGACAAGCCCAGATTTCCATCCACATCTGGGAATTAATTCTTGGCATGGTAAGCATTGTTCACCTACAAAGCACTCATTATTCCACAGCAAGCAGTGCAAGTCCTAAGACAACAAGGGCATCTAAATAATGCCATGTAAAGTAAGCCTAGCCTATATTCACCTCTATGTGTCGTCAGCATTGTACATGCATGGCCTTGTCTCTGGACTCAGTCAGTTAGACACAGGCCTCTCTCTCGCTGTCAGTAAAACATAGAGCATGCATCCGTCTGCTCAATAGCATGCAGGAATGTATTTCTCCCATTCACTAAATCCTTCAGGAGAGAGGGATAACCAGCCTAAAGCACTGAAATAAGTATATATATATATCACACACAATCTCTGCTTTATGATACAGAGGACAGGTTAGTTCGGTTGTACTTGACTTCACATTATTGTAAGGCTGCATGTTGTTTTCATGTTCAACATCGTGAAAACACATTCACTTTGTGTGTTTGGATAATTGCCAGTGGAAACTGGACTGGCAAAAAAAAAAGACGTCAAAATGAAAATCTTGTCTAAACGGTGCCAGGGCAGGAGAGGGGCCTAAAACGTTCTGGTTTGGATCATGAGCTGATCAACTTAACACAAGCGAAGAGGAATGAAAAGGAGCACAGTTACATTCTGCATCGACCTGCTCTGTGCAGTGTGGACCTTGTCAATGACATCACGTTATGTCATGATTCATGCTGGAGTTGTGTGACCTGCTTAGAGTGTGGACCTTGACAATGACATGCAGCTTGTCAGGCTAGCAGGCTTCTTTTAAAAACAGCTCTGCCAGTCCAGATAGGATAGAACAAACTAGCTCTACTAATGATAGACACTGTTAGCCTCAGGTTTATTTTCTGGATGGGTTAAGTCACAATCTTCTCTTAAGCGACCAGTGATCAATGACTAAAACACTTATGAACTCACATGCACGATGCACACCCTTGCATTACCTGTAATGATTTTAGGACTCCCTGGAAAACAGTGGCAATTGCTACTGAGTGGCCTACTATCTGAGCTAAATAAATAAAGACTTTAGACACAAAAACAACAGTTGAGGACAAAGGTTCAAATTAATGTGGTGTGGGGGGTGTAGGCTTATTGAACATGAGGTTAGTGAAAGAGACAACTTCAACTGTCGTGAGACTGTAGACACTGACAGCCACCCAAATACAAGTAAGGCTATGGTCTGTCTACCGGCTGGGATTAGAGCCTGTGAGAGAGGGAGATGGGCTCCCAGAAAAGGCACAGGCAGCTGCTCATGACTTCAGCAGTCAACCAGGCCCACTCCTCAAGAGTGTCAGCGTCAGACAGGGATGTGCAAACACACATCCTGCCTTTGAGGGACTGAAGGCCCTCGACTTGGATCGTCACAGAGATGACTAGGGAGATAAAAACAAATCCTTTCTCATCTTATTCCATCTGACAGGACAAAAAAATGTGGTGTTACAGATGAACAGCTTAGACTGGGAAGAGGGATTCGTTGTTATTGTAATAGCTAATTAGCTAATCTTCTGAGGTAAATGAGATTAAACTCCATGGCCCCTGAGAAATGTGAGCCATCCCGCCATCTAGTGTCAGGGGTAGACTCTGCAGATTGCATGCAGTCTTTAAGGGAAAACAATCTTTTTTTATATAAAATGTTTAAATCACACTGTATGTCTAATAAAATCACTGTGTGTGTTTATTTCATGAAAATAACTAAATATATTTTTTTGTAATTTATTTCCCTGAGCTTCCTTTGGCCATAGAAATGCTCAGTCTGATCATGTGGGCGTGTTGATACAAATTTGTATATATTTGAATACACAGCCCTGACTGGCAGATAGTCTAGTCTACCCCGCTTACCCCTTCAAAGAAAGAGCATACAAATGAAAATAAAAGATGACTGGTTATTGGTCTGAATAATCAGATTGTGAAGTCATGCTGTGGGCCAAAACCTAGAGAGGCTGTTTTCCCAGCCATAAAAATAAATAACAGCTCTTTCACTAAAAAATCATAAAAAGGGGGGGGGGGTCTCATTTTTTAATGCACTGCCTTCTCTCCCTCGCTCTCTTTCCCAAAGAGGATTTCTCTCTGCCTGAATAACCAAATGTGGATGGAAGCGAGAAGGGCCACAGAGGATCCTGCTGCCAGCCTCCCAATCCCAGCGGAAAATCCCAGTGGGCAGGGTTTCTCTCCCACAGCCTCAGCCTGAACCTACCCAACCGGCAGGCTGCTGGCTGGGAAAGTGAACGGTTAATAGAGTGGCACATGATATCAACCCCCCACCATACGGACCCAGACAGATGATACCCCCCCCCCTTTACCATACGGACCCAGACAGATGATATCCCCCCCCCCTTACCATACGGACCCAGACAGTTGATACCCCCCCTTTACCATACGGACCCAGACAGATGATATCCCCCCCTTTACCATACGGACCCAGACAGATGATATCCCCCCCTTTACCATACGGACCCAGACGGATGATATCCCCCCCCCTTACCATACGGACCCAGACGGATGATATCCCCCCCCTTACCATACGGACCCAGACGGATGATATCCCCCCCTTACCATACGGATGATATCCCCCCTTACCATACGGACCCAGGCGGATGATATCCCCCCTTACCATACGGACCCAGACGGATGATATCCCCCCTTACCATACGGACCCAGACGGATGATATCCCCCCTTACCATACGGACCCAGACGGATGATATCCCCCCTTAACATACGGACCCAGACGGATGATATCCCCCCTTAACATACGGACTCAGACGGATGATATCCCCCCTTACCATACGGACCCAGACGGATGATATCCCCCTTACCATACGGACCCATACGGATGATATCCCCCCCTTACCATACGGATGATATCCCCCCCTTACCATACGGATGATATCCCCCCCTTACCATACGGATGATATCCCCCCCTTACCATACGGACCCAGACGGATGATATCCCCCCCTTACCATACGGACCCAGACGGATGATATCCCCCCTTACCATACGGACCCAGACGGATGATATCCCCCCCCTTACCATACGGACCCAGACGGATGATATCCCCCCCTTACCATACGGATGATATCCCCCCCTTACCATACGGACCCAGGCGGATGATATCCCCCCCTTACCATACGGATGATATCCCCCCCTTACCATACGGACCCAGACGGATGATATCCCCCCCTTACCATACGGACCCAGACGGATGATATCCCCCCCCTTACCATACGGACCCAGACGGATGATATCCCCCCCCTTACCATACGGACCCAGACGGATGATATCCCCCCCTTACCATACGGACCCAGACGGATGATATCCCCCCCCTTACCATACGGACCCAGACGGATGATATCCCCCCCTTACCATACGGACCCAGGCGGATGATATCCCCCCTTACCATACGGACCCAGACGGATGATATCCCCCCTTACCATACGGACCCAGACGGATGATATCCCCCCTTACCATACGGACCCAGACGGATGATATCCCCCCCTTACCATACGGACCCAGACGGATGATATCCCCCCTTACCATACGGACCCAGACGGATGATATCCCCCCTTACCATACGGACCCAGACGGATGATATCCCCCTTACCATACGGACCCAGACGGATGATATCCCCCCCTTACCATACGGACCCAGACGGATGATATCCCCCCCTTACCATACGGACCCAGACGGATGATATCCCCCCCCTTACCATACGGATGATATCCCCCCCTTACCATACGGATGATATCCCCCCCTTACCATACGGACCCAGACGGATGATATCCCCCCTTACCATACGGACCCAGACGGATGATATCCCCCCCTTACCATACGGACCCAGACGGATGATATCCCCCCCTTACCATACGGACCCAGACGGATGATATCCCCCCCTTACCATACGGACCCAGACGGATGATATCCCCCCTTACCATACGGACCCAGACGGATGATATCCCCCCTTACCATACGGATGATATCCCCCCCTTACCATACGGATGATATCCCCCCCTTACCATACGGACCCAGACGGATGATATCGCCCCCTGCCACAGGGACCCAGACAGATGATATGCCCCCTGCCACAGGGACCCAGACAGATGATATGCCCCCTGCCACAGGGACCCAGACAGATGATATGCCCCCTGCCACAGGGACCCAGACAGATGATATGCCCCCTGCCACAGGGACCCAGACAGATGATATGCCCCCTGCCACAGGGACCCAGACAGATGATATGCCCCCTGCCACAGGGACCCAGACAGATGATATGCCCCCTGCCACAGGGACCCAGACAGATGATATGCCCCCTGTCACAGGGACCCAGACAGATGATATGCCCCCTGCCACAGGGACCCAGACAGATGATATGCCCCCTGCCACAGGGACCCAGACAGATGATATGCCCCCTGCCACAGGGACCCAGACAGATGATATGCCCCCTGCCACAGGGACCCAGACAGATGATATGCCCCCTGCCACAGGGACCCAGACAGATGATATGCCCCCCGCCACAGGGACCCAGACAGATGATATGCCCCCCGCCACAGGGACCCAGACAGATGATATCCCCCCCGCCACAGGGACCCAGACAGAGCCCCACAGATCAGCTTTGTAAGAACATCTGCTCCCTTTGGTCTGGAGCCATCAGTACCAGGAAAGAGTATAACGTGAAAAGAGGCTGTGGTGCGAACGGCAAACGTGAATGGCAAATTTCAGGGAAACGCGTAGCTAACCTTCACAGATAGTTTTTTACTGTATAAACTTATAAATAAAAAATTGTCTACGAATGTTCATTTTCAATGCAGCTGGACAAATTAGCCTAACTGTACTTTAATTGAAAGCCACTACCACAACTCCCATCAACATTCATTACACCCAGAGTAAATCTATTAATTCCATTTTGGTGATTCACCTTTCAAAACTCCCTGGTTTCCTCATCAGCCACCTGACTGAGCCCTTCCTTCCTTACAAAAACACACGCAGTCATTGGCGTCTTTGAACAGAAAATGTGATTAAACAGAGCACAGTCATTGGGTTTACACTAGAACGTCTGTGAGCTCAGTCAGACTTTCTACTTTATCTGGGAAGAAACGCTGGCTCTGAGACCGGCTCTCTTCTGTCTGCCAAGAGAAACATACAACTCCTGACCATCTGTGTCTACTGCTCCACCAACAGCCAAAGCTGGGTTCAAATACTATTTGAAATCACTTTAAATACGTTTGGCGTTGGCTTTAACCTGTCTGGAGTGCCAGATGGGTTGCATTTGCACTTTTGTGACTACTTTATTGGTTCCATTGCACCAGGCAAGCCCAATCAAGCCCAGCTAAAGTATTTGAAATGACTGAGTAGTATTTGAACCCAGGTCCACCAGCAGCGCTCCCAGTCAACGCCGTTTTTTTAAAGAGCCAATTATACTGCTCTTTACTGGTAGAGGAAAGAGGGGGAGGGAGCTTCCAATAACATCTTCATTATTTGAGGCTTAGAATTTGAAAAGGTACTAAAAGGAGGTTCTTGCATTGAACCTTCAAAATTGGCAGGATTTACCTTCATTTTTCAGTAAAGCATGTAGCAATCCTATATTATGCTCATTTCTTGTTATGCAAAATTACCGTGCCCATGAGCACGAGAAAACTGTTCTGCAACGCCTTACTTTCATTTCAGGTTCATCTCAACCTCAAGTGTTGAAAGACATTATTCAATGCTGGTGACATACTTAAAACAACACGGAACAAAAATATAAAAAAGTATCATGCAATAATTTAAGATTTTACCGAGTTACAGTTCATAAGGTATCAGTCAATTTAAATAATCTATGGATTTCACATGCATCCGAGGTCAACCGATTATGATTTTTCAACGCCGATGCCGATTATTGGAAGACCAAAAAAGCCGATACCGATTAAATCGGCCAATTTAAAAGAAAATGTATTTGTAATAATGACAATTACAACAATACTGAATGAACACTTATTTTAACTTAATATAATACATCAATAAAATCAATTTAGCCTCAAATAAATAATGAAACGTTCAATTTGGTTTAAAATAATGCAAAAACTAAGTGTTGGAGAAGAAAGTAAAAGTGCAATATGTGCCATGTAAGAAAGCTAACGTTTAAGTTCCTTGCTCAGAACATGAGAACATATGAAAGCTGGTGGTTCCTTTTAACATGAGTCTTCATTATTCCCAGGTAAGAAGTTTTAGGTTGTAGTTTTTATAGGAATTATAGGACTATTTCTCTCTATACGATTTGTATTTCATATACCTTTGACTATTGGATGTTCTTATAGGCACTTTAGTATTGCCAGTGTAACAGTATAGCTTCCGTCCCTCTCCTCGCTCCTACCTGGGCTCGAACCAGGAACACATCGACAACAGCCACCCTCGAAGCAGCGTTACCCATGCAGAGCAAGGGGAACAACTACTCCAAGTCTCAGAGCGAGTGACGTTTGAAACGCTATCAGCGCGCACCCGCTAACTAGCTAGCCATTTCACATGGGTTACACCAGCCTAATCTTGGGAGTTGATATGTTTGAAGTCAAACAGCGCACTCCTTGAAGCACAGCGAAGAGCTGCTGGCAAACGCACGAAAGTGCTGTTTGAATGAATGCTTACGAGCCTGCTGCTGCCTACCACCGCTCAGTCAGACTGCTCTATCAAATCAGACTTAATTATAACATAATAACACACAGAAATATGAGCCTTTGGTCATTAATATGGTCGAATCCATAAACTATCATCTCGAAAACGTTTTTCCTTACAGTGAAATACGGAACCGTTCTGTATTTTATCTAACGGGTGGCATCCCTAAGTCTAAATATTCCTGTTACATTGCACAGCCTTCAATGTTATGTCATAATTACGTAAAATTCTGGCAAATTAGTTCGCAATGAGCCAGGCGGCCCAAACTGTTGCATATACCCTGACTCTGTGTGCAATGCACACAAGAGAAATGACACAATTTCACCTGGTTAATATTGCCTGCTAACCTGGATTTCTTTTAGCTAAATATGCAGGTTTAAAAATATATACTTCTGTGTATTGATTTTAAGAAAGGCATTGATGTTTATGGTTAGGTACAATCGTGCAACGATTGTGCTTTTTTCGCAAATGCGCTTTTATTAAATCATCCCCCGTTTGGAGAAGTTGGCTGTCTTTGTTAGGAAGAAATAGCATTCACACAGTTCGCAACGAGCCAGGCGGCCCAAAGTGCTGCATATACCCTGACTCTGTTGCAGAGGTGACACATTTTCCCTAGTTAAAAGAAATTAATGTTAGCAGGCAATATTAACTAAATATGCAGGTTTAAAAATATATACTTGTGTATTGATTTTAAGAAAGGCATTGATGTTTATGGTTGGAGCTACGTGTACCTAAGCGATTATATGCAATGCAGGACAGGCTAGATAAACTAGTAATATCATCAACCATGTGTAGTTAACTAGTGATTATGATTGATTGATTGTTTTTTTATAAGATAAGTTTAATGCTAGCTAGCAACTTACCTTGTCTTCTTACTGCATTCGCGTGACAGACAGGCTTCTCGTGGAGTGCAATGTAAAGCAGGTGGTTAGAGTTTTGGACTAGTTAACCGTAAGGTTGCAAGATTGAATCCCCGAGCTGACAAGGTACAAATCGTTCTGCCCCTGAACAAGGCAGTTAACCCACCGTTCCTAGGCCGTCATTGAAAATAAGAATGTGTTGTTAACTGTCTTGCCTAGTTAAATAAAAGGTTAAAAAAAATATTAAAAAACAATAATCGGCGTCCAAAAATACCGATTTTCGTTTGTTATGAAAACTTGAAATCGGCCCTAATTAAAAATCGGCCAATCCGATTAATCGGTCTACCTCTAATCCGTTCGTCACAGATACCTAAAGGTAGCGTTATGGATCAGAAAACCAGTCAGTATCTGGTGTGATCACCACTTGCCTCATGCAGCACGACATCTCCTTCCCATTGAGTTGATCAGGCGTTGATTGTGGCCTGTGGAATGTTGTCCCACTCCTCTTCAATGGCTGTGTGAAGTTACTAGACATTGGCGGGAACTGGAACACGCTGTTGTACACATCCCAAACATGCTCAATTGGTGACATATGTCTGGTGAGTATGCAGGCCATGGAAGAACTGGGACATTTTCAGCTTCCAGAAATTGTGTACAGATCCTTGCGACATGGGGCCGTGTATTATCATGCCGAAACATGAGGTTACGGCGGCGGATGAATGGCACGACAATGGGCCTCAGGATTTCGTCACGATATCTCTTAGCATTCAAATTGCCATCGATAAAATGCAATTGTGTTCGTTGTCTGTAGCTTATGCCTGCCCAAACCATAACCAGCAGGTAGCCTAGTGGTTAGAGCTTTGGGCCAGTAACCAAAATGTTGCTGGATCGAATCCCTGAGCTGACAAGGTAAAAATCTGTCGTTCTGCCCCTGAGCAAGGCAGTTAACCCTGTGGATGTTGATGAAGGCAGCACCTCTCTGATTCAGAGGGGTTGGGTTAAATGCGGAAGACACATTTCAGTTGAAGGCATTCAGTTGTACAACTGACTAGGTATCCCCCTTTCCCTAACCCCACCACGAGGCACTCTTCAAAGTTGACATCAGCAAATCACTCGCTCACACAATGCCATCTGCCCGGTACAGTTGAAACCGGGATTCATCCATGAAGAGCACACTTCACCAGTGGCCATCGAAGGTGAGCATTTTCCCACTGAAGTCCGTTATAACGTTGAACTGCAGTCAAGACAACAAGCACGCAGATGAGCTTCGCTGAGACTGTTTCAGACAGTTTGTGCAGAAATACTTTGGTTGTGCAAACCCACAGTTTCATCCGCTGTCCAGGTGGCTGGTCTCAGACAATCCCACAGCTGAAGAAGCCGGATGTGGAGGTCCTGGTCTGGAGTTGTGAAACCAGTTGGACTTACTGCCAAATTCTCTAAAACGCCTTGGAGGTGGCATATGAGAACTTAAATTAATTGGCAACAGCTCTGGTGGACATTCCTGCAGTCAGCATGCCAATTGTACGCTCCCTCAAAACGTGAGACATCTGTAGCATTGTGTTATGTGACAAAACTGCACATTTTAGAGTGTCCATTTATTGTCCCCACAGGTGCACCTGTGTAATGATCATGCTGTTTAAATCAGCTTCTTGATACGCCAGATTATCTTGGCAAAGAATAAATGTAAACAAATTTGTGCACAAAATAAGATTTTGTGCGTATGGAACATTTCTGGGATCTTTTATTTCAGCTCATGAAACATGGGACCAACACTTTACATGTTGCGTTTATATTTTTGTTTAGTGTACATGGACTGACTCTTTTTGAAGCTTAGTGTTACAAAGTAGAGGTTCAGGATTTAGTCTTGGTGATAAAAAATGGTTCATATAAAATGTAAAAAGGAACAAGAAACTCAAAATATAGGCCTATGTTCTTGACTAAATGTGTACAGCAATTTGAAACATTTAAAATACAATTTTATAATAAAGTAGTACTGGACACAATGGCAACATTGTGTGCAACTATCTGAGACACAACCCCCAAAGCATTGTTCTGGGTGATATCAGTAGGTGATCAGGAGAGGCCCAGCCACCATTTAGAGACATTGATTTATGAAACAAGATTTGTACAACCAGAAGAGCATTGTGGAATCCACACATTTCATGGATTAAATGATAATCACACCATTACTTTGAGTGTGTGTTCCGCCCAACTTGTTAGATGGTGAGTGTTGGTTTCCAAACTGACCGGAGCCTACTGAGCAGTAGGATGGCCTGAAACCTCAAAGTTCTGTTGAGCATCTAGACGTTGATTTACATATAGCAGATTTACATTTCTCACTCTTACAAATTGAGCAAGATGAAGTTTCGTGTGTTTCTCACCGATTATCACGAACCCATCTGTATCCCCCTCTGACGATGACTTCTTGTAAGAGTCTTTATTACGATGTCCGAAAAAACTGAACATACTGACTCCTTACGCTGTCTGCAAAGGCGAGAAAAACAACTAAGTAAGACCACATATGGCAACATCATCACGACACTTGGAATTATAAAATGCAGTAAACATTCCACTGTTGTTACCTTTATGTATTTAGAACCTAGGACTATGCCTGAATGTTGATCATAGATTGTAATATCATAACTAAATACAAGGTGACGTTCAGTTTGATATCGTTGTAACTTCCGAAGTATCAAATGTCACGTTTGACCAGCGAGCTAACGTTAGCGGTTCTTTCTAACGTCTAGTTAGCTCGGTTTTCAATAAAACAAATGCGAAGTACTTACCTTACCAGTGTTTCGTTTCTTTAAAAAGTTGAGTAAAGTAACATAAAATGTTGCTATTGTTAGATTATCTATGCAATTTCACTTCGATTTCGTGTAGCTAGTTAGACATAGGCCCGTGTGTTGTTGTGATTGTGTCTTATGTGTTTCCGGTCATTCCTGTCCTATAGATGGTCCGTGTAGAAACAATGTCAAGAATGATCTAAATCTGATTCGTTTTACAATGGTTATGTCGCAATATATCGCTTGGATTCTGGCGTTTGGTTATTATACTCAACTTTAAATGACTGAAGTTGTTTTTATATAAAAGTATCCCTTCAGCTGGCATTTCAATATTAATAGGAGGGACGATACTTAATACGAGCTTGTATCCTGGGAAAGAATGTAACATAGAACAATGCGGAAACATCGTCATTCATGGTATTTCCCGCCCTACAACTTGCTTGTCTGATATTCAATCGTAGCTGCAAGTTGTGCACCGTAAAATCTTTCGAAATGGCAGTTTTCGAGACACAAAAATCCAGGATAAACTCTGATATGCTGTCTCGATATATCAGCAGGCCGATTTGCTTCGTTGGACGCGTTGAGAAGGTAATATGCTAGTGTTATTGGTCCACCGTTAGTTCAGCACTATAAAATAGATTTCTAGTAAGTGTTTCACTGTAAAGTCGACTCCTGTTGTATTCGGCGCGTGTGACAAAGACAAATTGATATGGATGGCGGTCTTCTCTTGACGAAAGATTCGTGGTGGTAACGTTACACCAGACTACACGGCCAGAAATGGCAATGAAATTCGATACTTACCTAGCTAGTTAGTATTATCAAATCGCAATTCATTGTTTAGTGTCGTCTATGACAGGTCAACCCAACAGGAAAATCATTCAGTCTTTCGGACGGAGAAGGGAAGTCTGCATCAGTGGAACTCAACGAGCCTGTAAGTACAGTCACAGCGTTTCTATAACGTTAGTTGCAAGACTTGACCAACTAGCTAGCACAGTAGACTGGTTGAACAGTAAGTAGCTATCTGCTAGGAATTAAGAATACAAAGATTTGACAAAGACAACACAACTGAAAGTGAACATTGTACTTGAGTTTATTATGTTGCCTGATGTAACATTGTTTATTTTTCCCCAGCTTGATGAGGAGCTGAGCGGGGTGGTGGAGGTGCTTGGTATGGTGTCCAACAAAGGGACAATAATGGCCTCTGCATACAACATACTCAGAGAAGACAAAGGCATTCCTTTCGGTAAGTACATAATCTCTCCTGTGGAAAAGGGAATGTGTTCTCAAAGTTAGACTGCTAAATGACATTATACACAGCAGGGTGACTTCCTGCAACAAAGTCAACAAAATATGTTCTCTTCCCAATGTGGGCATATCTCAAGGGAGAGCACATATTTGGGATAAATAATAATGGTGGTCTTGGCATATTTTAATTCTTGTTGATGACGGTGTTTCTAGGATGTCGCCCCACAGTATTTGATGATATTGACCTCTTGCAGAGTCTACTTTTAAACGTACCAAAGACGGTGTTCAACTGGTTTGACATCTCTTTATTTTCTTCACATAATGGCTTAACTAATAGCATTTTAATTTGTGTTTTCTTTTCAGACCTGGAGCTGTACAATGAAGTCCTGAAAGTCATCCACGATTTCCCCCAGCACTATCCATTTGAAATAGCCACCAGTGGATGAGCACTTTGCACTTATTTATTACTTCCTAAAGATCATTGTCAACATGAACCTCCATTCTCTTCTTTGCCATTTTTTTATATACTTGTATATGAGTGTTACATGGATATGTACAGTTTCTTCTATTTCTTCATATGGAAAACAAGTCATTACAACAAGATTCATTAATAAACCCAAAATAAGCCGGGTCTCAATTTGTTTGATATCATCCTCGACTAAAATCAAGCTTTATTATCTTAACTCAACCAAGTTACTGCCTCGACTGTTTATAATATTGTCGTGAGCGGGTCTACTCCTTAGCTAATTAACTTGAACAGCGAGGGTTAGGAGGACTGCACTAAACAGTAGTGCGGCGCACAATTGACCCAGCGTTGTTAGGCTTTTGACGCGGTAGGCCGTCATTGTAAATAAGAATTTATTCTTAACTGACTTGCCTAGTTAAATAAAAAAATATATATATTTTCCCTTCCCAAGTTTTCTGAGCACTTTTTGTTGTTGTTGACAAGACTATAAAAACACCAGCAAATCTGCTTCTTGCGG
This sequence comes from Salmo salar, assembly GCF_965601325.2. NCBI lineage: Eukaryota > Metazoa > Chordata > Actinopteri > Salmoniformes > Salmonidae > Salmo > Salmo salar. The sequence continues at coordinate 82,752,505 of NC_138304.1, read as the reverse complement.
TCAATTTGCAGTCTACAAATGATTTGTAATTATGTTCCAACCCTCTGACCCTCCGCTCAAGAAAAAAATCGGTCCGCGGCTGAATCTAGTTGATCACTGAGCTAGTGGGGTCTCTGCAATATATATATATACTGTATTTCAAATCTGACTTGAAAATGGCTTTCCACCATCTAGTCTACTGCATGCATGGCTGTGTTGTTACGCCCTCTGTTGATGCAAAGTGTTCAACACAAGCTACTGTACTGCTGGAACCACACTTCTTACCACCAGGTGGTGAGGTAGGGACTAAATAACCATCAGCAACACTATCACTGTATTACTTATCCCTAAAATAAAAAGTAGTTTCCCACCCCTGAAAAAACAATGTTTTTGCTTTTGTTTCATTATATCCCATCAATATATTCATGGTTTGACAAGTTTGAGGTTGTTCATCACTTGGCAAATGCCCTCCAAATATTGTGACATCTATGCATGGTTCATGTTCTTTACCTGAAATCTGAGATGCACAATTGACTATTAACATCACCGGATGTAAAATTCTAATTGGTATTGTAATTTTCTCATCTATAGGACCTGCCCATGCAGTATGTGCATAAAGGCACTATTTGGTTCTGTAATAAACAGTGAGAAATATTTTTCATTTCTCAATGTAATTGTATTTAAGACCTGTTTTGAAATGAAAAATGAAATATTACTTAATGGCAATTGTATGTCTGTGTATATCATCGCAGCACAGGAGCTGCAATGATTGTCTGATAGTGCTAATGTTATATGATATGCTGCTTGCTATATTGTGCTTCTTGATGGGTGTAAGAGGAGTAGCCTAGGGGAGGCAGGGCAGCTGCCATATTGTGGGATGTTCAGACAAACTATAGTGGTGATTGTTAAGTTGCTAGCCTATCACTGTCACTTGATATCATTTATCCCAACCAGAGATAGTCTGTCAAAGATAGCTGTCTTTTTGAGAGAGAGAGAGCTAACAGTCTCTATGAGTAACAGAGTCTGACTAAATCTTAGTTTACATTTTTATTTTATTTCACCTTTATATAACCAGGTAGGCTAGTTGAGAACATTTTGCAACTGCGACCTGGCCAAGGTAAAGCAAAGCAGTTCCGACACATAAAACAACACAGAGTTGCACATGGAATAAACAAACATACAATCAATAATACAGTAGAAAAATGTATATGCAGCATGTGCAAATGAGGTAGGATAAGAGAGGTAAGGCAATAAATAGGCCATGGTGGCAAAGTAATTACAATGTAGCAATTAAACACTGGAATGGTAGGGTGTGCAGAAGATGAATGTGCAAGTAGAAATACTGGGGTGCAAAGGAGCAAGATAAATAAATACAGGATGGGGATGAGGTAGATTGGATGGGCTATTTACAGATGAGCTATGTACAGGTGCAGTGATCTGTGAGCTGCTCTGACAGCTGGTGCTTAAAGCTAGTGAGGGAGGTAAGAGTCTCCAGCTTCAGAGATTTTTGCAGTTCGTTCCAGTCATTGGCAGCAGAGAACTGGAAGGAGAGGCGGCCAAAGGAAGAATTGGCTTTGGGGGTGACCAGTGATATATACGTGCTGGAGCGCGTGCTACGGGTGGGTGCTGCTATGGTGACCAGTGAGCTGAGATAGGGCCTAGCAGAGACTTGTAAATGACCTGGAGCCAGTGGGTTTGGCGACGAGTATGAAGCGAGGGCCAGCCAACGAGAGCATACAGGTCGCAGTGGTGGGTAGTATATGGGGCTTTGGCGACAATACGGATGGCACTGTGATAGACTGCATCCAATTTGTTGAGTAGAGTGTTGGAGGCTATTTTGTAAATGACATCGCCGAAGTCGAGGATTGGTATGATGGTCAGTTTTACGAGGGTATATTTGGCGGCATGAGTGAAGGATGCTTTGTTGCGAAATAGGAAGCCGATTCTAGATTTAATTTTGGATTGGAGATGCTTAATGTGAGTCTGGAAGGAGAGTTTAGTCTAACCAGACAACCAGATATTTGTAGTTGTCCACATATTCTAAGTCAGAACCGTCCAGAGTAGTGATGCTTATATACCAAGCCAGATATCTCTTCTATTAGCTTCGTGGCTGTTTCCCATGAATGAAACAACTCTCCATCATACAATATGAACTGACATGTCTAAAACAACCTCCTCCTTCACATATCTATCCAGAATCATGCCTATCAGGGGCCCATCTGAAAGGTTTGATACAGCCACATGAAGCCCTCAAACGCACTGAAGTTAAAGCTGAAAACTGCCACAGGCAGTTGAAGCGGAAACTGACACGTTTAACAACTGCTCCAAACATGGCAGTTTCAGGAAAACTCCATACCCGCAGGCCACTCATGTATTAGCACCCAAGGGCGTAAAACTGTTTCTCATTAGTTCTGCTTGCTACTGCTGCAGATATCAAATCAAATTGTATTTATCACATGCCCCGAATAGTAGACCTTACAGTGAAATGCTTACTTACAAGCCCTTTAAGCAACAATGAAGTTTTAAGAAAATGCCTAAAGAAAAGGTAAGAGATAAAAATAACAAATAATCAAAGAGCAGCAGTATGCAGGGGGTACTGGTACATAGTCAATGTCATTGTGCTGGGGCACCGGTGTCAAGGTAATTAAGGTACATGTACATGTAGGTAGAGTTATTAAAGTGACTATGCATAGATGACAGGGTAGCAGCAGCGTTCCAGAGGGTGGGGGGACAATGCAAATAGTCTTGGCGCTCCGGTACCGCTTGCCGTGCGGTAGCAGAGAGAATAGTCTATGACTAGGGTGGCTGGAATCTTTGACAATTTTTAGGGCCTTCCTCTGACACCGCCTGGTATAGAGGTCCTGGATGGCAAGAAGCTTGGCCCCAGTGATGTACTGGGCTGTACGCACTACCTCTGTAGTGCCTTGCGGTCGGAGGCCGAGCAGTTGCCCTACCAGGCTGTGAAGCAACCCGTCAGGATGCTCTTGATGGTGCAGCTGTAAAACATTTTGAGGGTCTGAGGACCCATGCCAAATCTTTTCAGTCTCCTGAATAGGAATAGGTTTTGTCGTGCTCTCTTTACAACTTTCTTGGTGTGCTTGAACCATGTTAGTTTGTTGGTGATGTGGACGCCAAGGAACTTGAAGCTTTCAACCTGCTCCACTACAGCCCCGTCAATGAGAATGGGGGCGTGCTCGGTCCTCCTTTTCCTGTAGTCCACAATCATCTCCTTTGTCTTGATCACATTAGGGGAGAGGCTGTTGTCCTTGTACCACACGATCAGGTCTCTGACCTCCTCCTTATAGGCTGTCTCATCGTTGTCGGTGATCAGGCCTACCACTGTTTTATCATCAGCAAACTTAATGATGGTGTTGGAGTTGTGCCTGGCCATGCAGTCATGAGTGAACAGGGAGTACAGGAGGGGACTGAGCACGCACCCCTGAGGGGTCCCCATGTTGAGGATCAGCGTGGTGGATGTGTTGTTACCTACCCTTATCACCTGGAACCTTTAGAATGTGTCTGATGGTACACAGACCTTTAGAATGTGTCTGATAGAACATGGAACATTTAGAATGTGTCTGATAGAACATGGAACCTTTAGAATGTGTTTGATAGAACATGGAACCTTTAGAATTGTCTGATGGTAACAGACCTTTAGAATGTTGCAGATAGAACATGGAACCTTTAGAATGTGTCTGATGGTAAACAGACCTTTAGAATGTGTCTGATAGAACATGGAACCTTTAAAATGTGTCTGATAGAACATGGAACCTTTAGAATGTGTCTGATGGTACACAGACCTTTAGAATGTTGCAGATAGAACATGGAACCTTTAGAACGTTGCCATATTTATATCTGCAGCAAGGCTCTGAACATTGGACTCTGTTGAACAACATGTCTGGTCATGACACAATTTGGTGTTCTTGCCTCTTGGATGACAGACTGTACAAACTTCCAAGTGATGGAGAGACAAGACAACCTGGGTTGGATTCCTCTATTCTCCATCAGAGCCTGCTGTCTATAGTTTTGTTTCATTGTTATCTCAGTCTCATGTTTAGTTGCTGCACCCCAAGAGATGGCAAGAAGCCGCCCTTCAAACTCCCTGGCCGGTGGTGGCAGGGCTGGCATCGGTCTGTTGGTTTAACATAGCCTGGCCCAGACACCCAGCCTGAGCCCAGTTACCGACACAGTACTCACTCTCACAGTGCCAGAGCATGGCTTTCACAACAACCACACTGAATAATAATGACACTATATGCCACTGTGCAGACACTTTCATCCAAATCGACTTACAGCATAGTACAGTTCTTACATTTTGTGTAGGCCTTTGTAATCCCTGTGGGAATTGAACCCACAACCTTGGATTTTGTTAGTGTCCTGCTCTAACCAATAGAGCAACACAGTACTTCAATTCCTATGTAATGTAATGTAATGTAAATGTAATTCCAGCCATGCAGTTATCAAGTAACGTTCCTTCAACATTCTCAGAAGTAGAACTTTTTGGCAGGCATGTTCTGTGGTTTGACATCTTTATAATGTCTGGAAGAAGAAGCAGCATGGTCCCTGTCACAGTGTAGATGTAGATCACTGCCCCCTCCAGCTAATGAGCAACCTTCAACTAAGGAAGTTTATGGCCGATTCCTCAGGGTGACATTTTAAGTACTGCGAAAGACAAATATATGAGGCTACTAATGCCACCAACACCTGTGTCCTATTGTCAATATAGGTTGGTAATTTGTCATTTGAGCAAGTTTGCGAACCTGGGATCTTGTGATAGTGAGTGACCTTGATGAAGTCACTAGGTGTCTTCATTACATCTTCAGAAAAACATATTGTCAACAGAGGTTCACCGTGACTGTTTGTGGGTTCAATGAGACTCCGTAGTGTACAGATATGAATATAAACATATACAGTAGTCCAACTAACGTTATTTATTTCATTGTAGCACATTAATAACAGAGGTTGGGTGGGAGGGATGTTGCACATTGATAGGCCGCAACATGGTTTAGTTGGTATGAATGATGACTGAGAAAACAAGGTGGTCTGACCTCAATATTGTAGAGTGAAAAAAAAACGGATTAACTATTGTTGTTATCAACATCAAAAATGTGTAATAACCAACATTAATTTCTTTCCATCAATCCGTTTGACAACAGTGTGATTGTCGGTGCGCTTCATAAAAATTCAGTGTTCCCAGTGCAGCCCCCTCGTGCAGGTTTGAATCGATTCGAGCAGGTTGATCACGGTTGCTCTCTCCTGCTTTAGGACTAAACCGGGGATAAAAAGGTTGCCCACCGGACTATGTAATTCAGACTAAATTAGCTGACTATTACTGTGATTCATTGTATATAAATAAGAATCAAGGTACGGTTTAATTGATTTGAAACTATGTTTTAAGTAACATTTGTGTCAAGTGGACTGTAGGCTATTGAACATCAAGTCATTTCCAGAGAGAAATTTGTTGTAGGCTATCCAATGACAATCACATGTGTTGCATGTTGTGTTGCAGATTGAAATGCCATTTTTAAAAATGATAATGGGTAACCCTGTCATTTTGATGATGGGTTCAGGGTTATTTGTGCTTTTAAATTAATCAATCCATTGATTTGGGAGCATTAACTAGTTCTCAGAATAATTCTCAGGATTTATACATTTATGATAACATATTTACAATTAAATATTTGATATGAAATAAATCAATTGAAATGGAATTCAAGAAATGTAAAACTTTTTTGGAACTAAATGGGGAACATTTCAGAAGAAAAAATGGTGTTTGACCATATCCTGCAAATTACTGCTATAGAGGCAAAAGTTAACTGGGAATAACTTGGCATCAGAATCTATTCTATCTGGTGAATGAAACAGAGGATCTGACAGAGAGCAGTGGTTTTGGTTCCCTGGGTAGTCATTAAGTTACACCGGCAGCTATTCCCTCACTGGAGGCTTCATGTGCAACCTGTTCCCTTTGCTTGCAAACAAATTATGATATCACACTGGCCCAAATTGATCTGGCATAATTTAGTGTTGTGTATTATGGTGTTGGCGCCCTCTAGTGTGTATATAAGTCATAGCACTCTTCTGTGACGTGTGTGTGTGTGTGTGTGTGTGTGTGTGTGTGTGTGTGTGTGTGTGTGTGTGTGTGTGTGTGTGTGTGTGTGTGTGTGTGTGTGTGTGTGTGTGTGTGTGTGTGTGTGGAGAGAGTGAGAGTGAGAGTGAGTGAGTGAGAGGACTAAGGAGGAGTAAGGGCCAGAGAGATGACAACCAGGTCCTCCAAAATGAAGGAATAAGTTAGTGGGTTCCAGAAAGCGGACTTTCTTCATTCATCCATCCATCCATTCGTTCATTAATTCCTTAATGTGTTCATTCACCTTCCATCCTCTCCACCCCACCTCTCTTTCTACTCCTGTCTCTTCTCTCCACCCCTCTTCTCTCCATCTTTCTCTCCTCCTCCCCAATAGTTCTGATCTGCCCCGTGGAGATCATGTTCATCCAGGACAGCTCAGAGAAGACCAAGGTGCTGCTGTTTGAGAAGCAGAAAAACTTTGTCCTGCGTTTCAGCACGCGACTCATGCAGATCCAGGCAGCAGGTTGGGGACTGAGGATGATGCTAGCTGCGCTGCAGTACAGCAGGTTGGAGACTGTGGATGATGCTAGCTGCGCTGCAGTACAGCAGGTTGGAGACTGAGGATGAGGCTAGCTGCGCTGCAGTACAGCAGGTTGGAGACTGAGGATGATGCTAGCTGCACTGCAGTACAGCAGGTTGGGGACTGAGGATGATGCTAGCTGCGCTGCAATACAGCAGGTTGGAGACTGAGGATGATGCTAGCTGCGCTGCAGTACAGCAGGTTGGAGACTGAGGATGATGCTAGCTGCGCTGCAATACAGCAGGTTGGAGACTGAGGATGATGCTAGCTGCGCTGCAGTACAGCAGGTTGGGGACTGAGGATGATGCTAGCTGCGCTGCAATACAGCAGGTTGGAGACTTAGGATGATGCTAGCTGCGCTGCAGTACAGCAGATTGGAGACTGAGGATGATGCTAGCTGCGCTGCAGTACAGCAGGTTGGAGACTGAGGATGATGCTAGCTGCGCTGCAGTACAGCAGGTTGGAGACTGAGGATGATGCTAGCTGCGCTGCAGTACAGCAGGTTGGGGACTGAGGATGATGCTAGCTGCGCTGCAGTACAGCAGGTTGGAGACTGAGGATGATGCTAGCTGCACTGCAGTACAGCAGGTTGGAGACTGAGGATGATGCTAGCTGCACTGCAGTACAGCAGGTTGGAGACTGAGGATGATGTTAGCTGCACTGCAGTACAGCAGGTTGGAGACTGAGGATGATGCTAGCTGCACTGCAGTACAGCAGATTGGAGACTGAGGATGATGCTAGCTGCACTGCAGTACAGCAGGTTGGAGACTGAGGATGATGCTAACACAGGTGTTTAGCCGTGAGACAGCGGCTAACAGCCTGAGGGTGGCGTTGCTGATGACCGACAGCGTGGACCATCCCCGCAGCCCCAGTGATGCGGCCGAGGCCAAGAACCACAACATTTGTCTGTTCACCATCAGGCTGTAGGGACTACCCAGGCAGGGACTGGCCCACCAATGCCAGGCTACGTTCCATCGCCAGCACCCCACCACAGCAGCACGTCCTCAGCCTCACAGACAACCTGCTGGAGGATAAACTCTTTAAAGAACTGGTGAGTGGTGGGAGGGATCTGTCCTCAAGGATACCAACATTCCTATACAATTCTAGATGTTTATATTTTCCCTCAAACCCTAAATCCCAATTCAGTAGAGCTCATGCAGTGAGATGACTGAACAGGATTAAAATGGCTAAATTGAAACATACATTACTGAGCACTGAGTGTGAGCTATTATTTTTTAGAAAGCACTTGTCAACATAGGGGTAAGTGCCTTTTTTTGTAATCATCCATTTGGAATGCAAAGATAATTATCTCTGAGGTGTATATTTAAATGTTGCTTCTCTTACATCACATGATGTATTGTTGTCTCTACCTTTTTGCCCTTTGTGCTGTTGTCTGTGCCCAACAATATTTGTACCATGTTTGTTCTGCTGCTATGTTGTGTTTCTACCGTGTTGTTGTCATGTTGTGTTGCTACCATTCTGTGTTGCTGTGTTAGGTCTCTCTTTATGTAGTGTTGGGGTGTCTCTCCTGCCGTGATGTGTGTTTTGTCCTACATTTGTATTTTTTATCAAATGAAATTGTATTTGTCACATGCGCCGACTACAACAGGTGTAGACCTTACAGTGAAATGCTTACAATCCCAGCCCCCGTCCACGCAGGAGGCCTTTTACCTCTTGGTAGGCTGTCATTTTAAATAAGAATTTGTTTTTAACTGACTAGTTAAATAAAGGTTAAATCAAAAATAAATTCACAAATTATCTTGGTTTCAGTGCCCACAGCCAAAGTCTTGTCTGTGTGATTTAAGAGAGAGATCCCCCTGGAAGCCTAGTGAGTCCACTTCCTTATCTGTCTCATCAGCTAACCTAGATAGTGTTAAACTCATTCCACATAAATCCCAGTGTCTGCTGGTTTTTGTTTCCTCCTTTCAATTAAGACCAGGTGAAAGGTGAAAGGAGTTATTTACAAATTAGTGACCTTAATTAATCAAAAGCGTCCTCTAGTAGCCAGTAAACGTCATACACTATAACTATCAGTTCAGGAAGTACACTGAATTTAAATTCCCCTATTGAAAAGCAATGACTGGTTTGACCGAATTTACATGAAATTGTCCTCAAACCCGCCCTTCATATTTCCCAGTGTTGTGTCTGTGTGTCAGATCTGGTGTGTCTGAAGTGTCCAGGTTGACAGTGGTTTACTCTGCAGTACAGAGGAGCAGTAATCCTCAGACAGGTCTGTGTTATTGCTGGAAAGTTCACCAGTTGGACAACCATTTGCTATAACCCCCCTACACACCCCTCTGTATGCAACCAGGGGCTCTCCCAGGGTTAGCACCCCATTTCTCTCCCAGGGTTAGCACTGGGAGATTGTAACATTCTCTGTATCACGGAAACATGGCTCTCTCGGGATATGTTGTCGGAATTGGTTCAGCCACAGGGCTACTCCATGCATCGCGCCGACAGAGATAAAAACCTCTCTGGGAAGAGGAAGGTCGGGGGTGTATGCTTCATGATTAACGACTCATGGTGTAATCATAACAACATACAGGAACTCAAGTCCTTCTGCTCACCCGACTTAGAATTCCTTACAATCAAATGCTGGCCATATTACCTCCCAAGAGAATTCTCATCAGTTATCGTCACAGCTGTGTACATTCCCCCTCAAGCAGACACCACGACGGCCCTCAAGGAACTTCACTCGACTCTATGTAAACAGGAAACCATACAGTGCCTTGCAAAAGTATTCATCCTTCTTGGCGTTTTTCCTGTTTTGTTGCATTACAACCTGTAATTTAAATTGATTTTTATTTGGATTTCATGTAATGGACATACACAAAATAGTCCAAATTGGTGAAGTGAAATTAAAAAAATAACTTGTTTCAAAAAATTTTAAAAATATTAAAACGGAAAATTTGTTTGTGCATATGTATTCACCCCCTTTGCTATGAAGCCCCTAAATAAGATTAGTTCAATAAAGTCCACCTGTGTGCAATCTAAGTGTCACATGATCTGTCACATGAACTCAGTATATTTAAACCTGTTCTGAAAGACCCCAGAGTCTGCAACACCACGAAGCAAAGGGCACCACCAAGCAAGCGGCACCATGAAGATAAAGGAGCTCTCCAAACAGGTCAGAGACAAAGTTGTGGAGAAGTACAGATCAGGGTTGGGTTATAAAAAAGTATCTCAAACTTTGAACATCCCACGGAGCACCATTAAATCCATTATTAAAAAATGGAAAGAATATGGCTCCACAGCAAACCTCCCAAGAGAGGGCCGCCCAACAAAACTCACAGACCAGGCAAGGAGGGCATTAATCAGAGAGGCAAAAAAGAGAACAAAGACAACCATGAAGGAGCTGCAAAACTCCACAGCGGAGATTGGAGTATCTGTCCATAGGACCACTTTAAGCTGTACACTCCACAGAGCTGGGCTTTACGGAACAGTGGCCAGAAAAAAGCCATTGCTTAAAGAAAAAAATAAGAAAACACGTTTGGTGTTCGCCAAAAGGCATGTGGGAGACTCCCCAAACATATGGAAGAAGGTACTCTGGTCAGATGAGACTAAAACTGAGCTTTTTGGCCATCAAGGAAAACACTATGTCTGGCGCAAACCCAACACCTCTCATCACCCCGAGAACAACATCCCAGTCAAGCATGGTTTTGGCAGCATCATGCTGTGGGGATGTTTTTCATCGGCAGGGACTGGGAAACTGGTCAGAATTGAAGGAATGATGGATGGCGCTAAATACAGGGAGATTCTGAGGGAAACCTGTTTGTCTTCCAGAGATTTGAGACTGGGACGGAGGTTCACCTTCCAGCAGGGCAATGACCCTAAGCATACTGCTAAAACAACACTTGAGTGGTTTAATGGGAAACATTTACATGCCTTGGAATGGACTAGTCAAAGCCCAGACCTCAATCCAATTGAGAATCTGTGGTATGACTTAAAGATTGCTGTACACCACCGGAACCCATCCAACTTGAAGGAGCTGGGAAAGTTTTGCCTTGAAGAATGGGCAAAAATCCCAGTGGCTAGATGTGCCAAGCTTATAGAGACATACCCCAAGAGTCTTGCAGCTGTAATTGCTGAAAAAAGTGGCTCTACAAAGTATTGATTTTGGGTGAATAGTTACGCTCGCTCAAGTTTTCAGTTTTTTTGTCTTATTTCTTGTTTGTTTCACAATAAAAAAGATTTTGCATCTTCAAAGTGGTAGGCATGTGGTGTAAATCAAATGATACAAACCCCCCCAAAAAATCTATTTTAATTCCAGGTTGTAGGGCAATAAAATAGGAAACATGCCAAGGGGGTGAATACTTTCGCAAGCCACTGTATATCCTGAGGCTGCATTTATTGTAGCTGGGGATTTGAACAAAACAAATCAGCATATTGATTGCAGTACCTGCAGGGGTAATACACTCGATCACTGCTACTCTAACTTCCGCGATGCATACAAGTCCTCCCCCGCCCTCCCTTCGGCAAACTCAACCACGACGCCATCTTGCTCCTACCGTCTTATAGGCAGAAACTCAAACAGGATGTACCAGTGACTAGAACCATTCAACGCTGGTCTGACCAATCGGAATCAATGCTTCAAGATTGCTTTGATCACGCAGATTGGGATATGTTCCGGTCAGCCTCAGAGAACAACATTGATCAATACGTTGACTCGGTGAGTGAGTTTATAAGGAAGTGCATTTGAGATGTACCGACTGTGACTTACAACTTACCCTAACCAGAATCCGTGGATGGATGGCGGCATTCGCCGCAAAACTGAAAGCGCGAACCACCGCATTTAACCATGGAAAGAGGTCTGAGAATATGGCTGAATATAAACAGTGTAGTTATTCCCTCCGCAAGGCAATCAAACAAGCGGAATGCCAGTACAAGGACAAAAAGTGGAGTCGCAATTCATCGGCTCAGACACGAGACGTTTGTAGCAGGGTCTACAGGAAACCACAGACTACAAAAAGAAAACCAGCCACGTCACAGACACCGACGTCACGCTTCCAGACAAATTAAACACCTTCTTTTCCCGCTTTGAGGATAATACCGTGCCACTGTCGGAGCCTGCTAACAAGGACTGCGCCCCCTCTCCTCCGAGTTAACCCTTGCAAGGCTGCTGGCCCAGACGGCATCCCTAGCCGCGTCCTCAGAGCATGTGCAGACCAGCTGGCTGGTGTGTTGACGGACATGTTCAGTCGCTCCCTATCCCAGTCTGCTGTCCCCACATGCTTCAAGATGGCCACCATTGTTCCTGTACCCAAGAAGGCAAAGATAACTTAACTAAATGACTACCGCTCCATAGCACTCACATCTGTCATCATGTAGTGCTTTGAGAGAGTCAAGGAACATATCACCTCCACCTTACTGGCCACCCTAGACCCACTTCAGTTTGCATACCGCCCCAACAGGTCCACAGACGATGCAATCGCCATCACACTGCACACTGCCCTATTCCATCTGGACAAAAGGAATACCTATGTAAGAATGCTGTTCATTGACTACAGCTCAGCATTCAACACCATAGTACCCTCCAAGCTCATCATCAAGCTGGAGGCCCTGGGTCTCAACCCCGCCCTGTACAATTGTGTCCTGGACTTTCTGACGGGCCGCCCTCGGGTGGTGAAGGTAGGAAACAACATCTCCACTTCACTGAGCCTCAACACTGGGGCCCCACAAGGGTGCGTGCTCAGCCCTCTCCTGTACTCCCTGCTCACCCATGACTGTGTGGCCATGCACGCCTCCAACTCAATCATCAAGTTTGCAGACGACACAACAGTAGTGGGCTTGATTACCAACAATGACGAGACACCCTACAAGGAGGAGGTGAGGGCACTCGGAGTGTGGTGTCAGGAAAACAACCTCTCACTCAACTTCAACAAAACAAAGGAGATGATCGTGGACTTCAGGAAACAGCAGAGGGAGCACCCCCCCATCCACATCAAAGGGACAGCAGTGGAGAAGGTGGAAAGTTTTTTAAGTTCCTCGGCGTATACATCACAGACAAACTGAAAATGGTCCACCCACACAGACAGCATGGTGAAGAAGGAACAACAGCGCCTCTTCAACCTCAGGAGGCTGTATCAATTTGGCTTGTCACACAAAACCCTGACGAACTTTTACAGATGCACAATCGAGAGCATCGTGTCAGGCTGTATCACATTCTGGTACGGCAACTGCTCCGCCCTCAACCGCAAAGCTCTCCAGAGGGTGGTGCGGTCTGCACAACGCATCACCGGAGGCAAACGACCTGCCCTCCATGACACCAACAGCACCCAATGTCACAGGAAGGCCAAAAAGATCACGAAGGACAACAACCACCCGAGCCACTGCCTGTTCACCCCACTACCATCCAGAAGGCCAGGTCAGTACAGGTGCATCAAAGGGACTGAGAGACTGAAAAACAGCTTCTTTCTCAAGGCCATCAGAATGCTAAACAGCAATCACTAACTAAGAGAGGCTGCTACCTACATTGAGACCCAATCACTGGCCACTTTAATAAATGAATCACTAGTCACTTTAAACAATCCCACTTTAAATAATGCCACTTCAATAATGTTTACATATCTTACATTACTCATATCATATGTACAGTTGAGGTCGGAATTGTACATACACCTTAGCCAAAAACATTTAAACTCAGTTTTTCACAATTCCTGACATTTTTATCCTAGTAAATATTCCCTGTCTTAGGTCAGTTAGGATCACCACTTTATTTTAAGAATGTGAAATGCCAGAATAATAGTAGCGAGAATGATTTATTTCAGCTTTTATTTCTTTCATCACATTCCCAGTGGGTCAGAAGTTTAAAAATACTCAATTAGTATTTGGTAGCATTGCCTTTAAATTGTTTAACTTGGGTCAAATGTTTCAAGTACCCTTCCACAAGCTTCCCAAAATAAGTTGGGTGAATTTTGGCCCATTCCTCCTGACAGAGCTGGTGTAACTGAGTCAGGTTTGTAGGCCTCCCTGCTCGCAGACACATTTTCAGTTCTGCCCACAAATGTTCTATAGGATTGAGGTCAGGGCTTTGTGATGGCCACTCCAATACCTTGACTTTGTTGTCCTTAAGCCATTTTGCCACATCTTTGGAAGTATGTTTGGGGTCATTGTCCATTTGGAAGACCCATTTGCGACCAAGCTTTAACTTCCTGACTGATGTCTTGAGATGTTGCTTCAATATATCCACATAATTTTCCTTCCTTATGACGCCATCTATTTTGTGAAGTGCACCAGTCCCTCCTGCAGTAAAGCACCCCCACAACATGATGCTGTCACCCCCGTGCCTCACAGTTGGGATGGTGTTCTTCGGCTTGCAAGCGTTTTGGAGCAGTGGCTTCTTCCTTCATGAGTGACCTTTCAGGTTATGTTGATATTGGACTCGTTTTACTGTGGATATAGATACTTTTGTACCGGTTTCCTCCAGCATCTTCACAAGGTCCTTTGCTGTTGTTCTGGGATTGATTTGGACTTTTTGCACCAAAGTACGTTCATCTCTAGGGGACAGAACGCGTCTCCTTCCTGAGTGGTATGATGGCTGCGTGGTCCCATGGTGTTTATACTTGCGTACTATTGTTTGTACAGATGAACGTGGTACCTTCAGGCATTTGGAAATTGCTCCCAAGGATGAACCAGACTTGTGGAGGTCTACAATTCTTCTTCTGAGATCTTGGCTGATTTCTTTTGATTTCCCATGATGTCAATCAAAGAGGCACTGAGTTTGAAGGTAGGCCTTGAAATGCATCCACAGGTACACCCCAATTGACTCAAATGATGTCAATTAGCCTCTCAGAAGCGTCTAAAGCCATTACATCATTTTCTGGAATTTTCCAAGCTCTTTAAAGGCACAGTCAACTTAGTGTATGTAAACTTCTGACCCACTGGAATTGTGATACAGTGAATTATAAGTGAAATAATCTGTCTGTAAACAATTGTTGGAAAAATGACTTGTGTCATGCACAAAGTCTTAACCGACTTGCCAAAACGCTAGTTTGTTAACAAGAAATTTGTGGAGTGGTTGAAAAACGAGTTTTAATGACTCCATCCTATGCGTATGTAAACTTCCGACTTCAAATGTATATACTGTATTTTATACCATCTATTGCACCTTGCCTATGCCGCTCGGCCATCGGTCATCCATATATTTATATGTACATATTCTCATTCATCCCTTTAGATTTGTGTGTATTAGGTAGTTGTTGGAGAATTGTTAGATTACTTGTTAGATTTTACTCCACTGTCAGAACTAGAAGCACAAGCATTTCACAACACTCACTTTAACATCTGCTAACAGTGTGTTTGTGACCAATAAAATTAGATTTGATTTGACACTATTATGTTGACTGAGGCTATACGGCACAGAGGCCCCTGACACTATTGAGTTGACTGAGGCTATACGGCACAGAGGCCCCTGACACTATTGAGTTGACTGAGGTTATACGGCACAGAGCCCTCTGACACTATTGAGTTGACTGAGGTTATACGGCACAGAGGCCTCTGACACTATTGAGTTGACTGAGGTTATACGGCACAGAACCCTCTGACACTATTGAGTTGACTGAGGTTATACGGCACAGAACCCTCTGACACTATTGAGTTGACTGAGGTTTTACGGCACAGAATCCTCTGACACTATTGAGTTGACTGAGGTTTTACGGCACAGAATCCTCTGACACTATTGAGTTGACTGAGGTTATACGGCACAGAACCCTCTGACACTATTGAGTTGACTGAGGTTATACGGCACAGAGCCCTCTGACACTATTGAGTTGACTGAGGTTATACGGCACAGAACCCTCTGACACTATTGAGTTGACTGAGACTGTATAGGCTACTACTCAGGGTTTGAGGCTGATAATATACAGAGGTCACAGAAAGAGCATAGACAGAGGATTTACACACCGAACGATCATAGTCACCTACACACGCATTTACAAACACCATGGGGATGTTATGGGAACAACCAGGGATGAAAAAGGGCCCCAAAAAATATATTCTGTCCAATGATCTGTCCTCTGATGGAATGATATCTCCATTCCTGTGTAATTTGCAGGGGAAAACAGGCCGGTCTGGATCTGACGGTACTCCAAGTCCTAAAGGATTTCGTGTAAATTCTTTGTTTTGTCCTAAATGAATCTGTAGTGACAGAAGCAGTGTTTTTACATACGTTGATTTTCCAGGAGAGAGATTTTTTTTTTTACTAAATAAACTAAGAGGGTTCAATGACAGTTCAATGGGATCGAACCCGGGTCTGTAGTGACGCCTATAGCATTGCGAGGCAGTACCTTAGACCGCTGCGCCACTTGGGAGGCCCTGACTGATTGGTTTTCTTATTTGTATTTGTGAAAACCTCAAGGCCCTGTGATTATAGCCCACTGCAGAGGATTTATATTCACGCATTGACCGAGGTGTTTTTCTTGTCTCTTTTGCAGGGTCTTTTTTAATGAATTAATTTTTATTTAACTTGGCAAGTCAGTTAAGAAAAAAGTATTATTTGCAATGACTGCCTACCCCGGCCAAACCCTAACAACGCTATGCCAATTGTGCGCCGCCTTATGGGACTCCCAATCACGGCTGATTGTGATACAGCCTGGAATCGAACCAGGGTCTGTAGTGACACCTCTAGCACTGAGATGCAGTGCCTTAGACCGCTGCACCAGTTAGTGGAGGTCTTGGGGACCAGGGCCCTGAAGGACCTTTAGGACCCAAAGTAAGGATTATGCTAAACTTCCTATACCTCCAGAAATGTTCTAGATAAAGATACAGCTAAAATGTACAGAGAAAGTTGGGGAAAGGTGAATGATGCCCCTCTTTCCCAGGGTGACCTAGTGGAGTGACGGAACCTCCTGGGGATACTGGCATCAGGTTTCCTACACCTAAGGCCAGTTTAAATCTGTTGTTAGAGGTGACTTCTACCTCTTTTCTGTCATACGATCTCTCTAGTCATCTCTGACTCTAATCCTAATTTATCCTGTGTCAGAACACCTAGGGTGATAAAGGAAACCAGGGAAGACCTGGACCTACCAGGGGGGGGGGGGGGGGGGGGGGGGTAGAAGGATTACTTTATCCTATCCCAGGTATTCCTTAAAGAGGTGGAGTTTCAGGTGTCTCCGGATGGGACTGGGATGGGGGGGTGGGACTGGGATGGGGGGGTGGGACTGGGATGGGGGGTTGGACTGGACTGGGATAGGGGGACTGGGATGGGGATGGTTGGACTGGTGATTGTTGACCCTGACCTTAACCTAAACCACCTCAAGATGGGAGGTATTGAAGTGCTGTGTGTCTGTGGTGATGATGGTCATGAAAACATGGCGTACAGTAAGGCAGGGGGTCCGGCGACAGAATTGTCTCTCTGCCCCAAGTCTAAATTTGTAGAATAGCAGGAAATGTGCTTTAAAACTGGAAAATTGTCTCTCTGATGCCAAGAGGGGGGCCTTTTAAATGTTCAGTCCCTGGGGCCAAGACTTGAGTCCAGCCATGCACGGCAGAAGTCATAGTAAAACCTCTTGTATGCCATTTTTATCACACTGTAGTAGGAGTTGTGTTCTGATATTATGACAGGGTCCTTGATGAGGTTGCTATCATAAATGGGGTCCCGACGCAAAAAAAATGTTTGGGAACCCCTGCACTAAGGGATTACCTCTTATCCCCTGATCCTCTAACTTCTGACCTCCAGGGAAACACAGGAGCCCCAGGGTTGTCAGGATTGATGGGTTTTCTAGGAGAAATGGCAGGCCTATCAAATGATTCAATTTTTTCCACTGTGTTCAATTGTTTTGATTTGTATCCCACTGCCATTCTGGTTTGTTCTATCACTCACTTATAACTGAACTGAGTAATCTATGTCCCTCTCTCTCCCTGCAGGGAGACCATGGTCCACCTGGGTCTTCCAGCCCTCGTGGGCCACCAGGGCTGGGAATATTCATCCCGAAGGTGAGTAGAACTAAATATGGGAGTGGGTGATATGGTACATTGCCCCCTTACTCAAATCCAGACCTCGAGGTGCTTAGTACAGCTGGTTTTCATTCTTCACCTCTATTTATTTTTTATTTTATTTCACCTTTATTTAACCAGGTAGGCTAGTTGAGAACAAGTGCTCATTTACAACTGCATCCTGGCCAAGATAAAGCAAAGCAGTGCGACACAAACAACACAGAGTTACACATGGGATAAACAAACGTACAGTCAATAACACAATAGAAAAAACATCTATATACAGTGTGTGCAAATGAGGTAAGATTAGGGAGGTAAGGCAATAAATAGGCCGTAGTGGCGAAGTAATTACAATTTAGCAATTAAACACTGGAGTGATAGATGTGCAGAAGATTAATGTGCAAGTAGAGATACTGGGGTGCAAAGGAGCAAAAAAATAAATAACAATATGGGGATGAGGTTGTTGGATGGGCTATTTACAGATGGGCTATGTACAGGTGCAATGATCTGTGAGCTACTCTGACAGCTGATGTTTAAAGTTAGTGAGGCAGGGTAGGATAGGTATAGGTCTGTAACAGTTTGGATCTAGATTGTCTCCCCCTTTGAAGAGGGGGATGACCGCGGCAGCTTTCCAATCTTTAGGAATCTCGGACGATACGAAAGAGAGGTTGAACAGGCTAGTAATAGGGGTTGCAACAATTGCGGCGGATAATTTTAGAGAGGGTCCAGGTCCTCTAATCAGGGACTGATTCAGTTGTCTTCTCCACAGGGTGACCAGGGCTTCCCAGGGCAGCACGGACCACAGGGAGAGAGAGGAGTTGTGGAGCCAGGGCCGAAGGTGAGTGGATGGCAAAGGTCTCCAATGCAGCATACAATATACAGCTGAGATGAGCAGGTGTTGAATGTGGAGGTGAGTGTCTGATCTGTGGTCGTCTCCAGGGTGAACCAGGACCTGACGGATCCTCTGGGATACCTGGTATACTTGGGGAAGATGGAGCGGTCCAACCTAAGGTTGTCACGTCCTGACCAGTATAAGGGTTATTTGTTATTGTAGTTTGGTCAGGACGTGGCAGAGGGTATTTTGTTTATGTGGTTCGGGGTGGTGATTTATTTAATAGGGTGTTGGTTTAGTTAGTTCTGGGTTTTTGGGGTTATGTTCTAGGTTTGTATTTCTATGTGGTCTCTAGTCTTTTGTATTTCTATGTCTAGTTTATTGGGGTTGGACTCTCAATTGGAGGCAGGTGTTTTCTAGTTGCCTCTGATTGAGAGTCCTATATATGGGTATGTGCTTGTGGGAGATTGTTTCTTGTTTTGCCTGTGGGAGCCTGACAAGACTGTTTTGTTGTTCGTGCATTCTTCGTTTTGTTATTTTGGTGTTCCCTTTATTTAAAATAAATAACAAGATGAGCATCCACATTCCTGCTGCGTTTTGGTCCTCTATTCCCGACGACAGCCGTTACAAAGGTAAGCAAGGTGTCAAAAGTTCATTTAGAGGTCAAAGTTCATTGGGCCCCATTGTTCATCTACTATACAGTATAAAGAGCACAGACATTTGAAGTAGTTATTACATAACTTGTTTATTGTCTGCATTTTCTTTGTGTCTTGAAACAGGGTGAGATTGGTTTGCCAGGACTGCGAGGAACAGAGTGTGCGCCTGGGAAAGGAATTCCTGGAGTTTTTTTTTTGAAGGTTTAGGGATCTAGAATGTTTACCCAGACAACCACCCAGAGTCCTATAGAAACCTTTAGTAGTTCTGGCCTACCTGCATACACCTACGTTATACACAGCATTGTCTGCTTCCAGTATAAGAGTCATACTGATTAACTCAAACTTAAGCAATACAAGAGAGGATATCCTGAATAGTCAACCTTTGAAGTACAGGATGGACAAATATTGTGCTGGGTCTTACACAACTTAATTGAGTGAGTTTACCAGTCACCCTCTCCTGGGTGACAAAATATTGAACATGCCCTATACGTCAGGCTGGCTGAATAAACATTTCCTGAACACAAAGTCAATATATATCCACTACAACTAGACTCCCTGACTGGTGCTTCACCTTTAAAAGGCAGTTCCAAGCAATATTATATGTCATAATGAAATATGATAAGTTATGAATGGTACCTGTATTGATAACGGAAGCTTAAACACAGTAGTGGTGCTTTTAGAGAATCCAGACAGGGTTGGGTGTCCCAAATAGCATCTTATACCCTTAAAGTGTGGTCCACTGCACTCTCGTGGAACTGGGTCCTTTCTATGACTTCTGCAGTGAAACCTTTGACAATGACGACCAAAATGGTCAAGAATTTGTCCAGGTCCTAGTTATAGGCTAGCTACCTGAGCAGGTAATATGGGAAATGTTAGGGTTAACAATGTTAGGGTTACCAATTCCCCCACCAAAAAAACCTCAGTCTCAACTTACTGTTGATAGTTAAGTTAATAGAATACACAAGGTGCAATTTCGAAATTTGGTTGTGCATCACCAGTCACTCAATTAGCCCATGTCAATTTCTTTTTTAGGTTGGTAAGTTAGTCTGGTGGCCAGCTATCTAAACTTGTAGTAAGCATGGTCGAATTACCGACCGGGGTGGGGCCCATTGATCATCAGCTATCATGTTAAAAACTGCAAACATTTGCCTTCAACCTATGGCAAATTGTGTAGAATTGCAGGAAATTAGCTGTAAAACTGTACATTTTTATCTCCGCTCCATGGCAAGATGATTAGAAATGTAGCGAACTTGCTTTAAAACTGCAACATTTTCTCTATGCCCCATGGCAAAATGTGCAGAATTGCAGTAAATTAACTTTAAAACAGATTTTTTTTCCCCTTTCGCTATTACGAGGGGGCCGCTAAAATGTTTTGCTCGCAAGGTGGAGAGATATTGATGTGGGTACACAGACCCACAAGCCACTGGGGCCCCTTATGATGAGTTCGGTTTTTTAGTGGCCCCCACCCCCATCAAAGTTGCCCATCCCTGCTGTAGATGTTAGAGAATGTTAGTGTTTAAGGCGGGTCATCTTTAATAGAGGAGGCATTAGGATTTATGGCTGGGTTTGGTTTGAAGTGTTTTTTTAAAGGAATTCTAGGGGCTAACTTTAGGGTTCGATTATATGGCTGTTTATGAGTGTCATCTGAGGTTCCCTTTCAAGTTACATGTGTGGAATGCCACTTGGAATTCTTCAACTTTTTCAGTCTGGGTGGTTTTCGGTCTTGAGATCTTCACACAACATTTTTAATTATAGATGGTTATAGGCTACATGTGCACCACCAAGTCAGGACAGTTGGCAAAATTAAGAGGGGTAAATAGACCAAATTATTAGGGTGAGGCACATGGGCTACTAACAGCTTACTACACAACATACACTTATTATTACTTTCTTAGCTACAGTGTACATATCTCCCTGGCATATTACATAATTTACGCAGCAGCATACAATAAATGTTTTGGAATCACCTTGTTGTGCTCACTTGAACAGGAAGGTGGCGTGGGAAAATCCTTAATGGGAAAATTTTGCCATCGAAGTCTGGCATTCTCTGGATTTAGGGTGCTTTCAAGACAACTGGGAACTCTGGGGGGGAAGAAAAGGTTGAATCATGATGACGTCAGTGATCTCCAGGTTGTAGCTCTAGAAAGAGGCCCGAGTTCCGAATGTACAATTCCAAGTTGGATGAAAGTTCAAAATGTATTTTCCCAGTCATATTTGAGCACGGCACAAATCATGCTTCATTGACAGCATGGCAAATGTTGAATGTTTATCATTTTAAACTAGGAAAAGAGACCCTTAATCTTAGACTTTGGACCACACAGCCGCTTCACTGAATAGCAGGCTAGTGATTGCTAGCCATACTGATTCCTTCCAAACCACTCATTGTTGAATTTGCGATTTCCAACTTGTGTAATGTTTATCTCCAACGGCCGAGGAGCACCGATACGTTCTATCTATAATTTCTCTTCATTATTTCTCTTCATATGACAAGGATTAAACAGGATTTGCCAGTAGATTGTCGACTTGATTCATGATGATGACTGTTAGCTAAGATTTTGAAAGTATGATGTTGACATGGTCAGTGCAATCAAAGCTATTGTAGATGTAATGTGATTTCACATAATTTTATCAGTGGCCAATGACCTTGAGCATTCTTGGATTGACACTTCTATTGTAACTCTATGGCAGCACCCAAGGGGCTAGAATTTTCTAGCTCTACCCTTAGACTTGGCGATGACGTGCAGTCCTCATGAGTGACAGAACACTGAGACGATCACGGCGCAAAACCACCACAGAAAACACTGAGCTACACTGAAACACCTGCATTTTGGAGCTGCCTTACTCAAGAAAAGAGACCACGTTTCTATGCGGCTTTATTAACTCAATTATATATTTTTTTTTACATTGTTTGCAAACTGATATGTGACACGTATTAATGCCAAAATAACATGCAAAACAGAAAAGCTCCGCCCAAAAAATGTTTTGGGGCCCCACCTGCCCTGAATGACGTGTCACCACTGGACATAACATAGTAAATCTAAATCCTGGACACTTAAATTAGTGTAACATGTTACATTTGGTATGAATACATGAGACAGAAAATGTCTTAAGGCAAAAACGAAAGGAACCCTAACCTTAACCGTTTAAACAAATTCATAACCTTAACCCTAAACTAGCTATTGTTAGCCAGCTAGCTAGCGTTAGCGTTGTTTTTACTATCAGTATTTGCCTTCTTACCATAATCCTCAGATTTCCAAAGACATAAGTATTGCTTCTATTACTTTACAAACTATTTGACTATTGTGTGACATGAGGTTGTTTGATTAGGGATAAAGACAGATGAACAATATGCTTTATAACAATACCAGTAAGCTCTCCCACCCATGATTGTATTTTACATCTCTTTTAGAGTTGTTGATCCTATGAGAGGTATTTCTTAACTATATGTTTATGACAATAGCAGTGAACTCCCATTACGCTCTTTTACAGTAGATTTGGCTCATAATATGAAATGTGGCTTTTGACAGCTGGTTCAACATATCAGTGGAACAGGTTGTGTGTGTTTGCTGTATTTGCCTGGTTATTGTTGGTCTGTCATTCGAGGTTCATGATGTTGCGTATCTCACGTCTCTGTTCTTCTGCTTGGCAGTTTTGTAATGATGGGTCTACCAGGTCCTCCTGGCAGGGGTCTACCTGGGTCAAAGGTAAGTGGTATACACACAGGTGCATGCAAACAGCTGCGCACACACACACACAGCAATCCAGAAACAGCCTGTATCTCCGTAGCCCCTACCACCTAGTCCCTACCCCTTATCACCCCTTTTCCCCTGACCCATTTCCCTGTATTCCTTTCCCCTACCATTTGCCCCTCCCCCCTAATTCCTACCCCCTAGCTCCTACCCTGTAGCCCCTAACCCATAGCCCCTACCCCCTCGCTCTATCCATAGCCCCTACACCCTATCTCCTACCCCTAGACCCTACTCCTAGCTCCTATCCCTATTCCGTACCCCTAGCTTCTAGCCCCTAGCCACTACCCCCTAGCCTCTACCCCTAGCTTCTACCACTAGCCCCTAGTCCCTACCCCCTAGCTTCTAGCCCCTATGCCCTAGCCCCTTGCTCCTACCCCTAGCCCCTCTCCCCTTGCTCCTATGCCCTAGCCCCTCTCCCCTTGCTCCTACGCCCTAGCCCCTCTCCCCTTGCTCCTACCCCTAGCCCCTACGCCCCTGCCCCCTTGCTCCTACCCCCTAGCCTCTACCCCTAGCTTCTACCACTAGCACCTAGTCCCTACCCCCTAGCTTCTAGCCCCTACGCCCTTGCTCCTACCCCTACACCCTAGCCCCTTACGCCCTAGCCCCTCCTCCCTTGCTCCTAGCCCCTACTCCCTAGCCCCTCCCCCTTGCTCCTAGCCCCTATGCCCTAGTCCCTCCCCCCTTGCTCCTAGCCCAAGGGGGTGGCAAAGTACAGCCCACGGGCCGTATTTATTATTCTAATATATATATATATATATATATATATATATTTATTATTATTTTTTAAACCCTTTTTTCCCCCCAATTTCGTGGTATCCAATTGGTAGTTACAATCTTGTCCCATCGCTGCAACTCCCATACGGACTTGGGAGAGGCGAAGGTCGAGAGCCGCGCGACCTTCCGAAACACGACTCAGCCAAGCTACACTGCTTCTTGACACACAACGCCGCTTAACCCGGAAGCCAGCCGCACCAATGTGTTGGAGGAAACACCGTACACCAGGCAACCGTGTCAGCGTTCATGCGCGCGGCCCGCCACAGGAGTCGCTAGAGCGCGATGGGACAAGGAAATCTCAGCCTGCCAAACCCTCTCCTCTCGGGAGGCCCAAATTGATTTTAACAAACAATTGGTCCCCCATAAAATGCAGACCTCCATTGAATTGCAAAATTCCGATGTGGCCCTCAAGCCAAAATGTTTGCCTGCCATAGCCCATACCCCTGGCTCCTATCACCTAGCTCCTAGCCCCTACCCCTGGCATAGACCCTTCATCTGCTGTAGATCACTTATTGTCAACATCTCTTGTTTCTTTTCAATACCAGTGTCCCTTTAAAAAGGTCAAATGTTTTTCTTTTTGAAAATTGTCATGTGGAACTGAACTAATGTTTGTATGTTAAGCAGGGTTCTGTGGGCCAGCCAGGTCCACTTGGTCTGTCAGGTATCCCAGGAGCCCAAGGTAGGGTAACATTATCATACTGGACTGGCATGGTGGGGTGTGCGATAGTGATCATCATTTTATTTTACCTTTATTTAACTAGGCAAGTTAGGAACAAATTCTTATTTACAATGACGGCCTAGGAACAGTGGGTTAACTGCCTTGTTCAGGGGCAGAACAACAGATTTTTACCTTGTCAGCTCGGGGATTTAATCTTGCAACCTTTCGAGTCCAACGCTCTAACCACTAGGCTACCTGCTGCCACATAATGGTGATGATGGTGTAATATTTTTTGGATAATTATGTGTAATTGACAATATATCAACTGCAATTCTAGTTAAATGCCCATGTAATTATAGTATGTCGTTCATGGCCCCACAAACAAAATACTCTGCTATGTTCAAGTGGTGAGGTACAGGTAACTGTCAAAATAAAGGAAACACCAACATAAAGTGTCTTAATAGGGCATTGGGCCACCATGAGCCACCAGAACAGCTTCAGTGTGCATTGGTATAGATTCTACAAGTGTCTGGGACTCTACTGGAGGGGTGCGACACCATTCTTCCACAATAAATTCCATAATTTGGTGCTCCAGAATCTCCCATACGTGTTCAATTGGGTTGAGATCTGGTGATTGAGACACACACACCCTTTAAACCCCCTATGCTTCTTCTAGCCATTGTAGTGTTCAACTGGCCATTTTATACATGACCCTAAGCATGATGGGAGGTTTTAATTGCTTAATTAACTCAGGAACCACACCTGTGTGGAAGCACCTGCGTCAATATACTTTGCATCCCTCTTTTACTCAAGTGTTTCCTTTATTTTGGCAGTTACCTGTATGCTCAGAGGGAAATTGGTTTTGGTACTATCACACTGACGTGGCACAATATTCTGTGTGCCACTGTATACAGTATTGTGAGCTGTTATAGCCATGATTAACCATGCTAATCATTAGTCTGGTCTTCTTGTGACCTTCAGGGGAGCCTGGGTTCCAGGGGCCAATGGGCCCCCGGGGCCTCCAGGGGACAGCTTTCCAGGAGAAAAGGTACAAACTTAGCCAACGCTTTTGATCCCTGCGGGAATTGAACCAACAACCTGAGCCACACAGGACTGTAACTGCCAAACAAACACACACAGACCGGTTCAATGACAACATGGACACACACAACCATTTGCTGTTCACTATAAATGTTCTTGTTGATGTGCTTAACAATACTGTCATATTACTCTACACAGGGGGATTGGTGGAGACTGTGGGAGGAAAGGAGACAAGGGAGAATTTGGAGAGCCAGGGTCTATAGGACCCATGGTATGATAGTCTTTTGGTCCCATCATGGTTATAAAACTGAGACTGCTCTTCTCTGTGTCACGGAGGCTCTCCGCACTGCTAAAGTTAACTCTCTCTCCTCTGCTCTCATCCTTCTAGACCTATCTGTTGCCTTTGATACTGTGAACCATCAGATCCTCCTCTCCACCCTCTCCGAGTTGGGCATCTCCGGCGCGGCTCACTCTTGGATTGTGTCCTACCTGACAGGTCGCTCCTATCCGTCTCCGCACCACGTGCTCTCACCACTGGTGTCCCCCAGGGCTCAGTTCTAGGCCCTCTCCTATTCTCGCTATACACCAAGTCACTTGGCTCTGTCATATCCTCACATGGTCTCTCCTATCATTGCTACGCAGACGACACACAATTAATCTTCTCCTTTCCCCCTTCTGATAACCAGGTGGCAAATCGCATCTCTGCATGTCTGGCAGACATATAGTGTGGATGACGGATCACCACCTCAAGCTGAACCTCGGCAAGACGGCGCTGCTCTTCCTCCCAGGGAAGGACTGCCCGTTCCATGATCTCGCCATCACGGTTGACAACTCCATTGTGTCCTCCTCCCAGAGTGCTAAGAGCCTTGGCGTGACCCTGGACAACACCCTGTAGTTCTCCGCTAACATCAAGGCGGTGACCCAATCCTGTAGGTTCATGCTCTACAACATTCGCAGAGTACGACCCTGCCTCACACAGGAAGCGGCGCAGGTCCTAATCCAGGAACTTGTCATCTCCCGTCTGGATTACTGGAACTCGCTGTTGGCGGGGCTCCCTGCCTGTGCCATTAAACCCCTACAACTCATCCAGAACGCCGCAGCCCGTCTGGTGTTCAACCTTCCCAAGTTCTCTCACGTCACCCCGCTCCTCCGCACACTCCACTGGCTTCCAGTTGAAGCTCGCATCTGCTACAAGACCATGGTGCTTGCCTACGGAGCTGTGAGGGGAACGGCACCTCCGTACCTTCAGGCTCTAATCCTTCTAACCCCCCCCCCCCCCTTAAAAGATTTAGATGCACTATTGTAAAGTGGTTGTTCCACTGGATATCATAAGGTGAATGCACCAATTTGTAAGTCTCTCTGGATAAGAGTGTCTGCTAAATGACGTAAATGTAAAATGACATACAGTTGAAGTCAGAAGTTTACATGCACTTATGTTGGAGTCATTAAAATGCGTTTTTCAACCACTCCACAAATTTCTTGTTAAAAACTAGTTTTGGCAAGTCGGTTAGGACATCTACTTTGTGCATGACACAAGTAATTTTCCAACAATTGCTTACAGACAGATTATTTCACTTATAATTCACTGTATCACAATTCCAGTGGGTCAGAAGTTTACATACACTAAGTTGACTGTGCCTTTAAACAGCTTGGAAAATTCCAGAAAATTATGACATGGCTTTAGAAGCTTCTGATAGGCTAATTGACATAATTTGAGTCAATTGAAGGTGTACCTGTGGATGTATTTCAAGGCCTACCTTCAAACTCAGTGCCGCTTTGCTTGACATCAAATCGGCCGAAAAATTGTAGACCTCCACAAGTCTGGTTCATCCTTGGGAGCAATTTCCAAATGCCTGAAGGTACCACGTTCATCTGTAAAAACAATAGTATGCAAGTATAAACACCATGGGACCACGCAGCTGTCATACCTCTCAGGAAGGAGACGCGTTCTGTCTCCTAGAGATGAACATACTTTGGTGCAAAAAGTGCAAATCAATCCCAGAACAACAGCGAAGGACCTTGTGAAGATGCTGGAGGAAACGGGTACAAAAGTATCTATATCCACAGTAAAACGAGTCCTATATCGACATAACCTGAAAAAACACTCAGCAAGGAAGAAGCCACTGCTCCAAAACCACCATAAAAAGCCAGACTACGGTTTGCAACTGCGCATGGGGACAAAGATCGTACTTTTTGGAGAAATGTTCTCTGGTCTGATGAAACAAAAATAGAACTGTTTGGCCATAATGACCATCATTATGTTTGGAGGAAAAAGGGGAGGCTTGCAAGCCAAAGAACACCATACCAACCGTGAAGCACGGGGGTGGCAGCATCATGTTGTGGGGGTGATTTGCTGCAGGAGGGACTGGTGCACTTCACAAAATAGATGGCATCATGAGAAAGGAAAATGATGTGGATATATTGAAGCAACGTCTCAAGACATCAGTCAGGAAGTTAAAGCTTGGTCACAAATGGGTCTTCCAAATGGACAATGACCCAAAGCATACTTCCAAAGTTGTGGCAAAATGGCTTAAGGACAACAAAGTCAAGGTATTGGAGTGGCCATCACAAAGCCTTGACCTCAACCCTATAGAAAATTTGTGGGCAGAACTGAAAAAGCGTGTGCAAGCAAGGAGGCCTACAAACCTGACTCAGTTACACCAGCTCTGTCAGGAGGAATGGGCCAAAATTCATCCAACTTATTGTGGGAAGCTTGTGGAAGGCTACCCGAAACGTTTGACCCAAGTTAAACAATTTAAAGGCAATGCTACCAAATACTAATTGAGTGTATGTAAACTTCTGACCCACTGGGAATGTGATGAAAGAAATAAAAGCTGAAAGAAATCATTCTCTGTCCTATTATTCTGAAATTTCACATTCTTAAAATAAAGTGGTGATGCTAACTGACCTAAGAGAGGGAATTTTTACTAGGATTAAATGTCAGGAATTGTGAAAAACTGAGTTTAAATGTATTTGGCTAAGGTGTATGTAAACTTCCGACTTCAACTGTATTTCATGGTTCATTTATATGTTGATTGCTAACCTGTGTCCAAACTTGCAGGGGAAATCTGGTGAGAAGGGGGAACCTGGCCTGACAGTGAGGAGAGCACAAAATGCTTACTGTTTCATAATAACACCTTTTGTTATGTCTCTCAACCATATTTTTCTATCTCAATAACGTTTTCTTCTTCCTCCCACAGAGAGAGGAAGTCATCAAAATCATCAGGGACATTTGTGGTTAGTTAAAACAGCTCATTGACTATGAATGAATGGATGTGTACAGAACATAAACACTATTGACTTACAGAGTTAGCTGATGTTTCTTCCTTCTAAGGAACTGTGTCAAGAGCTCCCTGGAAAACAGTGGCAATTGTTACTATTGCTGGACTATCCTTTGCTAAATAGATCAAAATTAATATATTAAATGTTCTTCTGTTTGCTCTTTGTGTTCTAGGCCAGGTTACTGTAAAACACTTTGTGACAACTGCTGATGTAAAAATGACTTTTTAAATACATTTGATTGATCGATAAAGACACTCTCTCTGTTTATGTTCTCAGGCTGTGCTCTGAAGTGCAGAGAGAGTCCTCTGGAGCTGGCGTTTGTGATTGACAGCTCAGAGAGCTTTGGACCGGAGAACTTTGAGGTGGTCAAGGACTTTGTGAACGCCCTGACTGACCGTATGTCTGTGAACTGTGAGGCCAGCAGGATCAGTGTGATCCTCTACAGTCATTTGGACATGGTGGTGGTCAATGTGAAGCAGCAGTCCAGCCAGAACGATGTTAAGGTCAGTAGTATTGAAGCAGATGAGTACCTGTTACAGACTGGGTTCAAATCCTGGGTTTCTTGCATGCCACCACTGTGTTAGCCCTCTGAGCTAATGTCTAGACATTCTTGAAGCAGACCTGTGTTCATTCTGCTGTATCCTTTTTCTGTCTGATGTTAATTACACTCATTCATTCATCCACTGGTATATCTGTCTGTCTGTCAATCTATGTAATTTCTCTGACTGCGGTGAGGAAGATGCTATACCTGGGCGAGGGCACCTTTATGGGTAGTGCCATCTTGAGAGCCAACCAGCTGTTCCAGGCCTCGCGGCCCGGTGTTCATAAAGTCGCCGTGGTACAAACCGATGGGCAGGCAGACCGGTGTGATGCAGTGCAGCCTGAGGACGCCGCCAGCATTGATGTTTGTCATCGGAGTGGTAAATAAGAAAGGCCCGCTGTAAGCAGAATTCCAGGCTGAGATGATTGCTATCACCTCTGGCCCAGATGAGGAGCACGTGTACCTGATAGACGACTTCATGACGCTGCCCAGTATGTGGTTCGAGATCAAGTTCAAGACTCTAGATCAAGTTTAAGACTAGATGCTAGACTGCCTAGTATATGGTTCTAGTTAAGTTTTATTTACACTGACACTCATAGCAGTCAATTCAAAATGGAATCCATGCAAATAGCATAGGCCTATCTAAATACATTGATAAAATATCTATCAGAACTCAGGATAAGACCCAGATGCAGACAGCTAGAATTACAGATGTTTATTGACCCAAACAGGGGGCAGGCAAAAGACAGGTCTAGGCCAGGAAGAGGTTCGTAATCGGGTCAGAGTCAGGCAGGTACAGAACGGCAGGCAGGCTGGTCAGAACTAGTTAACAGAAACTTGAGAAAACAGGAAGACGGGAAAACATGCTGGTAAGACCTGACAAGACGAACTGGAAACAGACAGAGAACACAGGTATAAATGCACAGGGGATAATGGGGAAGATGGGCAAGACCTAGAGGGGGGTGGAGACAAGCACAAAGACAGGTGAACCCAATCAGAGTGTGGCAAGAACAGACAAGGGATCTATTCTAACAACACAAATGAAGAGCCCCTTAAGGGGTTTGTGATGGGGATGTCTTGATTTCTGTAGATCGGCATGGAACAGGGCCAAAACTGCTTTGACATTAACTCGATGATGTTAAAAACCTTTATATAACCCTTTGGTTTATGACGTCTGTGAGAGAGCAGCGATTATTTAAAATGTAAGTATTTGAGTTTAAACAGTGTGAAAATGCATTGCATGTAAAGCAGTCACCATAGTTGCAGTATTGTAAACTCTTTAAACGTTATAGATAATGTCTCATCACATCCCAACTATGCTCACTGCGTGGCCTGTTTAAAGTTACATTTGGGGAAAAGTTATATTTTGATACTCCCTGGATGACTATTTAATAATTTGATAGCTTGAAATTAGCTTGATGTTGATGACAGTCTTTGTTAAACTGTGTATCTTGGCACAGCCCTGGAGAGTATGCTGCTCTTTGTCTTATCTGTACATGGATTTCTTCACACTTCCATACACCCACTATAAATGTTTTGTCTATGGCAGACTCAGATCTGTTTCCTTGTTCAGATTACGTCATAATGTTACAAAACCAGTTCTCACAACCAGTTCTCGCATGTAACAGACAGTGGTGCTTTGTTTAAAGAGTTGGGCCGGATACAAAGCCTGCACATTTCCCAATGTTGATGTCAGAGGGATGCACTGAGGACATGGCCTCCTATCTATCTATGGCTGCATCCCAATTCTCCCAAGGATGTGGAGTATGTAAGTGCATACTTTGGGATAAGGGTGGAGAATTGGGACACAGTCTCTATATCAGTTACAGTTTGACCAAAGCTCAGGCGAACGACAGCACTGCTACACTGATGCTCCAGAGGACCTGTATACTCTATTTCTCTATTGTGTTCTTTATGTAGTCTGTGAACCACCCCCTGTACTGTACAAATATTCAACCAGTTCATATTTTTTATATTTTCACACCCTTGTTTTTACTCATTGTGTTGCTTCAAATAATTGTCCATTAAAAGACACCTTAACTTCCACACCAAAAACACTGAACTGAACAGATTCTCACAGGTCAGGAGTCTCATAACATAAAATGATCTGTTGTGTACTGAACTTTGTCAAAATGTCATCTTTAGCTATCAATCTGAATTTAATATTTTACTAGACCTCCATAAATCTGTAGAACCCATTAAGTACATACTTCTATTTTCATTTTAACAAAATATCATGTTAACCTTTGTTTAACTGTAAGTTGGAAAAAATGAACACTCGACTGTAAAATAGATATTTTTTTACATTGTATAACAAAAGCAAAGAAGGAAATGTGAAACTCTCAACAGAATGAACTCAACTTAGTACAACTGTCTCACCCTGTCACAAAAAAACTGTAACTCTATTGTTCATGTTTGTTTACATAGACAACAAATACAATGTATAGCTTCAAAATATGTTTAAAACTACCATGTCAATGAATTTGATAGTGGTTCCATTTCCTTAGTCTCATTGCCACTTTCTTTGGTAAGCTGAGCAATGTCAGGCTGTTGTTTCGGCATTTAAACATGACACAGAAATAAGTTCTTTCTTCAGTGCAGTAGTCTGTCTGTGATATCTCTGTGTTAAGCAGAGACAGGTGTGGTGGTGTTACTCTCAATTTCAGCTGCTGCAGCATCAGGGTTGTACCTGTACTTGTATCCATAGGGCCGTAGATGATAGGTGAAGTATTCCAGCGTGTACATCTCTACAGGATAGATGTAGTGAAATGATACGATGTGATCTGAACAACATTCTGGGCCCTGGGAGAAAGAAGAACGACAGTCTGATTAAGTATATAAATAGTCGTTTAGGTCAAGGGTTCTTCAACGTTTTCAGCCTGGGACCCAAATGAGAAATTCTGTGTTTTCCTGGGACCCAAGCATAGGAAAATATGCAACTATACATACATATCAGTACATCTCATTGCACTTACGCCTAAAACAAATGCAATATAGACAAAAACAAATAACAATGAAATTAAATATCCATATAAATATATATTAATGTTAATTTTCCCCCATTAAAAACACTCTTACATATCTGTCTAGGTTGGAACTGTTGCTGTTAAAATACAATAAATAATTTTCATTCTGAACTGGAATAAACGGATTGATCACATCACACAGACGAATAACAGAACACACACAGGCTTTCTGATAGTGCAACCCTAAGTAACAGTACAGATTAAAAAAAAATGATCAGGCCTACTGTACATCTTACTGTAGAAATTATTGTTAAGTCTAGGTTGGAACTGTTGCTGTTAAAATACAATACATATGTTTTATTCTGAACTGGAATAAACTGATTGATCACATCACACAGATGTAGGCCAGAAAACACACAGCAGTCCTAATGAGCATGTCTATTCTGGGCTCTGTTTTTGACAGTACAACACTGAGGTCATGCTCAGCCTTCAAAGTGTTTCTGTACTTGTTTTTTAAGTATGCCAGAGTTGAGAACCCTGACTCGCATAGGTATGTGGTGCCAAACTGGACCAGAACATCTACTGCTTTCTCAGTCAGGCAGGAGACCGCTTCCTGCTGTTGATGAACAACCCAGAACTGTATTGAGTGTGTTTGCCTCAAAAAGCATCTTGCTTCAATCAGTTTATTCCAGTTAAGAATAACAATTATTATTGTATTTTAACAGCAACAGTTCCAACCTAGACTAGTTTTTTCAACAATCATTTCTACAGTAAGATGTACAGTAGGCCTGATCATTTTTCATCATCATCTGTGCTGTTACTGGGTTGCACTGGTAGCTAGCTTGCTTTGGCGAATGTTAGCTATTAGCAGTGTACACGGCCAGGGGATTGTATGAAAGAGAAACTCACATCTACTACTATGAGAGTTAGTACTCCCTTATTTCTGCTTCTCATCACCTGTTATAAAATGACAACAATGCCTTGCTAGCTGACTTACTTTTCCACTGTCGAAGCACTGTTTCCTGAAGCATTCTGTCCTGTTCTGAAAGAACTCACTGGGTTTACCATCATGCTGTGGATGTTTGGTCAGGACGTGTCGTTTTATTAATTTGTTCGTCATGAGAGACTCATTACTAAGCACTTCCTCACACAAAACACATTGTGGGCGCTCCTCGTTATAAGTTTGTATGAAAGAGAGAGAAACTCATCGCTGTATATGCGTTTCATGACAATTGAGCTCAGTCAGAACTTGTGACTAGCATAAGTCCATTTGATAACAGCGGTGAGTGATTGGGAATGAAGAGTCAATGGCTAACCGCGGATCATCTGCTGCCTGAACGACAGCGCTGCATCGGGTGGGTCGCGGAGTGATCTTCAAGAAAACTGCAGAAAAAAGATCCGGTAAACCGCGAAGCACACGGGCATCTCCCTCTCAAACTCGCGCAGCTGCCAAACTGAGCAGAGAAGCAGATGCACTTGGCCAAATCAATAATTATACATTTACACTGACACGTCGCGACCCATACTTTAAGAAAGGCTTATTTAGGTAGTATACCAACTGCTGTATTAAGCCTGTATAAAACATTATACAAGTGTTTATATAAGGCCCTGTACATCATGCTGCCTCACGCTACAGTAACAAGATATAGGCTTTTGTCTTAAGAGCCTTTCCGGCTCGCACAAGCTTTGCTACTTACTTATAATAAGTACAATGCCATGAGTAAATCCATGAGTAAATATTTACTGTAGTTACTCAATCATAAAACACTTTGAATGCCAAACCCAAAGCATCTATGACACCTCTCAATATACATTACACATGATTGAGGAAGTATCACACCCGCACACAGCTGAAAATATAATTGAATAGAATGGTATGTATGATTATACTTGATGTAAGTGTCTACTTCATTAGGGTTAGGCTATGCTTACCTCTCTTGGTTTGTAGTGGTCGTATAAGAGATACCAGGGCCGTTTTCTGGGCGGCTCTTTGATCAAGTACATGTCTGGTGGGTAGGGATGAAACGTCTGCCTTCCCTTCACATCTCTGGAGTCCCCCGGCTCCACACCCATAGTCTCCATACACTTCCCTAGAGCCATGTCTTCTATGATGGAGAAGTGGGAACATTTCCCTGTGTCGAATCCCTTGATGAACCTTCTGACGGCTTCTTTACTGAGGACATAGCCGGCTCCACCACTCATGTAACCCTGCTGGACGAACGGGTGGAACCTTCGCCCAAAGTATACAGGCTTCTCCGGGTCCTGTTTAGACAATGTGTGTCGGAGGTTCTCGATGACCACGAACGTGTCATCGTCGGCTTTGAGGACCCAGTCGTAGTCGTTGCGGTGGTGTTGGTAGATGTACTGGAAGGCTCTGATGGTCTTCCAGTAGAGCTGGTCTCGTCCCTCAGTTACGTTGAGCCCCACCGTGGGGAATTCTGTCTCCTCTGAGCTCATGTAGAGGGTTTTTTTGCATCGTTTGCCCCAGGTGGCCCGGATGTGTTTGGTTCTGGACTCCAGGTTCTTAGGCCCAGTCATGATCCAACATAGTAGTCGTACATTTTGGGACAGGTTGGCTGCAACACTCCTGTCCTCATCTGAAAGAGATCATTTAAAAAATAATGAATAAAAAGTGTGGTCAATTAGCACATGGTGTCCCAAACTCGGTCCTGGGGTGCGTGCTTAGACACCTCCTGCACTCCCTGTTCGCCCACGTCTACGTGGCCTTGCACAATTTCAACACCATCATTAAGTTTGCCGACGACACGACGGTGATAGGCCCGGTTCACCGATGACGATGAGTCAGCCTACAGAGAAGAAGTCAGAGCCCTAGCAGTGTGGTGCCAGGACAACAACCTCTCCCTCAACATCAGCAAGACAAAGGAGCTGATCGTGGACTACAGGAAACAGAGGACCAAGCACGCACCCATCCACATAGACAGGGCTGTAGTGGAGCAGGTTGAGAGCTTCAAGTTCCTCTGTGTCCACATCACTAAGGAATAATCATGGTTCACACACACACCAACACATTCATGAAGAGGGCATGACAACACCTCTTCCCCCTCAGGAGGCTAAAAAGATTTAGCATGGGCCCTCAGATCCTCTAAAGGGTATACAGCTGCACCATTGAGAGCATCTTGACAGGCTGCATCACGGCTTGGTATGGCAACTGCTTGGCATCTGACCCCAAGGCACTACAGAGGGTAGTGTGTACAGCCCATTACATCACTGGGGCCGAGCTCCCTGCCATCCAGGACCTCTGTACCAGGCGGTGTCAGAGGAAGACCCTAAAAGGTCTGAACTATTCCCTCTGCTACTGCATGGAAAGCTGTACCAATGCACCAAGTCTGTAAGCAACAGGACACTGAACAGCTTCTACCCCCGTAAGACTGCTAAATAGTTAGTCCGGGTAGCTATTGGTTAACTATATGAATTGACCCTTTTTGCAACTCTTTTCACTCATCACATATACTGCTGTTGTCATGAACACAATGGGAGACAGAGAGCTGGTTTCATGCGCAGGGCACAGCAGGTGTTTATTTGTAAACAACCACAGGAGGAGGCAAGTAGCTGGGTCCAGGGGAAGGTAGAAGGTCATACACGGGGGGTCCAAAAAGGCAACAGTACAGACAGGGAAAAAGGCTAGTAATGTCATCCGGGAGATCAGGCAATAGGTTGATAACAGGAAATTCGATAGGCTTAGGTACAGGCAGGTAATAGGCAAAACGCATTTTTAGTGAGGCAGGCCAAAACTATCATACATGGGAGGATTAAATTACAGTAAAACCAGCACTCCAAGTAGAAGTGTGACACAAAACAATCAATACCTCACAATGATGGGGTGCAAAGAACTGAACTAAATAGTGTGTGATAATGACATACAGGTGTGTGAACAGGTGATTGGGATCTGGAGAGTGAGCTGCGTTCAGGGGATCTATGTGTGTTGAGAGTGTGAGCTGGAAAGTGCGCTGCGTTCAGGGGATCTACATGTTTGAGCGTGTGAGTTGGAAGCAAACGTTACAGCTGTTACTGTTTATTATCTATCTTGTTGACTAGTCACTTTATCCTTACATATGTACATTCTGTACAATGACAATCTAGATGATTCTGTGCTTTCAACTTTGTGGCAACAGTTTGGGAAAGGCCCTTTCCTGTTTCAGCATGACATTGCCCCTGTGAACAAAGCGAGTTCCATACAGAAATAAATATTTGTCGAGATCGGTGTGGAAGAACTTGACTGGCCTGCACAGAGCCCTGACCTCAACTCTATCTAAAACCTACGGGATAAATTGGAACGCTGACTGTGAACCAGACCTAATCGCCCAACATCAGTGCCCTACCTCACTAATGCTCTTGTGGCTTAATGGAAGCAAGTCTTCACAGCAATATTCCAACATTTTGCCGTTTCCTTCCTCTCTGGCAACTGAGTTAGGAAGGACGCCTGTATCTTTGTAGTGACTGGGTGTATTGATACACCATCCAAAGTGTAATTAATAACTTCTCGATGCTCAAAGGGATATTCAATGATTTTAGTTTTTACCCATCTACCAATAGCTGGGTTTTTCTTCTTTGCTAGGCATTGGAAAACCTCCCTGGCCTTTGTGGTTGAATCTATGTTTGAACTTCACAGCTCGACTGAGGTACCAAAAATCATGTTAAACACTTATTGCACACAGAGTGAGTCCATGAATTTATTATGTGACTTCTTAAACACATTTCAACTTTTCAAGACATTTAAGCTTTTCATTTTTTATACATTTTTATACATTTGCAAAAATGTCTAAAAACATAATTCCACTTTGACATTATGGGGTATTGTGTGTAGGGCAGTGACACAAAATCTCAATTTAATCAATTTTAAATCAGGCTGTAGCACAACAAAATGTGGAAAAAGTCAAGGGGTGTGAATACTTTCTGGAGGCACTGTATTTGAATCAGCTGTGTTGTGCTAGAGCACCCACATTTTTTTGTTGGGGCCAGGACCGAGTTTGGGAAACTCTGATTTAGCAGATGCTATTATCCAAAGTATTTGGTTGTGTCATTGAAACAACTGCATGTGGCCTATGCAGGAATCAAACCCCTAACAGTAGTGTTCCCAGCACTGTGCTCTAATCCACTGGCCTCTTGGAACCAGAATTCTTTCAGGAATCACAGATGTTAGAAGATTCTCTCTCACACACACACAAAAAAAGCTTTCTACTTAGACTTAGACCTTACACATTAATAGGAAGTGGAGAAAACCTCAACGCATTTGTTTATATTCGTTTTTGATTAATAACATTCTATTACAATATTGGGATTAAGAAAGCCACAAATAAAATGCAGTGAATGGATATTCAGAAGTCAATTACCTGAGAGTATGTGTCTTGGAACCCTTTTGTCATAATGAACTCCACTGGAGTAACCCAGTGAGAAAACAGCTGGTTTTGCAGTGCTGGTGTCCAAGTAAACAAAGTATTGAATAGACAGAAATCCTATACACAGCCCAGACACAAAGGGTACAGGTGAAAGAGTGATCATAATTCCCCTCTTTTAGACCAAACCCTGTGAGTGATACAAAAAAATAAGTGAGTTAGGGCAGGTGAACAAACACTTGTTACTTCCAACCTGTCAAAAATAATTTGCCAATATGCTATATACAGTATTCAACTGACGTTGACTGTGCTATAATGTTGAAGATCAGTTTACAAGGGGGATGTATTTAAAATAAAGAATTGTACTAATGACTCTCAATCAAAGTCATTGTTACTTTTAAAGTTACAATAACACATTTAGCAACATTTTGATATTAAAATATTTTGATATTATCGTTGGTCATTTTTAATGAAAAAAATGGGCTTACCAGTTCACACAAAAATGTAAAAAAATATATTCTCCTCTGATTGTGGATAACGCCGGAGTAGAAACATGGAGTGACAAGAATAAGAGCACATAGTGGTGGGAGTGAGTTTTATAGGCCGGTTAATTCCTCCAATACGCATGCATGGAATGTTACCAAGCAGTTATTGCGTTTGCCTTGTCTGATACATCTGATGATGAGACTGAAATTATGTATGTACACTAGTAGGCTATAATTGACACATTTTCAGTCAGTGCATGATCATATCCACAGATCCAAATGGTATCCGTATTTGTTGTTTAAATTCGGATATTGAACGAACGGTACACGGATCGTGCTTTCATCCATTTACCTGCAATCACAAGAATGTTCTAGGAAACAAACATCGATTTAGTCAGTGTCGCCTTTATTTTTTTCTCTTTATTTTGGGAGAGGGAGCTCAAAAAGAAATGTCCTGTTTTTATAAATAACAACTTTGTAACAGTTCTATAACATTTTCATAACCACTCTTTATAATACTTGTGTCTAAGGTTACGATGGACATTGAGATTCCCCTGACTGATTTGGTGTTTGTCGTTTAGGCTACTGCTTAGTGCTGCAATGCATATTTCATTTGGTGCGAGTCATTTCCAATAAATGTAACCAATTCACGTTAATAACTTTACGTCCAAATACAAAGTCACCGCTAGGGGGCCCTATAAGAAAAGGTTTTCCCATCCAAGTCTATGAATGGTCAAAGAAAATTCTACTTCCGGGATAAACAAGGGAACGCTGTTTTTTTGAATAACTGTCCTTGTTTTAATGTGACTAAGTTGCCAAAACTGCACATCTACAGAGGTATTTGTTTTTTATCTGAATGTGTCATGCGACATTTGTCACGAAAGGACTTGCCTTACATAGTAGTGAACGTGACGCATAGCTTGAAACCTGAAAGTTGTGAGTTCGAGCCAGCAGTCACAGATTAGTCATACAATCAGCCACCGAGTTGTCTTTGAAGGAAGGTCAAGTAGCTAACCGTCATACATAGTTGGCTTGCGATCTTACTACATTTATTTGTTTTGCGTGTTTCTCTTGCCAGCAACTTCATGGCGAATCCTTCCCACGTATCAAGAGTTTTGTCTTTGTATAAGAGGATTCTACTGTTGCACCGGTTCCTGCCCATTGACTTGAGAGCGCTGGGAGACCAGTATGTCAAAGATGAATTCAGAAGGAACAAAACGGCGGCGCCCGAGGAGGTCACTGTCTTCATGAGGGAATGGGGGGTAAGTTGGCAACACTACAGAACTGCTTGTGCACGATCAATACATATACATGTGTAGCTAATAAATGAAATTGATAAGCACGTCCTTCTACTTATGGTCATGCTATTTCTTGCATTGAATAGAGGATATTTGAGGGGACAGGAGATTTAACTAATATCTTTGGTCACTTTTTTATAGAAGAACATGTGCCGTTTAATCCCTCGCCGCACGATGGCGGTGTTTACCATAATTCCAGAGCCTGGACAATATCTCTGCATCTCTGATTCAAGATTTTAGCACAGCACACAATGAAGATATGTTATCTATCATCAGTATTGTAGTACATGTAGCGTAGCCGTTAAGCCCACTTCAATCTTTGATTTCAACCAATTTATCTGGTTGTTATATCCATAACCGTTTTTATTTGAAGCCATTCAGATGTTTTATTATTAGGTTATTGACAGCTGTGTAAGTAACCACTAGTTACCAGTTTCAAAGCTGTAAAAAAACGTTGGTGTTGAGGTGACCCCCAGATAAACACATTTTTCACACATGTTTTGTATCTTCTCAGATAATTGATCATACTTCATGTACTATTAAAATGTTCATGTGCAGATATATGCACAGGATAGCACATTTCATTGGCATTAATTACTATTTATTAACCAATTGAAAATATTTTTCATGCTAAGTGTCGAGCCTGTATGTCACAGTCACACAATAGCAACATATTTTGGTTAACTATATCAAGATAATAGATTTCAGGCATTCACAGCTTACATTTTGAAATACATTTTGTCTTATTTTACTGTTAAATGAACCTTGCATTGTTATACATACATACCATTTTTGTCAGTTTGACATTTATCTCAGGTGAGCTTAAAGCAGTGGTCACCAACCTTTTCTGACTCAAGATCACTTTCTGAGTCAAAATGCAAGCCGAGATCTACCGCTCACATGTATTGTTGTTCAGACCATTTAAAAACATTATACTGATGGTCAGTCACAGGGTCCACCTCTCAACGTCCCTCCGCTCTCCCTTTCCTCCACTGACACTGACCAAAAAGGGACGCCGTCTTCCAGCTGATGGCGAAACTCGAGTCGCCTCATGCACAAATTCATGATACACTTTTCTACTCCTTCATTACAGCTGCAGTGCTGGTTGTAGCAGGAGTGGAAGTAGGAAGAATGCACATTTTATGGCTTATAAAAGTGTTGAATAAAAGGTGTTGACAGTGCTGAGTAAGAACTTAAACATAAACTCACTTTTAAAAACAGAAGCTCTTTGCTCTGTTCGTTGACAGTCTCTCTCTAGTCGTGGTTTTAAATGTTTTGAAATCTCACAGTATCAACTTTGCAGTGAATTTCTTTTACGCCTGCTATGTTAATGCAGACACGGTAATCTGAGCCATCCAATTAGCCAGCGGTCGGCCTATAGTGCACTTGATTTGTACCTTCAGACACATGAAATCGCGATCGACCAGTTGGTGACCACTGGCTTAAAGGGTGCAGTAGCACAGAATGTAAACGACAATAAAGAAATGTTCAATATCATCAACACTAGCTTTGCATAATATTGTAGTCTATAGCAGCGGTCCCAAACCACCGGGCCGCGGACATTCGCTACCGGGCCGCACGGAAAGGATCAATATTATTATTATTATATCTTTTTTTATTGGTAAAATAATAATTATATACAATTATAGGCTATTTGTGCAGTAATTACATTGAACTTGGTGTCTGTTGGTGCCTGTTGGTCTGTTGGTCCCTTTCTCACCACTCTAATATCTCTGTCAGGCCCACAACAGTTTACAGACTTTGAACTTGAGTAATGCGTGCGCTGCGAGTTCATCAGTCTTCGTGAGTTGTGTTGTCTGACAACGTTGTACTAGCTAGCTACGTTACCTGACATGAATAAAAACAAACAAACGTCGCTGGAGAGCTTCTTCGGAAGGAGTATGGGAGATAAAAGGCCCAACGACGATGTTGATAATACAGAGACTGCAGAAAGAAAAAAGCCTCATTCTATAGAAAATCTGATGTCCTACCTAAAATATGGCTTTATTGTGACAGGTGACTCGCGTGCTCCAAGCCCCCTGTGCGTAGTATGTGGAGATAGGCTATCTAACGAGGCAATGAAGCCCTCAACTGCATCGGCACATCGAATCCAATCACCCTACACTTAAAGACAAACCTGTTGAATTCTTTGAGCGAAGAAAACGTGAACAAGAAGGACAGAAGCAAGTCTTGAAAGCCAACACATCAACAAACGTGGCTGCACTGAGAGCGTCATACTTGGTGGCTAGCCGTATTGCTAAGGCCAAGAAGCCTTTCACTATTGGCGAGGAGTTGATTCTA
Source organism: Salmo salar (assembly GCF_965601325.2). Taxonomy (NCBI): domain Eukaryota; kingdom Metazoa; phylum Chordata; class Actinopteri; order Salmoniformes; family Salmonidae; genus Salmo; species Salmo salar. Next base: position 82,711,013 of record NC_138304.1, on the reverse strand, counting down.
CCTGCTGCTAAGGACATTTGTCGTGAACTCTTAGGAGAGGCTACAGCTAAAATGATAGCACAGGTTCCTCTTTTGGCTAAAAATGTATTTATCCTTTCCGTGCGGCCCGGTACTGGTCCGCGGCCCGGTGTTTGGAGACCCCTGCTCTAAGACGTTGGGTCTCAACAACAGTCATGAAGCATGTTTGGAGCGAGCAGTCGCACTACGCTTCGCTCCACAGGTAATATTACACTTCACTACATTACAACGGCTTGATTTGTCTGATCTGAGCAATTCTTCTTAGCTAGCAACATAGCCGTCTTTGTATCAAAGATAATTGTGTAGTTTAGAGTAATTAGAGTAAATATCGAGGCTAGCTATCTTCGTCATCCTAACGTAGTCAACACTGCTAGCTGCTAGCTAGCTAGCCATCACTGCTAGCTAGCCAACTTAATCCGACTAGCAGCACTGCAGAAACTATTACATTACAACGTAACGACTTGATTAGTGCGGTGTTAGTGTTAGTTAGCCAGCTACATAGTTGTCTTTGCTGTCTCTGTATCTAAGATAATTGTGTAGTTTGAGTAATTATCGAGGTGAGCTAGCCAGCCGCGACGCGGCGCCAGACTTAGTCAACACACCTAGTCATCATTAACCCACTGCTAGCTAGCCAACCGTTACCGACTAGCAGCGCTGTAGATACTAATACTTTACAACGGAACGATTTGACTAGTGCAGTGTTAGCTAGCTAGCTACTTAGTTGTCTTTGTCATAGCTTGATAATTGTGTAGTCTAGTAATTACCGAGGTTAGCTAGCCAGCCATTGAGGTCAGCTAGCCAGCTATTTCCGTCCCCCGCGACGCCATTTTTCCTAACCCAGCCAACTATTACCGACGAGCAGCATTGTAGAAACTAAATACATTACAAGGACGTCTTGATTAGTGTTATGTTAGCTAGCTAGCTACAAAGTTGCTTTGTATCATGACAAGGGGTAGTACTGAAACTATCGAGGTTACCTAGCCAGCTACACGTTCAAAGTCAACAACGCAGCCACTGCTAGCTAGCCTACTCCACCAGCCAGCAGTACTGTATCATTTTCGTCATTTTAGTCAATAAGATTTTTGCAACGTAAGCTTAACTTTCTGAACATTCGAGACGTGTAGTCCACTTGTCATTCCAATCTCCTTTGCATTAGCGTAGCCTCTTCTGTAGCTTGTCTACTATGTGTCTGTCTATCCCTGTTCTCTCCACTCTGCACAGGCCATACAAACGCTCCACACCGCGTGGCCGCTGCCACTCTAACCTGGTGGTCCCAGCGGGCACGACCCACGTGGAGTTCCAGGTCTCCTGCAGCCTCTGGAACTGCCGGTCTGCGGCCAACAAGGCTGAGTTCATCTCAGCCTATGCTACCCTCCAGTCCCTAGACTTCCTGGCGCTGACGGAAACATGGATTACCACAGAGAACACTGCTACTCCTACTGCTCTCTCCTCGTCTGCCTACGTGTTCTCGCATACCCCTAGAGCATCGAGCCAGCGGGGTGGTGGCACTGGAATCCTCATCTCTCCCAAGTGGACATTCTCTCTTTCTCCCCTGACCCATCTGTCTATCTCCTCATTTGAATTCCATGCTGTCACAGTTACCAGCCCTTTCAAGCTTAACATCCTTATCATTTATCGCCCTCCAGGTTCCCTTGGAGAGTTCATCAATGAGCTTGACGCCTTGATAAGTTCCTTTCCTGAGGATGGCTCACCTCTCACAGTTCTGGGTGACTTTAACCTCCCCACGTCTACCTTTGACTCATTCCTCTCTGCCTCCTTCTTTCCACTCCTCTCCTCTTTTGACCTCACCCTCTCACCTTCCCCCCCTACTCACAAGGCAGGCAATACGCTTGACCTCATCTTTACTAGATGCTGTTCTTCCACTAATCTCATTGCAACTCCCCTCCAAGTCTCTGACCACTACCTTGTATCCTTTTCCCTCTCGCTCTCATCCAACACTTCTCACTCTGCCCCTACTCGGATGGTATTGCGCCGTCCCAACCTTCGCTCTCTCTCTCCCGCTACTCTCTCCTCTTCCATCCTATCATCTCTTCCCTCTGCTCAAACCTTCTCCAACCTATCTCCTGATTCTGCCTCCTCAACCCTCCTCTCCTCCCTCTCTGCATCCTTTGATTTCCTCTGTCCCCTATCCTCCAGGCCGGCTCGGTCCTCCCCTCCTGCTCCGTGGCTCGACGACTCACTGCGAGCTCACAGAACAGGGCTCCGGGCAGCCGAGCGGAAATGGAGGAAAACTCGCCTCCCTGCGGACCTGGCATCCTTTCACTCCCTCCTCTCTACATTTTCCTCTTCTGTCTCTGCTGCTAAAGCCACTTTCTACCACTCTAAACTCCAAGCATCTGCCTCTAACCCTAGGAAGCTCTTTGCTACCTTCTCCTCCCTCCTGAATCCTCCTCCCCCTCCCCCCCTCCTCCCTCTCTGCGGATGACTTCGTCAACCATTTTGAAAAGAAGGTTGACGACATCCGATCCTCGTTTGCTAAGTCAAACGACACCGCTGGTCCTGCTCACACTGCCCTACCCTGTGCTTTGACCTCTTTCTCCCCTCTCTCTCCAGATGAAATCTCGTGTCTTGTGACGGCCGGCCGGCCGCCCAACAACCTGCCCACTTGACCCTATCCCCTCCTCTCTTCTCCAGACCATTTCCGGAGACCTTCTCCCCTACCTCACCTCGCTCATCAACTCATCCTTGACCGCTGGCTACGTCCCTTCCGTCTTCAAGAGAGCGAGAGTTGCACCCCTTCTGAAAAAACCTACTCGATCCCTCCGATGTCAACAACTACAGACCAGTATCCCTTCTTTCCTTTCTCTCCAAAACTCTTGAACGTGCCGTCCTTGGCCAGCTCTCTTGCTATCTCTCTCAGAATGACCTTCTTGATCCTAATCAGTCAGGTTTCAAGACTGGGCATTCAACTGAGACTGCTCTTCTCTGTGTCACGGAGGCTCTCCGCACTGCTGAAGCTAACTCTCTCTCCTCTGCTCTCATCCTCCTAAACCTATCTGCTGCCTTTGATACTGTGAACCACCAGATCCTCCTCTCCACCCTCTCCGACCTGGGCATCTCCGGCGCGGCCCACGCTTGGATTGCGTCCTACCTGACAGGTCGCTCCTACCAGGTGGCGTGGCGAGAATCTGTCTCCGCACCACGTGCTCTCACCACTGGTGTCCCCCAGGGCTCTGTTCTAGGCCCTCTCCTATTCTCGCTATACACCAAGTCACCTGGCTCTGTCATATCCTCACATGGTCTCTCATATCATTGCTATGCAGATGACACACAATTAATCTTCTCCTTTCCCCCTTCTGACAACCAGGTGGCGAATCGCATCTCTGCATGTCTGGCAGACATATCAGTGTGGATGACGGATCACCACCTCAAGCTGAACCTCGGCAAGACGGAGCTGCTCTTCCTCCCGGGGAAGGACTGCCCGTTCCATGATCTCGCCATCACGGTTGACAACTCCCTTGTGTCCTCCTCCCAGAGTGCTAAGAGCCTCGGCGTGACCCTGGACAACACCCTGTCGTTCTCCACTAACATCAAGGCGGTGACCCGATCCTGTAGGTTCATGCTCTACAACATTCGCAGAGTACGACCCTGCCTCACACAGGAAGCGGCGCAGGTCCTAATCCAGGCACTTGTCATCTCCCGTCTGGATTACTGCAACTCGTTGTTGGCTGGGCTCCCTGCTTGTGCCATTAAACCCCCTACAACTCATCCAGAACGCCGCAGCCCGTCTGGTGTTCAACCTTCCCAAGTTCTCTCACGTCACCCCGCTCCTCCGCTCTCTCCACTGGCTTCCAGTCGAAGCTCGCATCCGCTACAAGACCATGGTGCTTGCCTATGGAGCTGTGAGGGGAACGGCACCTCCGTACCTTCAGGCTCTGATCAGGCCCTACACCCAAACAAGGGCACTGCGTTCATCCACCTCTGGCCTGCTCGCCTCCCTACCTCTGAGGAAGCACAGTTCCCGCTCAGCCCAGTCAAAACTGTTCGCTGCTCTGGCACCCCAATGGTGGAACAAGCTCCCTCACGACGCCAGGACAGCGGAGTCAATCACCACCTTCCGGAGACACCTGAAACCCCACCTCTTCAAGGAATACCTGGGATAGGATAAAGTAATCCTTCTAACCCCCCCCTTAAAAGATTTAGATGCACTATTGTAAAGTGGTTGTTCCACTGGATATTATAAGGTGAATGCACCAATTTGTAAGTCGCTCTGGATAAGAGCGTCTGCTAAATGACTTAAATGTAAATGTAAATGATGTTAGACACACACACATACATACACACACACTTATCCAACAGGTATTTTGTGACAGGTACTGGCTCTCTCTGTATCTGGAGTGAGACTAGACACCTTATTCTGACATTCAGTATGGGTCTCAGAGTCAGAATTCTGGATTCTGCAATTAAAATGGCCTTACAGGCAGAATGGCATAGGCCTGTGTCCTGATAGCCTCCGAGGATTTGTTTAGCAAACCATTTATTAATTTATGTATGAAATATCTAACCAATAAATATGTATCTCATTTGTCATCCTCTACGACTAGAATACTGACATAATCTGCCCGAGGATTCCAACAGGCCCCTCAGGCGTGACGTCCGCTGAAGGCCCATTCTGCTAACTGCTAGCTACCTAGAGCTACTTGGAACCCTACTAATCCATGACTGGTCTGTCGACGTCACCGCACGAAGATGCAAAAACAGACTTAACTCCATCGCGATGTCCCCCAAAGGCCCTTTGGCTAACTTGCTAGCCCCGGTCTGCTAACTGCTAGCTTGCTAGCCCCGGTCTGCTAACTGCTTGCTTGCTAGCCCCGGTCTGCTAACTGCTAGCTTGCTAGCCCCGGTCTGCTAGCTTGCTAGCCCCGGTCTGCTAACTGCTAGCTTGCTAGCCCCGGCCTGCTAACTGTCTGAATCGCCGTGTCCCCAGCCTACTCAACCACTCACTGGACCCATATGATCACTTGGCTACGCATGCCTCTCTCTAATATCAATATGCCTCGTCCATTACTGTCCTGGTTAGTGATTACTGTCTTATTTCACTGTGGATCCTCTAGCCCTGCTCAATATGCCTTAACCAACCATGTTGTTCCACCTCCTACATATGCGATGACATCACTTGGTTTAAACGTCTCTAGAGACTATATCTCTCTCTTCATTACTCAATGCCTAGGTTTACCTCCAATGTACTCACATCCTACCTTACCTTTGTCTGTACACTATGCCTTGAATCTATGCTATCGTGCCCAGAAACCTGCTCCTTTTACTCTCTGTTCCGAACGTGCTAGACGGCCAGTTTGTATAGCCTTTAGCCGTACCATTATCCTACTTCTCCTCTGTTCCTCTGGTGATGTAGAGGTTAATCCAGGCCCTGCAGTGCCTAGCTCCACTCCCCAGGTGCTCTCATTTGTTGACTTCTGTAACCGTAGAGCCTTGGTTTCATGCATGTTAACCTGTTATGGCTAGGGGGCAGTATTTTCACGGCTGGATAAAAAACGTACCCGATTTAATCTGGTTACCACTCCTACCCAGTAACTACAATATGCATATACTTATTACATATGGATAGAAAACACCCTACAGTTTCTAAAACTGTTTGAATGGTGTCTGTGAGTATAACATAACTCATTTGGCAGACAAAAACCTGACAAGGTTTCAGGCAGGAAGTGGCCTGTCTGACAAGGTGTCGTTCTTCTTGTCTCTGTTTATTGAAGAGTGAGGATCTTAGCTGTCCCGTGACACTTCCTACGGCTGCCATAGGGTCTCAGAAGGCGGTAAAAAGCTGAATCGTGGCTTTGCAGGCTCTGGCTGAAAAAAAGTAGCGCGTTTGGGTAGTGGCTGGTTACAGTACTGTGAGACTCAGGCTCGTGCCCGCGTCGACCGAAAGCTTTGTTTACTTTCCTCTGTTTAGCTAAAAGGAGATTCCCGGTCGGAATATTATCGCTTTTTTACGAGAAAAATTGCATAAAAATGGATTTTAAACAGCGGTTGACATGCTTCGAAATACGGTAATGGAATATTTAGATTTTTTTTGTCACGAATTGCGCCATGCGCACGACCCTGATTTACCATTTCAGATAGTGTCTGGGACGCACGAACAAAACGCCGCTATTCGGATATAACGATGGATTATTTTGGACCAAACCAACATTTGCTATTGAAGTAGCAGTCCTGGGAGTGCATTCTGACGAAGACAACAAAAGGTAATCAAACTTTTATAATAGTAAACCTGATATTGGTGAGTGCTAAACTTGCCGGGTGTCTAAATAGCTAGCCCGTGATGCCTGGGCTATGTACTTAGAATATTGCAAAATGTGCTTTCACCAAAAAGCTATTTTAAAATCGGACCTATCGAGTGCATAGAGGAGTTCTGTATCTATAATTCTTAAAATAATTGTTATGCTTTTTGTGAACGTTTATCGTGAGTAATTTAGTAAATTCTTAGTGAATTCGCCGGAAGTTTGCGGGGGGTATGCTAGTTCTGAACGTCACATGCTAATGTAAAAAGCTGGTTTTTGATATAAATATGAACTTCATTGAACAAAACATGCATGTATTGTATAACATAATGTCCTAGGGTTGTCATCTGATGAAGATCATCAAAGGTTAGTGCTGCATTTAGCTGTCTTCTGGGTTTTTGTGACATTTATATGCTAGCTTGAAAAATGGGTGTCTGATTATTTCTGGCTTGGTACTCTGCTGACATAATCTAATGTTTTGCTTTCGTTGTAAAGCCTTTTTGAAATCGGACAGTGTGGTTAGATAAAGGAGAGTCTTATCTTTAAAATGCTGTGAAATAGTCATATGTTTGAAAAATTGAAGTTTTTGTATTTTTGAGGAATTTGTAATTCGCGCCACGCCTATCATTGGATATTGGAGCAGGTGTTCCGCTAGCGGAACGTCTAGATGTAAGAGGTTAACATTAGAAGCCTACTCCCTTAGTTTGTTTTACTCACTGCTTTAGCACACTCTGCCAACCCGGATGGCTTAGCCGTGTCTGAATCCTGGCTTAGGAAAACCACCAAAAACCCTGAAATCTCCATCCCTAACTATAACATTTTCCGCCAAGATAGAACTGCCAAAGGGGGCGGTGTTGCAATCTACTGCAGAGATAGCCTGCAGAGTTCTGTCTTACTATCCAGGTCTGTACCCAAACAATTCGAGCTTCTACTTCTAAAAATTCACCTTTCCAGAAACAAGTCTCTCACTGTTGCCGCTTGCTATAGACCACCCTCTGCCTCCAGCTGTGCCCTCGACACCATATGTGAATTGACTGCCCCCCATCTATCTTCAGAGCTCGTGCTATTAGGTGACCTAAACTGGGCCATGCTTAACACCCAGGCCATCCTACAATCTAAGCTTGATGGCCTCAATCTCACACAAATTATAGTTTTCTGTCTGATGTTAATTACACTCATTCATTCATCCACTGGTATATCTGTCTGTCTGTCAATCTATGTAATTTCTCTGACTGCGGTGAGGAAGATGCTATACCTGGGCGAGGGCACCTTTATGGGTAGTGCCATCTTGAGAGCCAACCAGCTGTTCCAGGCCTCGCGGCCCGGTGTTCATAAAGTCGCCGTGGTACTAACCGATGGGCAGGCAGACCGGTGTGATGCAGTGCAGCCTGAGGACGCCGCCAGCATTGAGATGTTTGTCATCGGAGTGGTAAATAAGAAAGGCCCGCTGTAAGCAGAATTCCAGGCTGAGATGATTGCTATCACCTCTGGCCCAGATGAGGAGCACGTGTACCTGATAGACGACTTCATGACGCTGCCCAGTATGTGGTTCGAGATCAAGTTCAAGACTCTAGATCAAGTTTAAGACTAGATGCTAGACTGCCTAGTATATGGTTCTAGTTAAGTTTTATTTACACTGACACTCATAGCAGTCAATTCAAAATGGAATCCATGCAAATAGCATAGGCCTATCTAAATACATTGATAAAATATCTATCAGAACTCAGGATAAGACCCAGATGCAGACAGCTAGAATTACAGATGTTTATTGACCCAAACAGGGGGCAGGCAAAAGACAGGTCTAGGCCAGGAAGAGGTTCGTAATCGGGTCAGAGTCAGGCAGGTACAGAACGGCAGGCAGGCTGGTCAGAACTAGTTAACAGAAACTTGAGAAAACAGGAAGACGGGAAAACATGCTGGTAAGACCTGACAAGACGAACTGGAAACAGACAGAGAACACAGGTATAAATGCACAGGGGATAATGGGGAAGATGGGCAAGACCTAGAGGGGGGTGGAGACAAGCACAAAGACAGGTGAACCCAATCAGAGTGTGGCAAGAACAGACAAGGGATCTATTCTAACAACACAAATGAAGAGCCCCTTAAGGGGTTTGTGATGGGGATGTCTTGATTTCTGTAGATCGGCATGGAACAGGGCCAAAACTGCTTTGACATTAACTCGATGATGTTAAAAACCTTTATATAACCCTTTGGTTTATGACGTCTGTGAGAGAGCAGCGATTATTTAAAATGTAAGTATTTGAGTTTAAACAGTGTGAAAATGCATTGCATGTAAAGCAGTCACCATAGTTGCAGTATTGTAAACTCTTTAAACGTTATAGATAATGTCTCATCACATCCCAACTATGCTCACTGCGTGGCCTGTTTAAAGTTACATTTGGGGAAAAGTTATATTTTGATACTCCCTGGATGACTATTTAATAATTTGATAGCTTGAAATTAGCTTGATGTTGATGACAGTCTTTGTTAAACTGTGTATCTTGGCACAGCCCTGGAGAGTATGCTGCTCTTTGTCTTATCTGTACATGGATTTCTTCACACTTCCATACACCCACTATAAATGTTTTGTCTATGGCAGACTCAGATCTGTTTCCTTGTTCAGATTACGTCATAATGTTACAAAACCAGTTCTCACAACCAGTTCTCGCATGTAACAGACAGTGGTGCTTTGTTTAAAGAGTTGGGCCGGATACAAAGCCTGCACATTTCCCAATGTTGATGTCAGAGGGATGCACTGAGGACATGGCCTCCTATCTATCTATGGCTGCATCCCAATTCTCCCAAGGATGTGGAGTATGTAAGTGCATACTTTGGGATAAGGGTGGAGAATTGGGACACAGTCTCTATATCAGTTACAGTTTGACCAAAGCTCAGGCGAACGACAGCACTGCTACACTGATGCTCCAGAGGACCTGTATACTCTATTTCTCTATTGTGTTCTTTATGTAGTCTGTGAACCACCCCCTGTACTGTACAAATATTCAACCAGTTCATATTTTTTATATTTTCACACCCTTGTTTTTACTCATTGTGTTGCTTCAAATAATTGTCCATTAAAAGACACCTTAACTTCCACACCAAAAACACTGAACTGAACAGATTCTCACAGGTCAGGAGTCTCATAACATAAAATGATCTGTTGTGTACTGAACTTTGTCAAAATGTCATCTTTAGCTATCAATCTGAATTTAATATTTTACTAGACCTCCATAAATCTGTAGAACCCATTAAGTACATACTTCTATTTTCATTTTAACAAAATATCATGTTAACCTTTGTTTAACTGTAAGTTGGAAAAAATGAACACTCGACTGTAAAATAGATATTTTTTTACATTGTATAACAAAAGCAAAGAAGGAAATGTGAAACTCTATCAACAGAATGAACTCAACTTAGTACAACTGTCTCACCCTGTCACAAAAAAACTGTAACTCTATTGTTCATGTTTGTTTACATAGACAACAAATACAATGTATAGCTTCAAAATATGTTTAAAACTACCATGTCAATGAATTTGATAGTGGTTCCATTTCCTTAGTCTCATTGCCACTTTCTTTGGTAAGCTGAGCAATGTCAGGCTGTTGTTTCGGCATTTAAACATGACACAGAAATAAGTTCTTTCTTCAGTGCAGTAGTCTGTCTGTGATATCTCTGTGTTAAGCAGAGACAGGTGTGGTGGTGTTACTCTCAATTTCAGCTGCTGCAGCATCAGGGTTGTACCTGTACTTGTATCCATAGGGCCGTAGATGATAGGTGAAGTATTCCAGCGTGTACATCTCTACAGGATAGATGTAGTGAAATGATACGATGTGATCTGAACAACATTCTGGGCCCTGGGAGAAAGAAGAACGACAGTCTGATTAAGTATATAAATAGTCGTTTAGGTCAAGGGTTCTTCAACGTTTTCAGCCTGGGACCCAAATGAGAAATTCTGTGTTTTCCTGGGACCCAAGCATAGGAAAATATGCAACTATACATACATATCAGTACATCTCATTGCACTTACGCCTAAAACAAATGCAATATAGACAAAAACAAATAACAATGAAATTAAATATCCATATAAATATATATTAATGTTAATTTTCCCCCATTAAAAACACTCTTACATATCTGTCTAGGTTGGAACTGTTGCTGTTAAAATACAATAAATAATTTTCATTCTGAACTGGAATAAACGGATTGATCACATCACACAGACGAATAACAGAACACACACAGGCTTTCTGATAGTGCAACCCTAAGTAACAGTACAGATTAAAAAAAAATGATCAGGCCTACTGTACATCTTACTGTAGAAATTATTGTTAAGTCTAGGTTGGAACTGTTGCTGTTAAAATACAATACATATGTTTTATTCTGAACTGGAATAAACTGATTGATCACATCACACAGATGTAGGCCAGAAAACACACAGCAGTCCTAATGAGCATGTCTATTCTGGGCTCTGTTTTTGACAGTACAACACTGAGGTCATGCTCAGCCTTCAAAGTGTTTCTGTACTTGTTTTTTAAGTATGCCAGAGTTGAGAACCCTGACTCGCATAGGTATGTGGTGCCAAACTGGACCAGAACATCTACTGCTTTCTCAGTCAGGCAGGAGACCGCTTCCTGCTGTTGATGAACAACCCAGAACTGTATTGAGTGTGTTTGCCTCAAAAAGCATCTTGCTTCAATCAGTTTATTCCAGTTAAGAATAACAATTATTATTGTATTTTAACAGCAACAGTTCCAACCTAGACTAGTTTTTTCAACAATCATTTCTACAGTAAGATGTACAGTAGGCCTGATCATTTTTCATCATCATCTGTGCTGTTACTGGGTTGCACTGGTAGCTAGCTTGCTTTGGCGAATGTTAGCTATTAGCAGTGTACACGGCCAGGGGATTGTATGAAAGAGAAACTCACATCTACTACTATGAGAGTTAGTACTCCCTTATTTCTGCTTCTCATCACCTGTTATAAAATGACAACAATGCCTTGCTAGCTGACTTACTTTTCCACTGTCGAAGCACTGTTTCCTGAAGCATTCTGTCCTGTTCTGAAAGAACTCACTGGGTTTACCATCATGCTGTGGATGTTTGGTCAGGACGTGTCGTTTTATTAATTTGTTCGTCATGAGAGACTCATTACTAAGCACTTCCTCACACAAAACACATTGTGGGCGCTCCTCGTTATAAGTTTGTATGAAAGAGAGAGAAACTCATCGCTGTATATGCGTTTCATGACAATTGAGCTCAGTCAGAACTTGTGACTAGCATAAGTCCATTTGATAACAGCGGTGAGTGATTGGGAATGAAGAGTCAATGGCTAACCGCGGATCATCTGCTGCCTGAACGACAGCGCTGCATCGGGTGGGTCGCGGAGTGATCTTCAAGAAAACTGCAGAAAAAAGATCCGGTAAACCGCGAAGCACACGGGCATCTCCCTCTCAAACTCGCGCAGCTGCCAAACTGAGCAGAGAAGCAGATGCACTTGGCCAAATCAATAATTATACATTTACACTGACACGTCGCGACCCATACTTTAAGAAAGGCTTATTTAGGTAGTATACCAACTGCTGTATTAAGCCTGTATAAAACATTATACAAGTGTTTATATAAGGCCCTGTACATCATGCTGCCTCACGCTACAGTAACAAGATATAGGCTTTTGTCTTAAGAGCCTTTCCGGCTCGCACAAGCTTTGCTACTTACTTATAATAAGTACAATGCCATGAGTAAATCCATGAGTAAATATTTACTGTAGTTACTCAATCATAAAACACTTTGAATGCCAAACCCAAAGCATCTATGACACCTCTCAATATACATTACACATGATTGAGGAAGTATCACACCCGCACACAGCTGAAAATATAATTGAATAGAATGGTATGTATGATTATACTTGATGTAAGTGTCTACTTCATTAGGGTTAGGCTATGCTTACCTCTCTTGGTTTGTAGTGGTCGTATAAGAGATACCAGGGCCGTTTTCTGGGCGGCTCTTTGATCAAGTACATGTCTGGTGGGTAGGGATGAAACGTCTGCCTTCCCTTCACATCTCTGGAGTCCCCCGGCTCCACACCCATAGTCTCCATACACTTCCCTAGAGCCATGTCTTCTATGATGGAGAAGTGGGAACATTTCCCTGTGTCGAATCCCTTGATGAACCTTCTGACGGCTTCTTTACTGAGGACATAGCCGGCTCCACCACTCATGTAACCCTGCTGGACGAACGGGTGGAACCTTCGCCCAAAGTATACAGGCTTCTCCGGGTCCTGTTTAGACAATGTGTGTCGGAGGTTCTCGATGACCACGAACGTGTCATCGTCGGCTTTGAGGACCCAGTCGTAGTCGTTGCGGTGGTGTTGGTAGATGTACTGGAAGGCTCTGATGGTCTTCCAGTAGAGCTGGTCTCGTCCCTCAGTTACGTTGAGCCCCACCGTGGGGAATTCTGTCTCCTCTGAGCTCATGTAGAGGGTTTTTTTGCATCGTTTGCCCCAGGTGGCCCGGATGTGTTTGGTTCTGGACTCCAGGTTCTTAGGCCCAGTCATGATCCAACATAGTAGTCGTACATTTTGGGACAGGTTGGCTGCAACACTCCTGTCCTCATCTGAAAGAGATCATTTAAAAAATAATGAATAAAAAGTGTGGTCAATTAGCACATGGTGTCCCAAACTCGGTCCTGGGGTGCGTGCTTAGACACCTCCTGCACTCCCTGTTCGCCCACGTCTACGTGGCCTTGCACAATTTCAACACCATCATTAAGTTTGCCGACGACACGACGGTGATAGGCCCGGTTCACCGATGACGATGAGTCAGCCTACAGAGAAGAAGTCAGAGCCCTAGCAGTGTGGTGCCAGGACAACAACCTCTCCCTCAACATCAGCAAGACAAAGGAGCTGATCGTGGACTACAGGAAACAGAGGACCAAGCACGCACCCATCCACATAGACAGGGCTGTAGTGGAGCAGGTTGAGAGCTTCAAGTTCCTCTGTGTCCACATCACTAAGGAATAATCATGGTTCACACACACACCAACACATTCATGAAGAGGGCATGACAACACCTCTTCCCCCTCAGGAGGCTAAAAAGATTTAGCATGGGCCCTCAGATCCTCTAAAGGGTATACAGCTGCACCATTGAGAGCATCTTGACAGGCTGCATCACGGCTTGGTATGGCAACTGCTTGGCATCTGACCCCAAGGCACTACAGAGGGTAGTGTGTACAGCCCATTACATCACTGGGGCCGAGCTCCCTGCCATCCAGGACCTCTGTACCAGGCGGTGTCAGAGGAAGACCCTAAAAGGTCTGAACTATTCCCTCTGCTACTGCATGGAAAGCTGTACCAATGCACCAAGTCTGTAAGCAACAGGACACTGAACAGCTTCTACCCCCGTAAGACTGCTAAATAGTTAGTCCGGGTAGCTATTGGTTAACTATATGAATTGACCCTTTTTGCAACTCTTTTCACTCATCACATATACTGCTGTTGTCATGAACACAATGGGAGACAGAGAGCTGGTTTCATGCGCAGGGCACAGCAGGTGTTTATTTGTAAACAACCACAGGAGGAGGCAAGTAGCTGGGTCCAGGGGAAGGTAGAAGGTCATACACGGGGGGTCCAAAAAGGCAACAGTACAGACAGGGAAAAAGGCTAGTAATGTCATCCGGGAGATCAGGCAATAGGTTGATAACAGGAAATTCGATAGGCTTAGCTACAGGCAGGTAATAGGCAAAACGCATTTTTAGTGAGGCAGGCCAAAACTATCATACATGGGAGGATTAAATTACAGTAAAACCAGCACTCCAAGTAGAAGTGTGACACAAAACAATCAATACCTCACAATGATGGGGTGCAAAGAACTGAACTAAATAGTGTGTGATAATGACATACAGGTGTGTGAACAGGTGATTGGGATCTGGAGAGTGAGCTGCGTTCAGGGGATCTATGTGTGTTGAGAGTGTGAGCTGGAAAGTGCGCTGCGTTCAGGGGATCTACATGTTTGAGCGTGTGAGTTGGAAGCAAACGTTACAGCTGTTACTGTTTATTATCTATCTTGTTGACTAGTCACTTTATCCTTACATATGTACATTCTGTACAATGACAATCTAGATGATTCTGTGCTTTCAACTTTGTGGCAACAGTTTGGGAAAGGCCCTTTCCTGTTTCAGCATGACATTGCCCCTGTGAACAAAGCGAGTTCCATACAGAAATAAATATTTGTCGAGATCGGTGTGGAAGAACTTGACTGGCCTGCACAGAGCCCTGACCTCAACTCTATCTAAAACCTACGGGATAAATTGGAACGCTGACTGTGAACCAGACCTAATCGCCCAACATCAGTGCCCTACCTCACTAATGCTCTTGTGGCTTAATGGAAGCAAGTCTTCACAGCAATATTCCAACATTTTGCCGTTTCCTTCCTCTCTGGCAACTGAGTTAGGAAGGACGCCTGTATCTTTGTAGTGACTGGGTGTATTGATACACCATCCAAAGTGTAATTAATAACTTCTCGATGCTCAAAGGGATATTCAATGATTTTAGTTTTTACCCATCTACCAATAGCTGGGTTTTTCTTCTTTGCTAGGCATTGGAAAACCTCCCTGGCCTTTGTGGTTGAATCTATGTTTGAACTTCACAGCTCGACTGAGGTACCAAAAATCATGTTAAACACTTATTGCACACAGAGTGAGTCCATGAATTTATTATGTGACTTCTTAAACACATTTCAACTTTTCAAGACATTTAAGCTTTTCATTTTTTATACATTTTTATACATTTGCAAAAATGTCTAAAAACATAATTCCACTTTGACATTATGGGGTATTGTGTGTAGGGCAGTGACACAAAATCTCAATTTAATCAATTTTAAATCAGGCTGTAGCACAACAAAATGTGGAAAAAGTCAAGGGGTGTGAATACTTTCTGGAGGCACTGTATTTGAATCAGCTGTGTTGTGCTAGAGCACCCACATTTTTTTTTTGGGGCCAGGACCGAGTTTGGGAAACTCTGATTTAGCAGATGCTATTATCCAAAGTATTTGGTTGTGTCATTGAAACAACTGCATGTGGCCTATGCAGGAATCAAACCCCTAACAGTAGTGTTCCCAGCACTGTGCTCTAATCCATTGGCCTCTTGGAACCAGAATTCTTTCAGGAATCACAGATGTTATAAGATTCTCTCTCACACACACACAAAAAAAGCTTTCTACTTAGACTTAGACCTTACACATTAATAGGAAGTGGAGAAAACCTCAACGCATTTGTTTATATTCGTTTTTGATTAATAACATTCTATTACAATATTGGGATTAAGAAAGCGACAAATAAAATGCAGTGAATGGATATTCAGAAGTCAATTACCTGAGAGTATGTGTCTTGGAACCCTTTTGTCATAATGAACTCCACTGGAGTAACCCAGTGAGAAAACAGCTGGTTTTGCAGTGCTGGTGTCCAAGTAAACAAAGTATTGAATAAACAGAAATCCTATACACAGCCCAGACACAAAGGGTACAGGTGAAAGAGTGATCATAATTCCCCTCTTTTAGACCAAACCCTGTGAGTGATACAAAAAAATAAGTGAGTTAGGGCAGGTTAACAAACACTTGTTACTTCCAACCTGTCAAAAATAATTTGCCAATATGCTATATACAGTATTCAACTGACGTTGACTGTGCTATAATGTTGAAGATCAGTTTACAAGGGGGATGTATTTAAAATAAAGAATTGTAATAATGACTCTCAATCAAAGTCATTGTTACTTTTAAAGTTACAATAACACCTTTAGCAACATTTTGATATTAAAATATTTTGATATTATCGTTGGTAATTTTTAATGAAAAAAATGGGCTTACCAGTTCACACAAAAATGTAAAAAAATATATTCTCCTCTGATTGTGGATAACGCCGGAGTAGAAACATGGAGTGACAAGAATAAGAGCACATAGTGGTGGGAGTGAGTTTTATAGGCCGGTTAATTCCTCCAATACGCATGCATGGAATGTTACCAAGCAGTTATTGCGTTTGCCTTGTCTGATACATCTGATGATGAGACTGAAATTATGTATGTACACTAGTAGGCTATAATTGACACATTTTCAGTCAGTGCATGATCAGATCCAAATGGTATCCGTATTTGTTGTTTAAATTCGGATATTGAACGAACGGTACACGGATCGTGCTTTCATCTATTTACCTGCAATCACAAGAATGTTCTAGGAAACAAACATCGATTTAGTCAGTGTCGCCTTTATTTTTTTCTCTTTATTTTGGGAGAGGGAGCTCAAATAAAAATGTCCTGTTTTTATAAATAACAAGTTTGAAACAGTAATATAACATTTTCATAGACACAAGTATTATAAAGAGTGGTTAAGGTTACGATGGACATTGAGATTCCCCTGACTGATTAGTTGCCAAAACTGCACATCTACAGAGGTATTTGTTTTTTATCTGAATGTGTCATGCAACATTTGTCACGAAAGGACTTGCCTTACATAGTAGTGAACGTGACGCATAGCTTGAAACCTGTCTTCCAGCTGATGGCGAAACTCGAGTCGCCTCATGCACAAATTCATGATACACTTTTCTACTCCTTCATTACAGCTGCAGTGCTGGTTGTAGCAGGAGTGGAAGTAGGAAGAATGCACATTTTATGGCTTATAAAAGTGTTGAATAAAAGGTGTTGACAGTGCTGAGTAAGAACTTAAACATAAACTCACTTTTAAAAACAGAAGCTCTTTGCTCAGTTCGTTGACAGTCTCTCTCTAGTCGTAGTTTTAAATGTTTTGAAATGTCACAGTATCAACTTTGCAGTGAATTTCTTTTACGCCTGCTATGTTAATGCAGACACGGTAATCTGAGCCATCCAATTAGCCAGCGGTCGGCCTATAGTGCACTTGATTTGTACCTTCAGACACATGAAATCGCGATCGACCAGTTGGTGACCACTGGCTTAAAGGGTGCAGTAGCACAGAATGTAAACGACAATAAAGAAATGTTCAATATCATCAACACTAGCTTTGCATAATATTGTAGTCTATAGCAGCGGTCCCAAACCACCGGGCCGCGGACATTCGCTACCGGGCCGCACGGAAAGGATCAATATTATTATTATATCTTTTTTTATTGGTAAAATAATAATTATATACAATTATAGGCTATTTGTGCAGTAATTACATTGAACTTGGTGTCTGTTGGTGCCTGTTGGTCTGTTGGTCCCTTTCTCACCACTCTAATATCTCTGTCAGGCCCACAACAGTTTACAGACTTTGAACTTGAGTAATGCGTGCGCTGCGAGTTCATCAGTCTTCGTGAGTTGTGTTGTCTGACAACGTTGTACTAGCTAGCTACGTTACCTGACATGAATAAAAACAAACAAACGTCGCTGGAGAGCTTCTTCGGAAGGAGTATGGGAGATAAAAGGCCCAACGACGATGTTGATAATACAGAGACTGCAGAAAGAAAAAAGCCTCATTCTATAGAAAATCTGATGTCCTACCTAAAATATGGCTTTATTGTGACAGGTGACTCGCGTGCTCCAAGCCCCCTGTGCGTAGTATGTGGAGATAGGCTATCTAACGAGGCAATGAAGCCCTCAACTGCATCGGCACATCGAATCCAATCACCCTACACTTAAAGACAAACCTGTTGAATTCTTTGAGCGAAGAAAACGTGAACAAGAAGGACAGAAGCAAGTCTTGAAAGCCAACACATCAACAAACGTGGCTGCACTGAGAGCGTCATACTTGGTGGCTAGCCGTATTGCTAAGGCCAAGAAGCCTTTCACTATTGGCGAGGAGTTGATTCTACCTGCTGCTAAGGACATTTGTCGTGAACTCTTAGGAGAGGCTACAGCTAAAATGATAGCACAGGTTCCTCTTTTGGCTAAAAATGTATTTATCCTTTCCGTGCGGCCCGGTACTGGTCCGCGGCCCGGTGTTTGGGGACCCCTGCTCTAAGACGTTGGGTCTCAACAACAGTCATGAAGCATGATGTTAGACACACACACATACATACACACACACTTATCCAACAGGTATTTTGTGACAGGTACTGGCTCTCTCTGTATCTGGAGTGAGACTAGACAACTTATTCTGACATTCAGTATGGGTCTCAGAGTCAGAATTCTGGATTCTGCAATTAAAATGGCCTTACAGGCAGAATGGCATAGGCCTGTGTCCTGATAGCCTCCGAGGATTTGTTTAGCAAACCATTTATTAATTTATGTATGAAATATCTAACCAATAACTATGTATCTCATTTGTCATCCTCTACGACTAGAATACTGACATAATCTGCCCGAGGATTCCAACAGGCCCCTCAGGCGTGACGTCCGCTGAAGGCCCATTCTGCTAACTGCTAGCTACCTAGAGCTACTTGGAACCCTACTAATCCACGACTGGTCTGTCGACGTCACCGCACGAAGATGCAAAAACAGACTTAACTCCATCGCGATGTCCCCCAAAGGCCCTTTGGCTAACTTGCTAGCCCCGGTCTGCTAACTGCTAGCTTGCTAGCCCCGGTCTGCTAACTGCTAGCTTGCTAGCCCCGGTCTGCTAACTGCTAGCTTGCTAGCCCCGGTCTGCTAGCTTGCTAGCCCCGGTCTGCTAACTGCTAGCTTGCTAGCCCCGGCCTGCTAACTGTCTGAATCAATATGCCTCGTCCATTACTGTCCTGGTTAGTGATTACTGTCTTATTTCACTGTGGATCCTCTAGCCCTGCTCAATATGCCTTAACCAACCATGTTGTTCCACCACCTACATATGCGATGACATCACTTGGTTTAAACGTCTCTAGAGACTATATCTCTCTCATCATTACTCAATGCCTAGGTTTACCTCCAATGTACTCACATCCTACCTTACCTTTGTCTGTACACTATGCCTTGAATCTATGCTATCGTGCCCAGAAACCTGCTCCTTTTACTCTCTGTTCCGAACGTGCTAGACGGCCAGTTTGTATAGCCTTTAGCCGTACCATTATCCTACTTCTCCTCTGTTCCTCTGGTGATGTAGAGTTTAATCCAGGCCCTGCAGTGCCTAGCTCCACTCCCCAGGTGCTCTCATTTGTTGACTTCTGTAACCGTAGAGCCTTGGTTTCATGCATGTTAACATTAGAAGCCTACTCCCTTAGTTTGTTTTACTCACTGCTTTAGCACACTCTGCCAACCCAGATGGCTTAGCCGTGTCTGAATCCTGGCTTAGGAAAACCACCAAAAACCCTGAAATCTCCATCGCTAACTATAACATTTTCCGCCAAGATAGAACTGCCAAAGGGGGCGGTGTTGCAATCTACTGCAGAGATAGCCTGCAGAGTTCTGTCTTACTATCCAGGTCTGTACCCAAACAATTCGAGCGTCTACTTCTAAAAATTCACCTTTCCAGAAACAAGTCTCTCACTGTTGCCGTTTGCTATAGACCACACTCTGCCCCCAGCTGTGCCCTCGACACCATATGTGAATTGACTGCCCCCCATCTATCCTCTGAGCTCGTGCTATTAGGTGACCTAAACTGGGACATGCTTAACACCCCGGCCATCCTACGATCTAAGCTTGATGCCCTCAATCTCACACAAATTATCAATGAACCTACCAGGTACAACCCCAAATCCGTAAACACGGGCACCCTCATAGATGTCATCCTAACTAACTCGCCCTCCAAATACACCTCTGCTGTTTTCAATCAAGATCTCAGCGATCACTGCCTCATTGCCTGCATCCGTAATGGGTCTGCGATCAAACGACCACCCCTCATCACTGTCAAACGCTCCCTAAAACACTTCTGCGAGCAGGCCTTTCTAATCGACCTGGCCGGGGTATCCTGGAATGACATTGACCTCATCCCGTCAGTAGAGGATGCCTCGTTATTCTTTAAAAGTGCCTTCCTCACCATCTTAAATAAGCATGCCCCATTCAAAAAATGTTGAACTAGGAATAGATATAGTCCTTGGTTCACTCCAGACCTGTCTGCCCTTGACCAGCACAAAAACATCCTGTGGCGTTCTGCATTAGCATCAAACAGCCCCCGTGATATGCAACTTTTCAGGGAAGTTAGGAACAAATATGCACAGGCAGTTTGGAAAGCTAAGGCTAGCTTTTTCAAACAGAAATTTGCATCCTGTAGTACAAACTCCAAAAAGTTCTGGGACACTGTAAAGTCCATGGAGAATAAGAACACCTCCTCCCAACTGCCCACTGTTCTGAGGCTAGGAAACACTGTTACCACTGATAAATCCACTATAATTGAGAATTTCAATAAGCATTTCTCTATGGCTGGGCATGCTTTCCACCTGGCTCCCCCTACCCCGGTCAACTGCCCTGCACCCTCCACAGCAACCCGCAAAGCACCCATCATTTCTCATTCACCCAAATCCAGATAGCTGATGTTCTGAAAGAGCTGCAAAATCTGGACCCCTACAAATCAGCCTGGCTAGACAATCTGAACCCACTTTTTCTAAAATTATCTGCCGAAATTGTTGCAACCCCTATTACTAGCCTGTTCAACCTCTCTTTCGTATCGTCTGAGATTCCCAAAGATTGGACAGCTGCCGCGGTCATGTGACACTCTAGACCCAAACTGCTACAGACCTATATCTATCCTACCCTGTCTTTCTAAGGTCTTTGAAAGCCAAGTTAACAAACAGATTACCGACCATTTCGAATCCCACCGTACCTTCTCCTCTATGCAATCTGGTTTCAGAGCAGGTCATGGGTGCACCTCAGCCACGCTCAAGGTCCTAAACGGCATCATAACGGCCATCGATAAGAGACATTACTGTGCAGCCGTATTCATCGACCTGGCCAAGGCTTTCGACTCTTGTCAATCACCACATTCTTATTGGCAGACTCGACAGCCTTGGTTTCTCAAATGATTGCCTCGCCTGGTTCACCAACTACTTCTCTGATATAGTTCAGTGTGTCAAATCGGAGGGCCTGTTGTCCGGACCTCTGGCAGTCTCTATGGGGGTGCCACAGGATTCAATTCTCGGGCCGACTCTCTTCTCTGTATACATCAATGATGTCGCTCTTGCTGCTAGTGATTCTCTGATCCACCTCTACGCAGACGACCCCATTCTGTATACTTCTGGCCCCTCTTTGGACACTGTGTTAACTAACCTCCAGACGAGCTTCAATGCCATACAACTCTCCTTCCGTGGCCTCCAACTGCTCTTAAATGCATGTAAAACTAAATGCATGCTATTCAATCGATCACTGCCCGCACCTGCCCGCCCGTCCAGCATCACTACTCTGGACGGCTCTGACTTAGAATACATGGACAACTACAAATACCTAGGTGTCTGGTTACTGTAAACTCTCCTTCCAGACTCACATTAAGCATCTCCAATCCAAAGTTAAATCTAGAATCGGCTTCCTATATCGCAACAAAGCATCCTTCACTCATGCTGCCAAACATACCCTCGTAAAACTGACCATCCTACCGATCCTCGACTTCGGCGATGTCATCTATAAAATAGCCTCCAACACTACTCAACAAATTGGATGCAGTCTATCACAGTGCCATCCGTTTTGTCACCAAAGCTCTCGTTGGTTGGCCCTTGCTTCATACTGGTTGCCAAACCCACTGGGTACAGGTCATCTACAAGTCTCTGCTTGGTAAAGCCCCGCCTTATCTCAGCTCACTGGTCACCATAGCAGCACCCACTCGTAGCACGCGCTCCAGCAGGTATATCTCACTGGTCACCCCCAAAGCCAATTCCTCGTTTGGTCGCCTTTCCTTCCAGTTCTCTGTTGCCAATGACTGGAACGAACTGCAAAAATCACTGAAGCTGGAGACTCATATCTCCCTCACTAGCTTTAAGCACCAGCTGTCAGAGCAGCTCACAGATCACTGCACCTGTACATAGATGGGCTGTTTACAGATGTGCTATCTACCTCATCCCCATACTGTATTTATTTATCTTGCTCCTTGTAACGCCCTGGCCATAGAGAGGGGTTTTTAGTTCTCTATTTTGGTTAGGCCAGGGTGTTACATGGGTGGGCATTCTATGTTTATTTTTCTATGTTGGTTTGTTTCTTTGGTTGGCCATGTGTGGCTCTCAATCAGGAACAGCTGTAGATTGTTGTTGCTGATTGAGAGTCATACATAGGCAGCCTGTTTTTCCTTTGGGGTTTGTGGGTGATTATTTTCTGTTTAGTTTTGTACCTAGCAGAACTGTAGGCTGTCGTTCATTTTCGTGTTTTGTTTATTAAAGTGTTTCTATTAATTAAATATTGAATATGAACACTCACCACGCTGCGCTTTGGTCCCCTACTTCCACAGACGACGGTCGTTACACTCCTTTGCACCCCAGTATCTCTACTTGCACATTCATCTTCTGCACATCTACCATTGCAGTGTTTAATTGCTATATTGTAGTTACTTCTCCACCATGGCCTATTTATTGCCTTAACTCTCTTATCTTACCTCATTTGCACTCACTGTATATAGACTTTTTTTCTTTTTTCTACTGTATTATTGACTGTAAGTTTTGTTTATTCCATGTGTAACTCTGTGTTGTTGTATGTGTCGAATTGCTATGCTTTATCTTGGCCAGGTCGCAGTTGCAAATGAGAACTTATTCTCAACTAGCCTACCTGGTTAAATAAAGGTGAAATAAAAATAAAAAATACAGGGGGTCATCATTAATGAATTATCCTTATTCATGAAATAATCATAATTGATAGGATTGATTTAGCCTAGTGCTTTCTACCAGGTGCTCAATATGCTTTATATGATATGGGGGTAAACTGAAGCCAGATATGGCCCAGTACTACAATGACTGTCTGTGAGGAACCAACAGAGTGTTTTTCCAGTGTAATGATGAATTAGAGAGGAAGGGAGTCCATCGTCCTGCATTAATGAGTCAAATGAAGTGGTGATAGGATGGCAGCTGGATGCCAGAGCAGAGAGAATGTAGTCCTTTTGTCTGTCACCACGGTGGCCTTAACTGCCTGATTGACTGAGAATAGGGATCCATGGGGGATGGAGCTGCTGCTTATGTTTCTGTGATATTCTCTTCTCCTCGCTTCTCTTCTCCTCCTCTTAGCTTTTCAGGTGTAGGGCCTTCCTCTGACACCGCCTGGTATAGAGGTCCTGGATGGCAAGAAGCTTGGCCCCGGTGATGTACTGGGCCGTACGCACTACCCTCTGTAGTGCCTTGCGGTCAGAGGCTGAGCAGTTGCCATACCAGGCAGTGATGCAACCCGTCTGGATGCTCTCGATGGTGCAGCTGTAAAACCTTTTGAGGATCTGAGGACTCATGCCAAATCTTTTCAGTCTGCTAAGGGGGAATAGGTTTTGTCATGCCCTCTTCACGACTGCCTTGGTGTGCTTGAACCATGTTAGTTTGTTGGTGATGTGGACACCAAGGAACTTGAAGCTCTCAACCTGCTCCGCTACAGCCCCATCGATGAGAATGGGGGCGTGCTCGGTCCTCCTTTTCCTGTAGTCCACAATCATCTCCTTTGTCTTGATCACGTTGAGGGAGAGGTTGTTGTCCTGGCACCACACGGTCAGGTCTCTGACCTCCCTATAGGCTGTCTCATCGTTGTCGGTGATCAGGCCTACCACTGTTGTGTCATCAGCAAACTTAATGATGGTGTTGGAGGCATGCCTGGCCATGCAGTCATGAGTGAACAGGGAGTACAGGAGGGGGACGAGCACGCACCCCTGAGGGGTCCCATTGTTGAGGAACAGTGTGGTGGATGTGTTGTTACCTACCCTTACCACCTGGGTAATGGTATGTAACACTTTTAAGTCACACTTTGTACAGTTCAAACACTTATTTTTTATAATATTACATTTTAAATCCAAGCCTCTGTGGTGCTTGTACACAAGCTGCAATGGAAATGCTGTAAAAAAAGGAAAAAGGTCACCCACCAGATTCTCTGCAGCTTCATGTCTCTCTAAATGACGGGCCTTGGCAGAAGAGCTCTATGGAATGTATTTAGTGCAATACCATGGATGCCACTGCTAGTCCTGCCCAAGGTCTTATTCAGTAGAACATTTAGAATGTTGCAGATAGAACATGGAACCTTTATAATGTGTCTGATGGTACACAGACCTTTAGAATGTTGCAGATAGAACATGGAACCTTTAGAATGTGTCTGATAGAACATGGAACCTTTAGAATGTGTTTGATAGAACATGGAACCTTTAGAATGTGTCTGATGGTACACAGACCTTTAGAATGTGTCTGATAGAACATGGAACCTTTAGAATGTGTCTGATAGAACATGGAACCTTTAGAATGTTGCAGATAGAACATGGAACCTTTTAGAATGTGTCTGATGGTACACAGACCTTTAGAATGTTGCAGATAGAACATGGAACCTTTAGAACGTTGCCATATTTATATCTGCAGCAAGGCTCTGAACATTGGACTCTGTTGAACAACATGTCTGGTCATATTTGGTGTTCTTGCCTCTTGGATGACAGACTGTACAAACTTCCAAGTGATGGAGAGACAAGACAACCTGGGTTGGATTCCTCTATTCTCCATCAGAGCCTGCTGTCTATAGTTTTGTTTCATTGTTATCTCAGTCTCATGTTTAGTTGCTGCACCCCAAGAGATGGCAAGAAGCCGCCCTTCAAACTCCCTGGCCGGTGGTGGCAGGGCTGGCATCGGTCTGTTGGTTTAACATAGCCTGGCCCAGACACCCAGCCTGAGCCCAGTTACCGACACAGTACTCACTCTCACAGTGCCAGAGAATGGCTTTCACAACAACCACACTGAATAATAATGACACTATATGCCACTGTGCAGACACTTTCATCCAAATCGACTTACAGCATAGTACAGTTCTTACATTTTGTGTAGGCCTTTGTAATCCCTGTGGGAATTGAACCCACAACCTTGGATTTTGTTAGTTTCCTGCTCTAACCAATAGAGCAACACAGTACTTCAATTCCAGCCATGCAGTTATCAAGTAACGTTCCTTCAACATTCTCAGAAGTAGAACTTTTTGGCAGGCATGTTCTGTGGTTTGACATCTTTATAATGCCTGGAAGAAGAAGCAGCATGGTCCCTGTCACAGTGTAGATGTTGATCACTGCCCCCCTCCAGCTAATGAGCAACCTTCAACTAGGGAAGTTTATGGCCGATTCCTCAGGGTGACATTTTAAGTACTGCGAAAGACAAATATATGAGGCTACTAATGCCACCAACACCTGTGTCCTATTGTCAATATAGGTTGGTAATTTGTCATTTGAGCAAGTTTGCGAACCTGGGATCTTGTGATAGTGAGTGACCTTGATGAAGTCACTAGGTGTCTTCATTACATCTTCAGAAAAACATATTGCGTCAACATCTGTAGGCCATCTGGTCTGTAGGACCAAACCTGATACATCTCATGAGAAGATTGTTAACCTTTTCAGTTGGAGCAACCCTTCTTTCTCAGACATTTTTTATTTACAGTCGTGGCCAAAAGTTTTGAGAATGACACAAATATTAATTTTCACAAAGTCTGCTGCCTCAGTTTGTATGATGGCAATTTGCATATACTCCAGAATACTATGAAGAGTGATAAGATGAATTGCAATTAATTGCGAAGTCCCTCTTTGCCATGCAAATGAACTGAATCCCCCAAAAACATTTCCACTGCATTTCAGCCCTGCCACAAAAGGACCAACTGGCATCATGTCAGTGATTCTCTCGTTAACACAGGTGTGAATGTTGACGAGGACAAGGCTGGAGATCACTCTATAATGCTGATTGAGTTCGAATAACAGACTGGAAGCTTCAAAAGGAGGGTGGTGCTTGGAATGATTGTTCTTCCTCTGTCATCCATGGCTACCTGCAAGGAAACACGTGCCGTCGTCATTGCTTTGCACAAAAAGGGCTTCACAGTCAAGGATATTGCTGCCAATAAGATTGCACCTAAATCAACCATTTATCGGATCATCAAGAACTTCAAGGAGAGCGGTTCAAGAAAAGATAGTCCAGCAAGCGCCAGGACCATCTCCTAAAGTTGATTCAGCTGCGGGATCGGGGCACCACCAGTACAGAGCTTGCTCAGGAATGGCAGCAGGCAGGTGTGAGTGCATCTGCACGCACAGTGAGGCGAAGACTTTTGGAGGATGGCCTGGTGTCAAGAAGGGCAGCAAAAAAAACACTTCTCTCCAGGAAAAACATCTGGGACAGACTGATATTCTGCAAAAGGTACAGGGATTGGACTGCTGAGGACTGGGGTAAAGTCATTTTCTCTGATGAATCCACTTTCCGATTGTTTGGGGCATCCGGAAAAAAGCTTGTCCAGAGAAGACAAGGTGAGCGCTACCATCAGTCCTGTGTCATGCCAACAGTAAAGCATCCTGAGAACATTTATGTGTGGGGTTGCTTCTCAGCTAAGGTAGTGGGCTCACTCACAATTTTGCCTAAGAACACAGCCATGAATAAAGAATGGTACCAACACATCCTCCGAGAGCAACTTCTCCCAACCATCCAGGAACAGTTTGGTGATGAACAAAGCCTTTTCCAATATGATGGAGCACCTTGCCATAAGGCAAAAGTGAAACTAAGTGGCTCAGGGAACAAAACATCGATATTTTGGGTCCATGGCCAGGAAACTCCCCAGACCTTAATCCCATTGAGAACTTGTGGTCAATCCTCCAGAGGTGGGTGGACAAACAAAAACCCACAAATTCTGACAAACTCCAAGCATTGATTATGCAAGAATGGGCTGCCATCAGTCAGGATGTGGCCCAGAAGTTAATTGACAGCGTGCCATGGCGGATTGCAGATTCTTGAAAAAGAAGGGTCAACACTGCAAATATAGACTCTTTGCATCAACTTCATGTAATTGTCAATAAAAGCCTTTGACACTCATGAAATGCTTGTAATTATACTTCAGTATTCCATAGTAACATCTGACAAAAATATCTAAAGACACTGAGGCATTTTTGTGTCATTCTCAAAACTTTTGGCCACGACTGTACATCCTCAGGAG
This sequence comes from Salmo salar, assembly GCF_965601325.2. NCBI lineage: Eukaryota > Metazoa > Chordata > Actinopteri > Salmoniformes > Salmonidae > Salmo > Salmo salar. The sequence continues at coordinate 82,683,788 of NC_138304.1, read as the reverse complement.
TTGGCATGACAACCCTCTCGGTCATGTCTCTGTGCTGTGAGTTATAGGAAGGAGACAGGTACAGTGATGATGTCTCTTTCACATTGAAGTCATCCAGATGAGGTCTGGTGCTTGCTAGTCCCTGAACAGTGGGGTTGCTGCTTGGAGTGGGTTCAAGATGTTGCTCAATGGTCATTGATCAATAATATGTTCATCCTATGCCTTTCCTTTAACAGAACATCCCTACACTCTTAGAAAAAAAGTGCTATCTAGATTCTAAAAGAGTTCTTCGGCTGTCCCCATAGGAGAACCCTTTAAAGAACCCTTTTTAGTTCCAGATAGAACCCTTTCCACAGAGAGTTCTACATGGAACCAAAAAGGGTTGTCCCGTGGGGACATTCGAAGAACCCTTTAGAAACCCTTTTTTCTAAGTGTTGCAGTTGGGTGACATACATGTACTCCAGACCTAAGTCAACATTATAACTCAAACTCTTGAGGTGCACTTGAATCGTGGCTGAATGACGACATGGATATTCAGCTAGCGGGATACACGCTGCACCGGCAGGATAGAACGGCACACTCCGGTAAGTCGAGGGGGGGCGGTCTGTGCATATTTGTAAGCAACAGCTGGTGCACGGAATCTAAGGAAGTCCCTAGATTTTGCTCGCCTGAAGTAGAGTATATTGTGATAAATTGTAGGCCACACTACTTGCCTAGAGTTTTCAGCTTTACTTTTCGTGGCTGTTTATTTACCACCACAGACAGATGCCGGCACTAAGACCGCACTCAGCCAGCTGTATAAGGAAATAAGCAAACAGGAAACCACTCACCCAGAGGCGGCACTCCTAGTGGCTGGAGACTTTAATGCAGGGAAACTTAAATCAGTTCTACCAAATCTCTATCAACATGTTAAATGTACAACCAGAGAGAAAATAAATCTAGATCACCTGTACTCCACACACAGAGACACGTACAAAGCTCTCCCTCGCCCTCCATTTGGTAAATCCGACCACAACTCTATCCTCCTGATTCCTGCTTACAAGCAAAAATTAAAGCAGGAAGCACCAGTGACTCGGTCAATTAAAAAAATGGTCAGATGAAGCAGATGCTAAACTACAGGACTGTTTTGCTATCACAGACTGGAACATGTTCCGGGATTCTTCCGATGACATTGAGGAATACACCACATCAGTCACTGGCTTTATCAATAAGTGCATTGAGGACGTCGTCCCCACAGTGACTGTACGTACATACCCCAACCAGAAGCCATGGATTACAGGGGACAGGGGACAATAGAGGTTCACCGTGACTGTCTGTGGGTTCAATGAGACTCCGTAGTGTACAGATATGAATATAAACATATACAGTAGTCCAACTAACGTTATTTATTTCATTGTAGCACATTAATAACAGAGGATGGGTGGGAGGGATGTTGCACATTGATAGGCCGCAACATGGTTTAGTTGGTATGAATGATGACTGAGAAAACAAGGTGGTCTGACCTCAATATTGTAGAGTGAAAAAAAAACGGATTAACTATTGTTGTTATCAACATCAAAAATGTGTAATAACCAACATTCATTTCTTTCCATCAATCCGTTTGACAACAGTGTGATTGTCGGTGCGCTTCATAAAAATTCAGTGTTCCCAGTGCAGCCCCCTCGTGCAGGTTTGAATCGATTCGAGCAGGTTGATCACGGTTGCTCTCTCCTGCTTTAGGACTAAACAGGGGATAAAAAGGTTGCCCACCGGACTATGTAATTCAGACCAAATTAGCTGACTATTACTGTGATTCATTGTATTTAAATAAGAATCAAGGTACGGTTTAATTGATTTGAAACTATGTTATGTAACATTTGTGTCAAGTGGACTGTAGGCTATTGAACATCAAGTCATTTCCAGAGAGAAATTTGTTGTAGGCTATCCAATGACAATCACATGTGTTGCGTGTTGTGTTGCAGATTGAAATGCCATTTTTAAAAATGATAATGGGTAACCCTGTCATTTTTATGATGGGTTGAGGGTTATTTGTGCTTTTAAATTAATCAATCCATTGATTTGGGAGCATTAAAACCTGTTGGGGCTCGGGGGCAGTATTGAGACATTTTGAAAAAAATATGTGCCCATTTTTAACTGCCTCCTACACCAACTCAGAAGCTAGGATATGCATATTATTAACACATTCGGATAGAAAACACTCTGAATTTTCTAAAACAGTTTGAATGGTGTCTGTAAGTATAACAAAACTCATATTGCAGGCAAAAACCTGTGAAAAATAGATCCAAAAAAAATGTGAATTTTGTGACTGTACTATTTAGTGTCATTGTTTTATAGATACCATAGTGAGAAAGGATTCATTTCGCAACACCTACGGCTTCCACTAGATGTCAACGATCGTTATAAAGTTGTTTGAAGCGTCTATGATAAACAGAGAGCAAATTAGAATCCAAGGAAGTTGACATGTCATCACTTCATTTTTTTGCGCCTGCGCATAAATCTGAGAAGCGTGAGTTTGTCATCATTGTTTATCTAGACATAGGATAGGTTGTGTGAAAATATTACTGATGTTTAACGTTAAAAATGGACCAAAAGATTAATGCTAAACAACATTTGACATGTTTGAACGAACATAAATAGATTATTTACTAGGTTTTTTTAGCTTTTCGGCGTGATTTTACACTCCCCCCACCACATTTTGTGGGAGCATAATGAACGCTAAGTACTTGGTGTTATTTGGACATAAATTATGAACTTTGTCAAGAGAAACCACATTTGTTCCGGACCTGGGATGCCTTCCGGACCTGGGATGCCTGCCTTCTGATGGAGATAATCAAAGGTAAGGGGATATTTACAATGTTATTATCGATTTTAGATGATGCTAACTGTATAGCATAGCTTATTGTTCTTAGCATAACACCCTGTTTATTGCAAAATGTGATTTCCCAGTAAAGTTATTTTGAGATCTGGCCATTCGGTAGCAATTACGAGATGATAATATATTATTCTTTGAATGACAATATTATAATTTACCAATGTTTTCGAATAGTAATTTTGTTATGTTCACCGGAAGCATTTCAGAGAAGAAAAAAATCTGAATTTCACGCTACTGTAAAATGCTGTTTTTGGATATAAATATGAACTTGATGGAACAAAAAATGCATGTATTGTATAACATAATGTCCTAGGAGTGTCATCTGATGGAGATTGACAAAGGTTAGTACATAATTCTAGCTGGTTTCTGCTTTTGGTGACGCCTGACCTTGAATTGAAAATGGATGTTTGTACTTTTGTGGCTATGTACTGTCCTAACATAATCTAACTTTATGCTTTTGCCGTAAAGCCTCTTTGAAAATCGAACAATGTGGTTAGATTAAGGAGATGTTTATCTTTTAAATTGTGTAAAATAGTTGATTGTTTGAGAAATTGAAATTATTCGATTTTTGATGTTTTGAATTTCCAGCCTTGTTAGCAATCCCGACTCGGGGTTCATTGCTAACCTGTAGCCCCAACAGGTTTTAACTAGTTCTCAGAATAATTCTCAGGATTTATACATTTATGATAACAAATTTACAATTAAATATTTGATATGAAATAAATCAATTGAAATGGAATTCAAGAAATTTTTAACTTTTTTGGAACTAAATGGGGAACATTTCAGAAGAAAAAATGGTGTTTGACCATATCCTGCAAATTACTGCTATAGAGGCAAAAGGTAACTGGGAATAACTTGGCATCAGAATCTATTCTATCTGGTGAATGAAACAGAGGATCTGACAGAGAGCAGTGGTTTTGGTTCCCTGGGTAGTCATTAAGTTACACCGCCAGCTATTCCCTCACTGGAGGCTTCATGTGCAACCTGTTCCCTTTGCTTGCAAACAAATTATGATATCACACTGGCCCAAATTGATCTGGCATTATTTAGTGTTGTGTATTATGGTGTTGGCGCCCTCTAGTGTGTATATACGTCATAGTACTCATAGAGAGTCAAAGGATGCAGATGGAGAGCCGTTAGATGGAGAGCAGTTAGGGTTAAGTGCCTTGCTTGTGGGCAGAAGGGCAGAAGATTACATCTACAGTGGGATACTAATACCAGCAACACACTGATTGCCAGCCCACCACCAACCAGATGTTTGTCCCGTCTGTCATGGGAAGTTGCCTGAGGGTGAAGTTGCTGATGACCGACAGCGTGGACCATCCCCGCAGCCCCAGTGATGCGGCCGAGGCCAAGAACCACAACATTTGTCTGTTCACCATCAGGCTGTAGGGACTACCCAGGCAGGGACTGGCCCACCAATGCCAGGCTACGTTCCATCGCCAGCACCCCACCACAGCAGCACGTCCTCAGCCTCACAGACAACCTGCTGGAGGATAAACTCTTTAAAGAACTGGTGAGTGGTGGGAGGGATCTGTCCTCAAGGATACCAACATTCCTATACAATTCTAGATGTTTATATTTTCCCTCAAACCCTAAATCCCAATTCAGTAGAGTTCATGCAGTGAGATGACTGAACAGGATTAAAATGGCTAAATTGAAACATACATTACTGAGCACTGAGTGTGTGCTATTATTTTTTAGAAAGCACTTGTCAACATAGGGGTAAGTGCCTTTTTTTGTAATCATCCATTTGGAATGCAAAGATAATTATCTCTGAGGTGTATATTTAAATGTTGCTTCTCTTACATCACATGATGTATTGTTGTCTCTACCTTTTTGCCCTTTGTGCTGTTGTCTGTGCCCAACAATATTTGTACCATGTTTGTGCTGCTGCTATGTTGTGTTGCTACTGTGTTGTTGTCATGTTGTGTTGCTACCATTCTGTGTTGCTGTGTTAGGTCTCTCTTTATGTAGTGTTGGGGTGTCTCTCCTGCCGTGATGTGTGTTTTGTCCTACATTTGTATTTTTAATCAAATCAAATTGTATTTGTCACATGCGCCGAATACAACAGGTGTAGACCTTACAGTGAAATGCTTACAATCCCAGCCCCTGTCCACGCAGGAGGCCTTTTACCTCTTGGTAGGCTGTCATTTTAAATAAGAATTTGTTTTTAACTGACTAGTTAAATAAAGGTTAAATCAAAAATAAATTGACAAATTATCTTGGTTTCAGTGCCCACAGCCAAAGTCTTGTCTGTGTGATATAGGAGAGAGAGATCCCCCTGGAAGCCTAGTGAGTCCACTTCCTTATCTGTCTCATCAGCTAACCTAGATAGTGTCAAACTCATTCCACATAAATCCCAGTGTCTGCTGGTTTTTGTTTCCTCCTTTCAATTAAGACCAGGTGAAAGGAGTTATTTACAAATTAGTGACCTTAATTAATCAAAAGCTTCCTCTAGTAGCCAGTAAACGTCATACACTATAACTATCAGTTCAGGAAGTACACTGAATTTCAATTCCAATTTTCCTTTTGAAAAGCAATGACTGGTTTGACTGAATTTACATGAAATTGACCTCAAACCCGCCCTTCATATTTCCCAGTGTTGTGTCTGTGTGTCAGATCTGGTGTGTCTGAAGTGTCCAGGTTGACAGTGGTTTACTCTGCAGTACAGAGGAGCAGTAATCCTCAGACAGGTCTGTGTTATTGCTGGAAAGTTCACCAGTTGGACAACCATTTGCTATAATCCCCCTACACACCCCTCTGTATGCAACCAGGGGCTCTCCCAGGGTTAGCACCCCATTTCTACCCCCCCCCCCCCACACACACACACACACACACACACTGCAAGTGTAGCAGGCCTGTACTGTGCGAGAGGCAAAGTGTCATGACGTAAAATAAAATTATAGCGTAGAGGGCATTTGTGTGTTTTGACTAGCAGGCCTTTTGAAGAGAGGCTTAAAGAGACTTTTAGGGAGTTGGGGCGTTAGGGAGTTGGGGCATTAGGGAGATGAAAGAGGTTATATGGCACAGAGGCCCCTGACTATTGAGTTTACTGAGGCTATACAGCACAGAAGCCCCAAAATGGCGCCGACAGAGATGGTCGTCTCGCTTCGAGTCCTTAGGAAACTATGCAGTATTTAGTTTTTTTTATGTATTATTCCTTACATTGTTACCCCAGGAAATCTTTAGTCTTTTTACATACAGCCGGGAAGAACTATTGGATATAAGAGTGACGTCAACTTACCAACATTACGACCAGGAATGCGACTTTCCAGAAGCGGATCTTCTTTTTGGACCACCACTCAGGACAATGGATCTACTCCCAGAAGCTGACCCAAAACAACAGTGCGGCAGAAGGGCCACCTGGTCAGGCTCCATAGACGTGCACATCGCCCACCGCTCCCGAGTATACTACTCGCCAATGTCCAGTCTCTTTACAACAAGGTAGATGAAATTCGAGCAAAGGTTGACTTCCAGAGAGACATCAGAGATTGTAACATTCTCTGTATCACGGAAACATGGCTCTCTCGGGATATGTTGTCGGAATCGGTTCAGCCACCGGGCTACTCCATGCATCGCGCCGACAGAGATAAAAACCTCTCTGGGAAGAGGAAGGGCGGGGGTGTATGCTTCATGATTAACGACTCATGATGTAATCATAACAACATACAGGAACTCAAGTCCTTCTGCTCACCCGACTTAGAATTCCTTACAATCAAATGCCGGTTATATTACCTCCCAAGAGAATTCTCATCAGTTATCGTCACAGCTGTGTACATTCCCCCTCAAGCAGACACCACGACGGCCCTCAAGGAACTTCACTGGACTCTATGTAAACAGGAGTCTTGCAACTGTAATTGCTGAAAAAGTGTCTCTACAAAGTATTGATTTTGGGGGGGTGAATAGTTACGCACGCTCAAGTTTTCCGTTTTTTTGTCTTATTTCTTGTTTGTTTCACAATAAAAAAGATTTTGCATCTTCAAAGTGGTAGGCATGTTCTGTAAATCAAATGATACAAACCCCCCAAAAAATCTATTTTAATTCCAGCTTGTAAGGCAATAAAATAGGAAAAATGCCAAGGGGGGTGAATACTTTCGCAAGCCACTGTATATCCTGAGGCTGCATTTATTGTAGCTGGGGATTTGAACAAAGCAAATTTGAGAACAAGGCTACCTAAATTCTATCAGCATATTGATTGCAGTACCTGCAGGGGTAATACACTCGATCACTGCTACTCTAACTTCCGCGATGCATACAAGCCCTCCCCTGCCCTCCCTTCGGCAAATTCAACCACGACGCCATCTTGCTCCTACCGTCTTATAGGCAGAAACTCAAACAGGATGTACCAGTGACTAGAACCATTCAACGCTGGTCTGACCAATCGGAATCAATGCTTCAAGATTGCTTTGATCACGCGGACTGGGATATGTTCCGGTCAGCCTCAGAGAACAACATTGATCAATACGTTGACTCGGTGAGTGAGTTTATAAGGAAGTGCATTTGAGATGTACCGACTGTGACTTACAACTTACCCTAACCAGAATCCGTGGATGGATGGCGGCATTCGCGCAAAACTGAAAGCGCGAACCACCTCATTTAACCATGGAAATAGGTCTGAGAATATGGCTGAATATAAACAGTGTAGTTATTCCCTCCGCAAGGCAATCAAACAAGCGGAATGCCAGTACAAGGACAAAAAGTGGAGTCGCAATTCATCGGCTCAGACACGAGACGTTTGTAGCAGGGTCTACAGGAAACCACAGACTACAAAAAGAAAACCAGCCACGTCACAGACACCGACGTCACGCTTCCAGACAAATTAAACACCTTCTTTTCCCGCTTTGAGGATAATACCGTGCCACTGTCGGAGCCTGCTAACAAGGACTGTGCCCCCTCTCCTCCTCCGAGTTAACCCTTGCAAGGCTGCTGGCCCAGACGGCATCCCTAGCTGCGTCCTCAGAGCATGTGCAGACCAGCTGGCTGGTGTGTTGACGGACATGTTCAGTCGCTCTCTATCCCAGTCTGCTATCCCCACATGCTTCAAGATGGCCACCATTGTTCCTCTACCCAAGAAGGCAAAGATAACTTAACTAAATGACTACCGCTCCATAGCACTCACATCTGTCATCATGTAGTGCTTTGAGAGAGTCAAGGAACATATCACCTCCACCTTACCGGCCACCCTAGACCCACTTCAGTTTGCATACCGCCCCAACAGGTCCACAGACGATGCAATCGCCATCACACTGCACACTGCCCTATTCCATCTGGACAAAAGGAATACCTATGTAAGAATGCTGTTCATTGACTACAGCTCAGCATTCAACACCATAGTACCCTCCAAGCTCATCATCAAGACAGCGTGGTGAAGAAGGCACAACAGCGCCTCTTCAACCTCAGGAGGCTGTATAAATTTGGCTTGTCACACAAAACCCTGACGAACTTTTACAGATGCACAATCGAGAGCATCCTGTCAGGCTGTTTCACATTCTGGTATGGCAACTGCTCCGCCCTCAACCGCAAAGCTCTCCAGAGGGTGGTGCGGTCTGCACAACGCATCACCGGAGGCAAACGACCTGCCCTCCATGACACCAACAGCACCCAATGTCACAGGAAGGCCAAAAAGATCACGAAGGACAACAACCACCCGAGCCACTGCCTGTTCACCCCACTACCATCCAGAAGGCCAGGTCAGTACAGGTGCATCAAAGGGACCGAGAGACTGAAAAACAGCTTCTATCTTAAGGCCATCAGAATGCTAAACAGCAATCACTAACTAAGAGAGGCTGCTGCCTACATTGAGACCCAATCACTGGCCACTTTAATAAATGAATCACTAGTCACTTTAAACAATCCCACTTTAAGTAATGCCACTTCAATAATGTTTACATATCTTACATTACTCATATCATGTGTACAGTTGAAGTCATGTGTACAGTTGAAGTCATGTGTACAGTTGAAGCCAAAAACATTTAAACATTTAATCCTAGTAAATATTCCCTGTTTTAGGTCAGTTAGGATCACCACTTTATTTTAAGAATGTGAAATGCCAGAATAATAGTAGCGAGAATGATTTATTTCAGCTTTTATTTCTTTCATCACATTTCCAGTGGGTCAGAAGTTTACATACACTCAATTATTATTTGGTAGCATTGTCTTTAAATTGTTTAACTTGGGTCAAATGTTTCAGGTAGCCTTCCACAAGCTTCCCATAATAAGTTGGGTGAATTCTGGCCCATTCCTCCTGACAGAGCTGGTGTAACTGAGTCAGGTTCGTAGCCCTCCTTGCTCGCAGACGCATTTTCAGTTCTGCCCACAAATGTTCTATAGGATTGAGGTCAGGGCTTTGTGATAGCCACTCCAATACCTTGACTTTGTTGTCCTTAAGCCATTTTGCCACAACTTTGGAAGTATGCTTGGGGTCATTGTCCATTTGGAAGACCCATTTGCGACCAAGCTTTAACTTCCTGACTGATGTCTTGAGATGTTGCTTCAATATATCCACATAATTTTCCTTCCTCGTGATGCCATCTATTTTGTGAAGTGCACCAGTCCCTCCTGCAGCAAAGCACCCCCACCACATGATGCTGTCACCCCCGTGCTTCACGGTTGGGATGGTGTTCTTTGGCTTGCAAGCCTTTTGGAGCAGTGGCTTCTTCCTTCATGAGTGACCTTTCAGGTTATGTTGATATAGGACTCGTTTTACTGTGGATATAGATACTTTTGTACCTGTTTCCTCCAGCATCTTCACAAGGTCCTTTGCTGTTGTTCTGGGATTGATTTGGACCAAAGTACGTTCATCTCTAGGAGACAGGACGCGTCTCCTTCCTGAGTGGTATGATGGCTGGTCCCATGGTGTTTATACTTGCGTACTATTGTTTGTAGAGATGAACGTGGTACCTTCAGGCATTTGGAAATTGCTCCCAAGGATGAACCAGACTTGTGGAGGTCTACAATTCTTCTTCTGTAGTCTTGGCTGTTTACTTTTGATTTCCCATGATGTCAAGCAAAGAGGCACTGAGTTTGAAGGTAGGCCTTGAAATACATCCACAGGTACATCTCCAATTGACTCAAATGATGTCAATTAGCCTCGCAGTAGGTTCTGAAGCCATGACATGACATTTTCTGGAATTTTCCAAGCTGTTTAAAGGCACAGGCAACTTAGTGTATGTAAACTTCTGACCCACTGGAATTGTGATACATTGAATTATAAGTGAAATAATCTGTCTGTAAACAATTGTTGGAAAAATTACTTGTGTCATGCACAAAGTCCTAACCGACTAGCCAAAACTATAGTTTGTTAACAAGAATTTTGTGGAGTGGTTGAAAAACGAGTTTTAATTACTCTAACCTATGTTTATGTAAACTTCCGACTTCAAAGGTATGTACTGTATTTTATACCATCTATTGCATCTTGCCTATGCCGCTCGGCCATCCATATATTTATATGTACATATTCTCATTCACCCCTTTAGATTTGTGTGTATTAGGTAGTTGTTGGGGAATTGTTAGATTACTTGTTAGATTTTACTCCACTGTCAGAACTAGAAGCACAAGCATTTCACAACACTCACTTTAACATCTGCTAACAGTGTGTTTGTGACCAATAAAATTAGATTTGATTTGACACTATTGAGTTGACTGAGGTTATACGGCACAGAACCCTCTGACACTATTGAGTTGACTGAGGTTATACGGCACAGAGCCCTCTGACACTATTGAGTTGACTGAGGTTATACGGCACAGAACCCTCTGACACTATTGAGTTGACTGAGGTTATACGGCACAGAGGCCTCTGACACTATTGAGTTGACTGAGGTTATACGGCACAGAACCCTCTGACACTATTGAGTTGACTGAGGTTATACGGCACAGAGGCCTCTGACACTATTGAGTTGACTGAGGTTATACGGCACAGAGCCCTCTGACACTATTGAGTTGAATGAGGTTATACGGCACAGAACCCTCTGACACTATTGAGTTGACTGAGGTTATACGGCACAGAGCCCTCTGACACTATTGAGTTGACTGAGGTTATACGGCACAGAACCCTCTGACACTATTGAGTTGACTGAGGTTATACGGCACAGAGCCCTCTGACACTATTGAGTTGACTGAGGTTTTACGGCACAGAACCCTCTGACACTATTGAGTTGACTGAGGTTTTACGGCACAGAAGCCCCTGACACTATTGAGTTGACTGAGACTGTATAGGCTACTACTCAGGGTTTGAGGCTGATAATAAACAGAGGTCACAGAAAGAGCATAGACAGAGGATTTACACACCGAACGATCATAGTCACCTACACACGCATTTACAAACACCATGGGGATGTTATGGGAACAACCAGGGATGAAAAAGGGCCCCAAAAAATATATTCTGTCCAATGATCTGTCCTCTGATGGAATGATATCTCCATTCCTGTGTAATTTGCAGGGGAAAACAGGCCGGTCTGGATCTGACGGTACTCCAAGTCCTAAAGGATTTCGTGTAAATTCTTTGTTTTGTCCTAAATGAATCTGTAGTGACAGAAGCAGTGTTTTTACATACGTTGATGTTTGTTGGAATGTTTTTACATAGGTTGATGGATGTACGGATGCATTAACCGTCTGGTCTCTGGTGTCACTGTAGGGGGAACCTGGCATCAATGGAAGGCCTGGAATGGAGGGTATCGAGGTACTGTAGCATGCATGACTAAACCACACGCATTTCCAAGAGAAATAATCTTAGAGGGTTCAATGACAGTTCAATGGGGTCGAACCCGGGTCTGTAGTGATGCCTATAGCATTGCGATGCAGTACCTTAGACCGCTGCGCCACTTGGGAGGCCCTGACTGATTGGTTTTCTTATTTGGGAATATACAGTATTTGTGAAAACCTCAAGGCCCTGTGATTATAGCCCACTGCAGAGGATTTATATTCATGCATTGACCGAGGTGTTTGTCTTGCCTCTTTTGTATTTTTTTTTAACCTGTCTGGGAACCTGGGACGCTTGCGTCCCACCCTAGTCAACAGCCAGTGGAATCGCGTCGCGAAATACAAATACCTCATAAATGCTATAACTTCAATTTCTCAAACATATGACTATTTTATACCATTTTATAGATACACTTCTCCTGAATCGAACCAGGTTGTCCGATTTCAAAAAGGCTTTACAGCAAAAGCAAAACATTAGATTATGTTAGGAGTGTACCCAGCCCAAAATAATCACACTGCCATTTTCAAAGCAACTAGCATGCTTCACAAATACCCAAAACACAGCTAAATGCAGCACTAACCTTTGACAATCTTCATCAGATGACACTCCTAGGACATCATGTTACACAATACATGCATAAAAACAGCATTTTACATTGGCGCGTGACGTTCAGAAAATATTTTCCCTCAAATGCTTCCGGTGAATCAGCGCTACAATTTACAAAATTACTATTCGAAAACATTGTTAAAATGTAATATTGTCATTCAAAGAATTATAGATTAACATCTCGTGAATGCAACCGCATTGCCAGATTTAAAAATAACTTTACTGGGAAATCACACTTTGCAATAAACGAGGTGCTATGCTCAGAAAAATAGGCTAGGCGATACAGGTTAGCGCCATCTTGGAACCATCTAAAATCAAATATACTATTGTAAATATTCCCTTACCTTTGATTATCTTCATCAGAAGGCACTTTCAGGAATCCCAGGTCCACAACAAATGTAGTTTTGTTCGAAAAAGTTAATAATTTATGTCCCAATAGCTCCTTCTTGTTAGCGCGTTCCGAAGGCTACTCATAATGTACTGAAGCGCGCGGGACTTGTCGTCACGAATGTGCAAAAAAAATAGATTTACGTTCGTTCAAACATGTCAAACGTTGTATAACATAAATCTTTAGGGCCTTTTTCAATCAGAGCTTCAATAATATTCAAGGCGGACGATTGCATTGTCTTACTAAACGTTTCGGAACGAAAGGGTACCCACGGGCGCCCGCGTCATAGTAGTAATGGCCCTCCCTCTATGATCAACTTTCCAGGCCTCTCGTTCGGTCAGTTTCTACCAGAGAAGACTCAAACCACTTTGTAAAGACTGTTGACATCTAGTGGAAGCCTTAGGAAGTGCTAAATGAATCCTAACTCACGGTGTGTTTCATAGGCAAAGTGTTGAAGGTGATTCCACAAATCAGATTTCCACTTCCTGCATGGAATCTTCTCAGGTTTTGGCCTGCCATATGAGTTCTGTTATACTCACAGACACAATTCAAACAGTTTTAGAAACTTTAGAGTGTTTTCTATTCAAATCTACTAATTATATGCATATTCTAGTTACTGGGCAGGAGTAGTAACCAGATTAAATCGGGTACGTTTTTTATCCGGCCGTGCAAATACTGCCCCCTAGCCCCAACAGGTTTTAATTAATACATTTTTATTTAACTAGGCAAGTCAGTTAAGCAAAAAATATTATTTGCATTTACTGCCTACCCCGGCCAAACCCTAACGACGCTATGCCAATTGTGCGCCGCCTTATGGGACTCCCAATCACGGCTGATTGTGATACAGCCTGGAATCGAACCAGGGTCTGTAGTGACGCCTCTAGCACTGAGATGCAGTGCCTTAGACCGCTGCACCAGTTAGTGGAGGTCTTGGGGACCAGGGCCCTGAAGGACCCAAAGTAAGGATTATGCTAAACTTCCTATACCTCCAGAAATGTTCTAGATAAAGATACAGCTAAAATGTACAGAGAAAGTTGGGGAAAGGTGAATGATGCCCCTCTTTCCCAGGGTGACCTAGTGGAGTGACGGAACCTCCTGGGGATACTGGCATCAGGTTTCCTACACCTAAGGCCAGTTGAAATCTGTTGTTAGAGGTGACTTCTACCTCTTTTCTGTCATACGATCTCTCTAGTCATCTCTGACTCTAATCCTAATTTATCCTGTGTCAGAACACCTAGGGTGATAAAGGAAACCAGGGAAGACCTGGACCCACCAGTCCCATGGGTATGAGTGAACCAGGACTGCCGGTAAGTTCACAGTGTTCCTTAGGTTTTATGACGAGATATCTTTCTTACGTCAATGCTTGACATAGCCCTCTTGTAGAATTACCCTGCAATGTGTCAGGATATCCACTAGGGTGAGACATATTGTAAATAATTGAGCTTTGCTCTTTGCTGATGGATAAAAATAATTTCTATCTTCTTTAGTATGTCTACTAGTGTCTGATTGGTCGTCCAGGGCTTCAGGGAACACAAGGGTTCCCAGAAGGGGGGTTAGAAGGATTACTTTATCCTATCCCAGGTATTCATTAAAGAGGTGGGGTTTCTGGTGTCTCCGGATGGGACTGGGATGGGGGGGTGGGACTGGGATGGGGGTTTGGGACTGGGATGGGGGGGTTGGACTGGGATGGGGGGTTGGACTGGACTGGGATAGGGGGACTGGGATGGGGAGGGTTGGACTGGTGATTGTTGACCCTGACCTTAACCTAAACCACCTCAAGATGGGAGGTATTGAAGTGCTGTGTGTCTGTGGTGATGATGGTCATGAAAACATGGCGTACAGTAAGGCAGGGGGTCCGGCGACAGAATTGTCTCTCTGCCCCAAGTCTAAATTTGTAGAATAGCAGGAAATGTGCTTTAAAACTGGAAAATTGTCTCTCTGATGCCAAGAGGGGGGCCTTTTAAATGTTCAGTCCCTGGGGCCAAGACTTGAGTCCAGCCATGCACGGCAGAAGTCATAGTAAAACCTCTTGTATGCCATTTTTATCACACTGTAGTAGGAGTTGTGTTCTGATATTATGACAGGGTCCTTGATGAGGTTGCTATCATAAATGGGGTCCCGACGCAAAAAAAATGTTTGGGAACCCCTGCACTAAGGGATTACCTCTTATCCCCTGATCCTCTAACTTCTGACCTCCAGGGAAACACAGGAGCCCCAGGGTTGTCAGGATTGATGGGTTTTCTAGGAGAAATGGCAGGCCTATCAAATGATTCAATTTTTTCCACTGTGTTCCATTATTTTGATTTGTATCCCACTGCCATTCTGGTTTGTTCTATCACTCACTTATAACTGAACTGAGTAATCTATGTCCCTCTCTCTCCCTGCAGGGAGACCATGGTCCACCTGGGTCTTTCAGCCCTCGTCGGCCACCAGGGCTGGGAATAGTCGGCCCGAAGGTGAGTAGAACTAAATATGGGAGTGGGTGATATGGTACATTGCCCCCTTACTCAAATCCAGACTTCGAGGTGCTTAGTACTGCTGGTTTTCATTCTTCACCTCTATTTATTTTAATTTTATTTCACCTTTATTTAACCAGGTAGGCTAGTTGAGAACAAGTGCTCATTTACAACTGCGACCTGGCCAAGATAAAGCAAAGCAGTGCAACACAAACAACACAGAGTTACACATGGGATAAACAAACGTACAATCAATAACACAATAGAAAAAACATCTATATACAGTGTGTGCAAATGAGGTAAGATTAGGGAGGTAAGGCAATAAATAGGCCGTAGTGGCGAAGTAATTACAATTTAGCAATTAAACACTGGAGTGATAGATGTGCAGAAGATTAATGTGCAAGTAGAGATACTGGGGTGCAAAGGAGCAAAAAAATAAATAACAATATGGGGATGAGGTTGTTGGATGGGCTATTTACAGACGGGCTATGTACAGGTGCAATGATCTGTGAGCTACTCTGACAGCTGATGTTTAAAGTTAGTGAGGCAGGGTAGGATAGGTATAGGTCTGTAACAGTTTGATCTAGAGTGCCTCCCCCTTTGAAGAGGGGGATGACCGCGGCAGCTTTCCAATCTTTAGGAATCTCGGACGATACGAAAGAGAGGTTGAACAGGCTAGTAATAGGGGTTGCTACAATTGTGGCAGATAATTTTAGAGAGGGTCCAGGTCCTCTAATCAGGGACTGATTCAGTTGTCTTCTCCACAGGGTGACCAGGGCTTCCCAGGGCAGCACGGACCACAGGGAGAGAGAGGAGTTGTGGAGCCAGGGCCGAAGGTGAGTGGATGGCAAAGGTCTCCAATGCAGCATACAATATACAGCTGAGATGAGCAGGTGTTGAATGTGGAGGTGAGTGTCTGATCTGTGGTCGTCTCCAGGGTGAACCAGGACATGACGGATCCTCTGGGATACCTGGTATACTTGGGGAAGATGGAGCGGTCCAACCTAAGGTAAGCAAGGTGTTGAAGTTCATTTAGAGGTCAAAGTTCATTGGGCACCATTGTACATCTACTACACAGTATAAAGAGCACAGACATTTGAAATAGTTATTACATCACTTTTTAACTTGTTTATTGTCTTCATTTTCTTTGTCTTGAAACATGGTGAGATTGGTTTGCCAGGACTGCGAGGGATAGAGGGTGCGCCTGGGAAAGGAATTCCTGGAGAAAAGGTAGAGTTCTATTTTTTGAAGGTTTAGGGATCTAGAATGTTTACCCAGACAACCACCCAGAGTCCTATAGAAACCTTTAGTAGTTCTGGCCTACCTGCATACACCTACGTTAAACACAGCATTGTCTGCTTCCAGTATAAGAGTCATACTGATTAACTCAAACTTAAGCAATACAAGAGAGGATATCCTGAATAGTCAACCTTTGAAGTACAGGATGGACAAATATTGTGCTGTGTCTTATAAAACTTAATTGAGTGAGTTTACCAGTCACCCTCTCCTGGGTGACAAAATATTGAACATGCCCTATACGTCAGGCTGGCTGAATAAACATTTCCTGAACACAAAGTCAATATATATCAACTACAACTAGACTCCCTGACTGGTGCTTCACCTTTAAAAGGCAGTTCCAAGCAATATTATATTGCCTAATGAAATATGATAAGGTATGAATGGTACCTGTATTGATAACGGAAGCTTAAACACAGTAGTGGTGCTTTCAGAGAATCCAGACAGGGTTGGGTGTCCCAAATAGCATCTTATACCCTTAAAGTGTGGTCCACTGCACTCTCGTGGAACTGGGTCCTTTCTATGACTTCTGCAGTGAAACCTTTGACAATGACGACCAAAATGGTCAAGAATTTGTCCAGGTCCTAGTTATAGGCTAGCTACCTGAGCAGGTAATATGGGAAATGTTAGGGTTAACAATGTTAGGGTTACCAATTCCCCCACCAAAAAAACCTCAGTCTCAACTTACTGTTGATAGTTAAGTTAATAGAATACACAAGGTGCAATTTCGAAATTTGGTTGTGCATCACCAGTCACTCAATTAGCCCATGTCAATTTCTTTTTTAGGTTGGTAAGTTAGTCTGGTGGCCAGCTATCTAAACTTGTAGTAAGCATGGTCGAATTACCGACCGGGGTGGGGCCCATTGATCATCAGCTATCATGTTAAAAACTGCAAACATTTGCCTTCAACCTATGGCAAATTGTGTAGAATTGCAGGAAATTAGCTGTAAAACTGTACATTTTTATCTCCGCTCCATGGCAAGATGATTAGAAATGTAGCAAACTTGCTTTAAAACTGCAACATTTTCTCTATGCCCCATGGCAAAATGTGCAAAATGTGTAAATTAACTTTAAAACCGATTTTTTTCCCCTTTCGTTATTAGGAGGGGGCCGCTAAAATGTTTTGCTCACAAGGTGGAGAGGTATGGATATGGGTACACAGACCCACAAGCCACTGGGGCCCCTTATGAGTTCGCTTTTTTAGTGGCCCCCATCAAAGTTGCCCATCCCTGCTGTAGATGTTAGAGAATGTTAGGGTTTAAGGCGGGTCATCTTTAATAGAGGAGGCATTAGGATTTATGGCTGGGTTTGGTTTGAAGTGTTTTTTGAAGGGAATTCTAGGGGCTAACTTTACGGTTCGATTAGGCAGCGTAGCCTAGTGGTTAGAGCGTTGGACTAGTAACCGAAAGGTTGCAAGATCAAATCTCCGAGCTGACAAGGTACAAATCTGTCGTTCTGCCCCTGAACAAGGCAGTTAACCCACTGTTCCTAGGCCGTCATTGAAAATAAGAATTTGTTCTTTACTGACTTGCCTAGTTAAATAAAAGTAAAATACAAAAATAAATATGTGTGTTATGAGTGTCATCTGAGGTTCTCAGTCAAGTTACATGTGTGGAATGCCACTTGGAATTCTTCAACTTTTTCAGTCTGGGTGCTTTTCGGTCTTGAGATCTTCACACAACATTTTTAAGAAAGTGTCCCATTGACATCAAGGAAGTCTGAGTTTTGCCTATTTACATTTTGAATCAGGCCCTCTATGCAAATGCCTGCCCAATATTCCAAATATGTGCGCTGTTTCCCCAAGGGTTCCCAGAAGCATTAACAAGAAGCCAGCAACCGCTGTTTTGCTTCACTGCATTTTACAGCCTGGTATCATAGACTAGACATAACCAGTGGTGATTTTAGCATGTAAATCTTGGTGGGGGAAACAAATCTATGCTGGGATGCATGCCAGCAAAGCCACTACACAACACAAAAAAATACATTAATTGCACGATAACGGTGACAAACGGTGCCCACAAACTGGTTAGGGCCTACATAAAGCTGTCCCAACAGCAGAGTCCCATCAGCATTGATTACCAACAATGATGAGACAGCCGACAGGGAGGAGGTGAGGGCTCTGGGAGTATGGGGCCAGTAAAATAACCTCTCTTCTCAACGTTAACAAAACAAAGCAGATGATCGTGGACTTCAGGAAAACGCAGAGGGAGCACCCCCCCATCCACATCGACGAAACAGCAGTGGAGAAGGTGGAAAGTTTTATGTTCCTCAGCGTACACATCACTGACAAACTGAAATGCTCCACCCACACAGACAGTGTGGTGAAGAAGGCGCAACAGCGCCGCTTCAACCTCAGGAGGCTGAAGAAATTTGGCTTGTCATCCAAAACCCTCACAAACCTTTACAGATGCACAATTGAGAGCATCCTGTTGGGCTGTATTACCGCCTGGTACGGCAACTGCACCGCCCACAACCACAGAGCTCTCCAGAGGGTGGTGCGGTCTGCGCAACGTATCACCGGGGGCAAACTACCTGCCCTCCAGGACACCTACAGCACCCGATGTCACAGGAAGGCCAAAAAGATAATTAAGGACAGCAACCACCCGAGCCACTGCCTGTTCACCCCGGGGACAGAGAGACTGACAGCTTCTATCTCAAGGCCATCAGACTGTTAAATAGCCATCACTAGCACAGAGATGCTGCTGCCTATATACACAGATTTGAAATCATTGGCCATTTTAATAAATGGAAAACTAGTCACTTTAGTAATGTCACTTTAATAATGTTTACATTTCTTGCATTACTCCTCATGTACAGTATATGCTGCATTCTATACTATTCTACTGTATGTTAGTCTATGCCCCTCTGAGATTGCTCGTCCACATATTTATATATTCTGAATTCCATTCCTCTATATAGATTTGTGTGCATTGGGTATATGTTGTGAAATTGTTAGATATTACTTGTTAGATATTGCTGCACTGTTGGAGCTAGAAACACAAACATTTTGCTACACCCGCAATAACATCTGCTAAACACGTGTATGTGACCAATAAAATGTTATTTGATTTGAGCAGTCCCAACACCTTACCACCGCTACACCTGGCTATCAGCGGAGCCTTGTCTGGCAGCGAAACAGTTCATTCAGCCTCATTTACTGCCTTTAAAAAAACATAGCTGATATGGCTGATTTGCTTAAACAAATGTGGTTTCTACTGACAGTTGAGATGTACAAACTAAGGCAGAAGAGGACGACAAGCGGATAAGAGGCAATCCATAATTTCGATTAAGACATTAATGAGAGAGCTAGGAGGACGTAGTCAATATAACTATTTGTTCAGCACTTTTGAAATGTACAGTGACAGAAGTCAGAACCGTAGGATAAATAAAGGGGGCATATAAGCAGACATTAAGAGGGGTAAATAGACCAAATTATTAGGGTGAGGCACATGGGCTACTAACAGCTTACTACACAACATACACTTTGTATTACTTTCTTAGCTACAGTATACATACAGTTGAAGTCAGAAGTTTACATACACCTGTTGGGGGGTTAGGTCAACAAAAATTGATTTGAGGGCAGAATATATGTTTCATTAATGAGTGTTTGATTAAATCCACAGTCTGTGTTTGTGGTAACCATGGTGCCAAGCAAAGATGTACAATATAATAAAAATATTCCATACCATTTGTTCATTAAGCGATTTGAAAGGGACACTGAATCTTTTGTAGGCTTTCACTGTAAACAATATTTATGTACTCCCTCCCTTCAGCATTCTTCACCTAATTTCAAAAAGACTTCAAAAACAACTAAATAAAAAAGAAACAAAATAATGTGTGATTTCTTAGTATCAATCTTTTAAAGCAGGTTTTCTCCAGGCTTTCTCATGTGAAGGCTATGGATTTCTGCCTGCATGGGTGACTGCTACCTATCATTGTTGTCCCCTTAACCAAGGTAAGAGTGGAGAGAGATACAGTTGCAGTCGGAAGTTTGCATACACCTTAGCCAAATACATTTAAACTCAGTTTTTCACAATTCCTGACATTTAATCCTAGTAAAAATTCCCTGTCTTAGGTCAGTTAGCATCACCACTTTATTTTAAGAATGTGAAATGTCAGAATAATAGTAGAGAGAATGATTTATTTCAGCTTTTATTTCTTTCATCATGTTCCCAGTGGGTCAGAAGTTTACATACACTCAATTAGTATTTGGTAGCATTGCCTTTAAATTGTTTAACTTGGGTCAAACGTTTCGGGTAGCCTTCCACAAGCTTCCCACAATAAGTTGGGTGAATTTTGTCCCATTCCTCCTGTCAGAGCTGGTGTAACTGAGTCAGGTTTGTAGGCCTCCTTGCTCGCACACAATTTTTCAGTTCTGCCCACAAATTTTCTATAGGATTGAGGTCAGAGCTTTGTGATGGCCACTCCAATACCTTGACTTTGTTGTCCTTAAGCCATTTTGCCACAACTTTGGAAGTATGCTTGGGGACATTGTACATTTGCGACCAAGCTTTAACTTCCTGACTGATGTCTTGAGATGTTGCTTCAATGTATCCACATAATTTTCCTTTCTCATGATGCCATCTATTTTGTGAAGTGCACTAGTCCCTCCTGCAGCAACGCACCCCCACAACATGATGGTGCCAACCCCGTGCTTCACAGTTGGGATGGTGTTCTTCGGCTTGAAAGCCTTCCCCTTTTTCCTCCAAACATAACGATGGTCATTATGGCCAAACAGTTCTATTTTTGTTTCATCAGACCAGAGGACATTTCTCCAAAAAGTACAATCTTTGTCCCCATGTAAAGTTGCAAACCGTAGTCTGCCTTTTTTATGGCGGTTTTGGAGCATTGGCTTCTTCCTTGATTTTCCCATGATGTCAAGCAAAGAGGCACTGAGTTTGAAGGTAGGCCTTGAAATACATCCCCAGGTACACCTCCAATTGACTCAAATTATGTCAATTAGCCTATCAGAAGCTTCTAAAGCCATGACATCATTTTCTGGAATTTTCCAAGCTGTTTAAAGGTACAGTCAACTTAGTGTATATAAACTTCTGACCCACTGGAATTGTGATACAGTGAATTATAAGTTAAATAATCTGTCTGTAAACAATTGTTGTAAAAAATATTTGTGTCATGCAGAAAGTAGATGTCCTAACCGACTTTCCAAGACTATAGTTTTTTAACAAGAAATGTGTAGAGTGGTTGAAAAACGAGTTTTAATGACTCCGACCTATGTGTATGTAAACTTCCAACTTCAACTGTATCTCCCTGGCATATTACATAATTTATGCAGCAGCGTACAATACATTTTTTGGACACACCTTGTTGTACTCACTTGAACAGGAAGGTGGCGCGGCGGTCCTTCGTGGGAAAACTTTGTCATCAAACTTTGTCATCAAAGTCTGTCATTCTCTGGATTTAGGGTGCTTTCAAGACAACTGGGAACCCTGGGGGGTTGAATCATGATGACGTCAGTGATCTTCAGGTCGTAGCTTTTGAAAGAGGCCCGTGTTCCGAATTTACAATTCCAAGTTGGATGACAGTTCAAAATGTATTTTCCCAGTCATAGCTCGTTTTTCCCGAGTTCGCAGTTGTCTTGAACTCACTAAAGTCAGATTTTGCAGTTCCAAGTTAAGTTGTTTTGAGCACGGCACAAATCATGCTTCATTGACAGCATGGCCAATTTTTAATGTTTATAGTTTTAAACTAGGAAAAGAGACTCTTAATCTTAGACTTTGGACCACACATCCACTCCACTGAATAGCAGGCTAGTGATTGCTAGCCACACTGATTGATTGTTATCCACACTGATTCCTTCCTAACCACTCATTGTTGAATTTGCAATTTCCAACTTATTGTGTATTGTTTATGTCCAATGGCCGATGAGCACCGATAAGTTTTATCTATCATTTCTCTTCATTATTTCTCTTCATTATGACAAGGATTAAAAATGATTTGCCAGTAGATTTGTCGACTTGATTCATGATGATGACGGTTAGCTAAGATGTATGATGTTGACATGGTCAGTGCAATCAAAGCTATTGTAGATGTAATGTGATTTGACATCATTTTATCAGTGGCCAATGACCTTGAGCCTTCTTGGATGGGCACTTCTATTGTAACTCTATGGCAGCACCCAAGGGGCTAGAATTTTCTAGCTCTACCCTTAGACTTGGCGATGACGAAGTGTCCTCATGAGTGACAGAACACTGAGACAATCACGGCACAACACCACCACAGAAAACACTTAGCTAGGCTGAAACACCTGCATTTTGGAGCTGCCTTACTCAAGAAAACAGAAAAGAGAGCACGTTTCTATGCGGCTTTATTATCTCAATTATATATATTATTTTACATTGTTTGCAAACTGATATGTGACACGTATTAATGCCAAAATAACATGCAAAACAGAAAAGCTCCCCCCCAAAATGTTTTTGGGGCCCCACCTGCACTGAAATACGGGTCACCACTGGACATAACATAGCAAATCTAAATCCTGGACACTCAAATTAGTGTGACATGTTACATTTGGTATGGTTTCATGAGACAGAAAGTTACTTAAGGCAGGGTGGTTGGTTGGGGTGGTTGGCTTGGCTATATAACACGAACATCTAACAACCCAAAGGTTGCGTGTTCAAATCTCATTTAGCATTTTAGCTAATTACCCATTTTTAAACTACTTGCTATTTTGCAACTACTTGGCATGTTATCTAACCCTTCCCCTAACCCTAAACTTAACCCATTTAACTAACCCTAACTTAACCTTTTATACAAATTCCTAACCTTTATCCCTAACCCAGCTATTGTTAGTCAGCTAGTTAAAGTTAGTGTTAGCCACCCAGCTAATGTTAACCACAACAAATTGGAATTCGTAACTGCATACATTTTATCAAATTTGCTACATATTGTACGGTTTGCAAATTCATAACATATTGTACATTTTTCTAATTTGTAACATATACAAATTGTAATTCGTAACATATCATTCAAAATGCATGATGGACATCCACAAATGAATACATACCATACAAAACCTAACATATCACACTAAATGGATTGTCACAGATTTAAATACACTATAATACGAAATGCTCTGAATCCAGGTTGCATTTTAGTGTGATCAATTCCTCTCAAATTACTTCACTACAATGCAATGTTTGTTTTTACTATCAGTATTTGCCTTCTTACCATAATCCTCAGATTTCAAAAGACATAAGTATTGCTTCTATTACTTTACAAACTATTTGACTATTGTGTGACATGAGGTTGTTTGATTAGGGATAAAGACAGATGAACAATATGCTTTAACAATACCAGTAAGCTCTCCCACCCATGATTGTATTTTACATCTCTTTTAGAGTTGTTGATCCTATGAGAGGTATTTCTTAACTATATGTTTATGACAATAGCAGTAAACTCCCATTACGCTCTTTTACAGTAGATTTGGCTCATAATATGAAATGTGGCTTTTGACAGCTGGTTCAACATATCAGTGGAACAGGTTGTGTGTGTTTGCTGTATTTGCCTGGTTATTGTTGGTCTGTCATTCGAGGTTCATGATGTTGCGTATCTCACGTCTCTGTTCTTCTGCTTGGCAGTTTTGTAATGATGGGTCTACCAGGTCCTCCTGGCAGGGGTCTACCTGGGTCAAAGGTAAGTGGTATACACACAGGTGCATGCAAACAGCTGCGCACACACACACACACACACACACACACACACACACACACACACACACACACACACACACACACACACAGCAATCCAGAAACAGCCTGTATCCCTTAACCTCTACCCCGTCGACCCTACCCCATATCTCCTACCTAGCCACTGTCCCCTACCCCCTAGCTCCTTCCCCCGTTAATCCCTAACCCTGTTCGGCTACCCCCCCATCCCTACCCCGTAGTCCCTACCCCATAGCCCCTATCCCTATCCCCTACCAACCTAACTCCTAACCTGTACCGCCTACTCCCTAGCCCCTATCTCTTACCCCTAGTCCCTATCCCCTAGCTCCTTCCCCTAGTCCCTACCCCCTAGTCCTAGCCCCTACTTCTAGATCCTACCACATACCTCCTACCCCTAGGCCCTACCCCATTCCCCTGTATCCTCTATCCCGTGTACCCTACCCTGTAGCCTCTACCCCCTAGCGCCTACCCTGTAGCCCCTAATGCATAGCCCCTACTCCCTAGCTCCTACCTCCTAAGCCTTTTCCCTACCCCTAGATCCTACCCCCTAGCTGCTACCCCTACCCCCTACCCCCTACCTCCTCACTCCTACTCCTAGTCCCTACCCCCTATCTCCTATCCCGTAGCCCTACCCCATAGACCCTACCCTGTATCCGTAACCCCTACTCATAGCCCCTACCCAATAGCCTCTACCCCATTCCCCTGTACCCCCTAACTCCTATCTCCTACCCCCTAGCGCCTACCCTGTGGCCCCTACTCCCTAGCTCCTACACGTAGACCCTACTCCTATCCCCTACCCTCTCACTCCTCCCCTACCCCTAGCCCCTACTCCCTAGCTTCTACCCCTATTTCGTGGTATCCAATTGGTAGTTAGTCTTGTCCCATCGCTGCAACTCCCGTACGGACTTGGGAGAGGCGAAGGTCGAGAGCTGTGCAACCTCCGAAACACGACCCAGCCAAGCCACACTGCTTCTTGACACAATGCCCGCTTAACCTGGAAGCCAGCCGCACCAATGTGTCTGAAGAAACACCGTTCACCTGGCAATGGTGTCAGCGTGCATGCGCCCGGCAACCACAGGGGACTATTCTCTCCTGTTGATAATATAATAGTCTTCATAGGGAGAGAAAGAGAGACTATACTCTCCTGTTGATAATATAATAGTGTTCATAGAGAGAGAGAGAGACTATATTCTCCTGTTGATAATATAATAGTCTTCATAGGGAGAGAGAGATACTATACTCTCCTGTTGATAATATAATAGTCTTCATAGGGAGAGAGATACTATACTCTCCTGTTGATAATATAATAGTCTTCATAGGAAGAGAGAGAGACTATACTCTCCTGTTGATAATATAATAGTCTTCATAGGGAGAGAGAGACTATACTCTCCTGTTGATAATATAATAGTCTTCATAGTGAGAGAGAGACTATACTCTCCTGTTGATAATATAATAGTCTTCATAGGGAGAGAGAGACTATACTCTCCTGTTGATAATATAATAGTCTTCATAGTGAGAGAGAGACTATACTCTCCTGTTGATAATATAATAGTCTTCATAGGGAGAGAGAGACTATACTCTCCTGTTGATAATATAATAGTCTTCATAGTGAGAGAGAGACTATACTCTCCTGTTGATAATATAATAGTCTTCATAGGAGAGAGACTATACTCTCCTGTTGATAATATAATAGTCTTCATAGGGAGAGAGAGACTATACTCTCCTGTTGATAATATAATAGTCTTCATAGGGAGAGAGAGACTATACTCTCCTGTTGATAATATAATAGTCTTCATAGTGAGAGAGAGACTATACTCTCCTGTTGATAATATAATAGAATTCATAGGTAGAGAGAGACTATACTCTCCTGTTGATAATATAATAGTCTTCATGGGGAGAGAGAGACTATACTCTCCTGTTGATAATAGAATAGTCTTCATGGGGAGAGAGAGACTATACTCTCCTGTTGATAATATAATAGTCTTCATAGTGAGAGAGAGACTATACTCTCCTGTTGATAATATAATAGTCTTCATAGAGAGAGAGACTATACTCTCCTGTTGATAATATAATAGTCTTCATAGAGAGAGAGAGAGACTATACTCTCCTGTTGATAATATAATAGAATTCATAGGGAGAGAGAGACTATACTCTCCTGTTGATAATATAATAGTCTTCATGGGGAGAGAGAGACTATACTCTCCTGTTGATAATAGAATAGTCTTCATGGGGAGAGAGAGACTATACTCTCCTGTTGATAATATAATAGTCTTCATAGGGAGAGAGAGAGACTATACTCTCCTGTTGATAATATAATAGTCTTCATAGGGAGAGAGAGAGACTATACTCTCCTGTTGATAATATAATAGTCTTCATGGTGAGAGAGAGACTATACTCTCCTGTTGATAATATAATAGTCTTCATAGGGAGAGAGAGACTATACTCTCCTGTTGATAATATAATAGTCTTCATAGAGAGAGAGAGAGACTATACTCTCCTGTTGATAATATAATAGTCTTCATAGGGAGAGAGAGACTATACTCTCCTGTTGATAATATAATAGTCTTCATAGAGAGAGAGAGACTATACTCTCCTGTTTATAATATAATAGTCTTCATAGGGAGAGAGCGACTATACTCTCCTGTTGATAATATAATAGTCTTCATAGGTAGAGAGAGATACTATACTCTCCTGTTGATAATATAATAGTCTTCATAGGGAGAGAGAGACTATACTCTCCTGTTGATAATATAATAGTCTTCATGGGGAGAGAGAGACTATACTCTCCTGTTGATAATATAATAGTCTTCATGGGGAGAGAGAGACTATACTCTCCTGTTGATAATATAATATTCTTCATAGGTAGAGAGAGAGACTATACTCTCCTGTTGATAATATAATAGTCTTCATAGGGAGAGAGACTATACTCTCCTGTTGATAATATAATATTCTTCATAGGTAGAGACTATACTCTCCTGTTTATAATATAATAGTCTTCATGGGGAGAGAGAGAGAGACTATACTCTCCTGTTGATAATATAATAGTCTTCATAGTGAGAGAGAGACTATACTCTCCTGTTGATAATATAATCGTCTTCAAATCTCGGCCTGCCAAACCCTCTCCTAACCCGGAGGCTGGGCAAATTGTGCACCGCCTCATTGGTCTCCCAGTCACGGCCAGCTGTGATACAACCTGGGATCGATGCAGTGCCTTAGACCACTGCGCCACTCAGGAGGCCCCCGCAAATTGATTTTAACAAACAATTGGTCCCCCAAAAAATGTGTCCCTCCGTTGAATTGCAAAATCCCGATGTGGCCCTCGAGCTAAAAAGTTTGCCCACCCCTTCCCTAGCCCCTACCGCTGGCTCCTAGCTCCTACCTCTAGCTCCTACCCCCTGGCATAGACCCTTCATTTGCTGTAGATCTGTTTGCAGACACATATTGTCAACATCTCTTGTTTCTTTTCAATACCAGTGTCCTTTTTAAAAAGGTCAAATGTTTTTCTTTTTGAAAATTGTCACAACTTGCAGACTTGTTTACGCTGCTGTGCGTTTTTGTTGCCGATCTTACTTTGATACCTGACGGTTTTTTACTTTTTCATTACCGTATATTTTTACTTTTTCCCTCACTCAACTTTTTTCATTCAACTTTTTCACCCCGGAGGTTTTATCTGGACATGGTTCGTCAGGACTTCAAACAGCCGAAGCTAAGTAACATTAACATGATGTCTTCTAATTGCAGTCGTTGTACTTATAATATACAGGAGAACGATCGCCTTACGGCAAGGATAGCTGTGCTGCAAGCCCAGCTTCAGACGCGATCGTTAGGCAAGGATAATTTCAGTGTAGGAAAGGATGAAACAGCGTCTGTGCCACCAGTCAGTACAGATAGTAACGTTAGTATAAACCCCCTCGCACGGTCCCCGCAGCCGGACATCTTTCTCATGGCTTCTGGAGGGAAACGCTGTAGGAATGCTCAACCGGTGTCGCTTATTCAGCCGACAGAAACTTTCAACCGGTTCTCCCCATTAAGCGAGTCGGAGTCGGAGGCCGAGACTTCTCTGGTCTCTACTCCTCCCGTTGTGGGGTCTGAGACGCCGACGGCTCCCACCATTAGCTCTGACAAATTGAAAACCCTAGTCATTGGCTGATGAAAACCCTCCATTACCCGCAGTATTAGACTTAAAACGAATCATCCAGCGATCATACACTGTTTACCAGGGGGCAGGGCTACCGACGTTAAGGCTAATCTAAAGACGGTGCTGGCTAAAGCTAAAACTGGCGAGTGTAGAGAGTATAGAGATATTGTTATCCACGTCGGCACCAACGATGTTAGGATGAAACAGTCAGAGGTCACCAAGCGCAACATAGCTTCAGCGTGTAAATCAGCTAGAAAGATGTGTCGGCATCGATTAATTGTCTCTGGCCCCCTCCCAGTTAGGGGGAGTGATGAGCTCTACAGCAGAGTCTCACAACTCAATCGCTGGTTGAAAACTGTTTTCTGCCCCTCCCAAAAGATAGAATTTGTAGACAATTGGCCCTCTTTCTGGGACTCACCCACAAACAGGACCAAGCCTGGCCTGTTGAGGAGTGACGGACTCCATCCTAGCTGGAGGGGTGCTCTCATCTTATCTACGAACATAGACAGGGCTCTAACTCCTCTAGCTCCACAATGAAATAGGGTGCAGGCCAGGCAGCAGGCTGTTAGCCAGCTTGCCAGCTTAGTGGAGTCTGCCACTAGCACAGTCAGCGTAGTCAGCTCAGCTTTCCCCATTGAGACCGTGTCTGTGCCTCGATCTAGGTTGGGCAAAATTAAAAATGGCGGTGTTCGCTTTAGCAATCTCACTAGTATAAAGACCTCCTCCATTCCTGCCATTATTGAAAGAGATTGTGATACCTCACATCTCAAAATTGGGTTACTTAATGTTAGATCCCTCACTTCCAAGGCAGTTATAGTCAATGAACTAATCACTGATAATAATCTTGATGTGATTGGCCTGACTGAAACATGGCTTAAGCCTGATGAATTTACTGTGTTAAATGAGGCCTCACCCCCTGGTTACATTAGTGACCATACCCCCCGTGCATCCGGCAAAGGCGGAGGTGTTGCTAACATTTACGATAGCAAATTTCAATTTACAAAAAAAAAAACAGTAGGTCCTATGATTAAGTATAGTCTGGCCCAGGAGTGTGAAAGGCTGGAGCAACGGAAAGGCTGGAGCAACGAACCGCCCTTGCTGTCTCTGCCTTGCCGGTTCCCCTCTTTCCACTGGGATTCTCTGCCTCTAACCCTTTTACAGGGGCTGAGTCACTGGCCTACTGGTGTTCTTCCATGCCGTCCATGGGAGGGGTGCGTCACTTGAGTGGGTTGAGTCACTGACGTGGTCTTCCTGTCTGGGTTGGCGCCCCCCCCCCCCCCCCCCCTTGGGTTGTGCCATGGCGGAGATCGTTGTGGGCTATACTCGGCCTTGTCTTAGGACGGTAAGTTGGTGGTTGGAGACATCCCTCTAGTGGTGTGGGGGCTGTGCTTTGGCAAAGTGGGTGGGGTTATATCCTGCCTGTTTGGCCCTGTCCGGGGGTATCATCGGATGGGGCCACAGTGTCTTCTGATCCCTCCTGTCTCAGCCTCCAGTATTTATGCTGCAGTAGTTTATGTGTCGGGGGGCTAGGGTCAGTCTGTTACATCTGGAGTATTTCTCTTGTCTTATCCGGTGTCCTGTGTGTATTTAAATATGCTCTCTCTAATTCTCTCTTTCTCTCTTTCTGTCTTTCTCTCGGAGGACCTGAGCCCTAGGACCATGCCTCAGGACTACCTGGTATGATGACTCCTTGCTGTCCCCAGTCCACCTGGCCGTGCTGCTGCTCCAGTTTCAACTGTTCTGCCTGCGGCTATGGAACCCTGACCTGTTCACCGGACGTGCTTGTTGCACCCTCGACAACTACTATGATTATTATTATTTGACCATGCTGGTCATTTATGAACATTTTAACATTTTGACCATGTTCTGTTATAATATCCACCCTGCACAGCCAGAAGAGGACTGGCCACCCCTCATAGCCTGGTTCCTCTCTAGGTTTCTTCCTAGGTTTTTGGCCTTTCTAGGGAGTTTTTCCTAGGGAGTTTTTCCTAGCCACCGTGCTTCTTTCACATGCTTTGCTTGCTGTTTGGGGTTTTAGGCTGGGTTTCTGTACAGCACTTTGAGAATATCAGCTGATGTACGAAGGGCTATATAAAAATAAATTTGATTTGAACTAATGTTTGTGTGTTTTGCAGGGCCTCTCCCAACTCTTGTTTGTCTTTGTGTGGCTTATCAAGCTAAGTTGTCTTATCTGTACATGGATTTCTTCACACGTTTGCATACACCCACTATAAATGTTTTGTCTATGGTAGACTCAGATCTGTTTCCTTGTTCAGCTTATGTTACAACACCAGTTGTCACATCTTCAACAAACAGACGGTATTAACCCATTTGTCTCTCTGTTAGTCTGTTAAAATAGAAAGTCCTATAATATAAGCATTTATAAAACAAGTGTAATGCTTTATAACTTGTTATAATGATGTAGAAGACTTTATAAAGTCTTACAAAAACCTCTTGTCTGTTCCAGTGGTGGGGTGCAGACAGCCGTTGGACCCTGGGCCATGTCGTCAGTATGTGGTCGGGTGGTACTACGACCCGGAAGTCAACGCCTGTGCCCAGTTCTGGTACGGAGGTTGCCAGGGCAACGGAAATCAGTTTGAGTCGGAAGCTGTGTGCAGGAGCACCTGCGACTGCACGTAACAGACAGTGGTGCTTTGTTTAAAGAGAGAAGGGCCGTGTGCAAAGCCTGCACCTTTCCCAGTGTTGATGTCAGAGGGATGCACTGAAGACATGGGCTCCTATCTATCTATGGCTGCATCCCAATTCTCCCAAGGATGTGGAGTATGTAAGTGCATACTTTGGGATAAGGGTGGAGAATCGGGACACATACTCTATATCAGTTACAGTTTGACCAAAGCTCAGGCGAACGACAGCACTGCTACACTGATGCTCCAGAGAGGACCTGTATACTCTATTTCTCTATTGTGTTCTTTATGTAGTCTGTGAACCACCCCCTGTACTGTACAAATATTCAACCAGTTCATATTTTTTATATTTTCACACCCTTGTTTTTACTCATTGTGTTGCTTCAAATAATTGTCCATTAGAAGACACCTTAACTTCCAAACCAAAAACACTGAACAGATTTTCACAGGTCAGGAGTCTCATGACATAGTCAAGATTTCAACATAAAATTATATTTCTAAATTCAATACACATTTTTAGCTAACAATCTGAATTTAATATTTTACTAGACCTCCATAAATCTGTAGAACACATTAAGTACATACTTCTATTTTCATTTTAACAAAATATCATGTTAACCTTTTTTACTGTAAGTTGTAAAATATATATATTGTACAACAAAAGCAAAGAAGGAAATGTGAAACTCAAACAGAATGAACTTAGCTGTTTGTTTGAATAAATATATAATAAAATATACACAAAATATAGAATGCCCGAATCATAAGAATCTTTAATAAATATCATATGTACAGATAAGACCTAAACAGATGATACGATTAACAGTTGTGGTCGATAGTGCAAGCCTACAGTTAAAGGCAAAGTCTGAAAGATTCCTTGCTTCTCAATGCAAATTTGATTAATGATATACAATTAATAGCAAATGCCTTATGAGCTTAGTTCAACTGTCTCACCCTGTCACAAAAAAACTATGTTACTCTATTGTTCATGTTCGTTTACATAGACAACAAATACAATGTATAGCTTCAAAATATGTTTAAAACTACCATGTCAATGAATTTGATAGTGGTTCCATTTCCTTAGTCTCATTGCTCAGCTTACCAAAGAAAGTGGCAATGTCAGGCTGTTGTTTCGGCATTTAAACATGACACAGAAATAAGTTCTTTCTTCAGTGCAGTAGTCTGTCTGTGATATCTCTGTGTTAAGCAGAGACAGGTGTGGTGGTGTTACTCTCAATTTCAGCTGCTGCAGCATCAGGGTTGTACCTGTACTTGTATCCATAGGGCCGTAGATGATAGGTGAAGTATTCCAGTGTGTACATCTCTACAGGGTAGATGTAGTGAAATGATACGATGTGATCTGAACAACATTCTGGGCCCTGGGAGAAAGAAGAACGACAGTCTGATTAAGTATATTAATAGTTGTTTAGGTAGTATACCAAATGCTTTATTAAGCCTGTATAGAACATTATACAACTGTTTAAATAAGGCCCTGCAATAGACTTGTACATCAAGCTGCCTCACGCTACAGAAACAAGATAGAGGCTCTTGTCTTACGAGCCTTTCCGGCTCGCACAAACCTTGGCTACTTACTTATAAGTACAAAGCCATGAGTAAATATTTACTTTAGCTACTCATAAGCCATAATCATAACACACTGAATGTCAATCCCAAAGCATCTATGACACCTCTCACAATACATTTCACGCAATACATTTCTTTGTAGCTGTTTAGATACCAGTACAGTCAGAGGCTGGCACCGAGATGGCATTGAATGAGCTGTATTCTGTCATAAGCAAACAAGAAAACGCTCACCCAGAGACGGCGCTCCTAGTACCCAGGGACTTTAATGCAGGGAAACTTAAATCAGTTTTACCTAATTTCTATCAACATATTAAATGTGCAACCAGAGTGAAAAGAACTCTAGACCACCTTTACTCCACACAGAGATGCATACAAAGCTCGCCCTCCATTTGGCAAATCTGACCATAATTCTATCCTCCTGATTCCTGCTTACAAGCAAAAAATAAAGCAGGAAGCACCAGTGACTAGATCAATAAAAAAGTGGTCAGATGAAGCAGATGCTAAGCTACAGGACTGTTTTGCTAGCACAGACTGGAATATGTTCCGGGATTCCTCCAATGGCATTGAGGAGTACACCACATCAGTCATTGGCTTCATCAGTAAGTGCATCGATGACGTCGTCCCCACAGTGACCGTACCTACATACCCCAACCAGAAACCATGGATTACAGGCAACATCCGCACTGAGCTAAAGGCTAGAGCTGCCGCTTTCAAGAAGTGGGACTCTAACCCGGAAGCTTATAAGAAATCCCGCTATGCCCTCCGACTAACCATCAAACAGGCAAAGCATCAATACAGGACTAAGATTAAGTCGTACTACACTGGCTATGACGCTTGTCGGATGTGGCAGGGCCTGCAAACCATTAGACTACAAAAGGAAGCACAACCGAGAGCTGCCCGGTGACATGAGCCAACCGGACGAGCTAAACTACTTTATGCTAGCTTCGAGGCAAATAACACTGAAACATGCATGAGAGCACCAGCTGTACCGGAAGACTGATCACGCTCTGCGGAGCCGATGTGAGTAAGACTTTTAGACAGGTCAACATTCACAGGGCCGCAGCGCCAGACGGATTACCAGAACGTGTACTGCGAGCATGCGCTGACCAACTGGCAAGTGTCTTCACTGACATTTTCAACCTCTGTCCGAGTCTGTAATACCAACATGTTTTAAGCAGACCACCATAGTGCCTATGCCCAAAAACACTAAGGTAACCTGCCTAAATGACTACCGACCCATAACACTCACGTCTGTAGCCATCAAGTGCTTTGAAAGGCTGGTCATGGCTCACATCAACACCATCATCCCAGAAACCCGAGACCCACTCCAATTTGCATACCGCCACAACAGATCCACAGATGATGCAGTCTCTATTGCGCTACACACTGCCCTTTCCCACCTGGATAAAAGGAACACCTATGTGAGAATTGATAAGAGAATGATCTAATAAAGGTAAATGAATCAATAATCCATTATTAATTAGTAGTTATGTAGCATGGATAATGCATAATCAATGTACTGAACGTTAGTCCCATAAAGTCTAGTAGAGGCTGGAGAGGGAGAAAAAAGTGTGTGTGTATTTAGTGGGCCCAAGGGAGCAGTAGACGTGTGTGTGAGATACCGCGAGTAGCCTTCAAGGTTCTCCTAATCTCGGAGGAAAGGAACAGGCAGCGCTGGATAGTGATTAACAGTGGTGGGAAGTCAAGGGGGAGATACTGTTCACCTACTGTTTGTGTGTATGTGTGTGTGTTGGTAATATACTGTTTGTGTGGAGGTGTGGCCATAAGCGGAGAGAGAGGATAAAATGAACATCTTTGATAATGTTGGGCAGAACTTTCTCTGAATAAACTGTACGAACCTTTTGCAGAAAGCTGAGTCCTTGCCTAATTATTAACCCATTGTCTTACAAACCTTGGGAATTAATCAAGGCTTATTGATTGTTAATTATTTTCATTAGGATAGAAAATTATTTTGACAAGAATGCTATTCATTGACTACAGCTCAGCATTCAACACCATAGTGCCCTCAAAGCTCATCAATAAGCTAAGGACCCTGGGACTAAACACCTCCCTCTGCAACTGGATCTTGGATTTCCTGACGGGCTGCCCCCAGGTGGTAAGGGTAGGTAACAACACATCCTCCACGTTGATCAACACAGGGGCCCCTCAGGGGTGCGTGCTTAGCCCCCTCCTGTACTCCATGTTCACTCATGATTTCACGGCCAGGCACGACTCCAACACCGTCATTAAATTTGCCGATGACACAACAGTGCCGATGACACAACAGCCTGATCACAGACAACAACAAGACAGCCTATAGGGAGGAGGTCAGAGACCTGGCCGTGTGGTGCCAGGACAACAACCTCTCCCTCAACATGATCAAGTGAAAGGAGATGATTGTGGACTACAGGAAAAAGAGGACAGAGCACGCCCCCATTCTCATTGACGGGGCTGCAGTGGAGCAGGTTGAGAGCTTCAAGTTCCTTGGTGTCCACATCACTACCAAACTGGTCCAAGCACACCATGACAGTCGTAAAGCGGGCACGACAAAACCTATTCCCCCTCAGGAGACTGAAAAGATTTGGCATGGGTCCTCGGTTCTACAGCTGCACCATCGAGAGAATCCTGAATGGTTGCATCACTGCCTGGTAATGCAACTGCTCAGCCTCCGACCGCAAGGCACTACAGAGGGTAGTGCGAACGGCCCAGTACATCACTGGGGCCAAGCTTCCTGCCATCCAGGACCTCTATACCAGGCGGTATTAGAGGAAGGCCCTGAAAATTGTCAAAGACTCCAGCCACCCTAGTCTCTGTTACCACACGGCAAGTGGTACCGGAGTGCCAAGTCTAGGTTCAAGAGGCTTCTAAACAGCTTCTACCCCCAAGCCATAAGACTCCTGAACAGCTAATCAAATGGCTACCCAGACTATTCAATTTTTTTTCCTGTGCTGGCCACCCGTGGGAATCGAACCCCAACCCTGGCGTTGCAAACACCATGCTCTACCAACTGAGCTACAGGGAAGGCCTACAGGGGGGTGTACCGGCACCCCCCTGTATATGTTATTTTTTACTGCTCCTCTTTAATTACTTGTTACTTTTATCTTTTATTTTTATCTGTATTTTTTTTAAACTGCACTGTCGGTTAGGGGCTCGTAAGTAAGCAATTCACTGTAAGGTCTACACCTGTTGTATTCGGCACATGTGACTAATAAAATTTGATTACACATGGAGACAGCATCACACCCACATACAGACCTGAAAATATAATTGAATAGAATGGTATGTATGATTATACTTCATGTAAGTGTCCACTTCATTAGGGTTAGGCTATGCTTACCTCTCTTAGTTTGTAGTGGTCGTATAAGAGATGCAAGGGCAGTTTTCTGGGTGGCTTTTTGATCAGGTGCTTGTGTGGTGGGTAGGGATGAAACGTCTGCCTTCCCTTCACATCTCTGGAGTCCCCCGGCTCCACACCCATAGTCTCCATACACTTCCCTAGAGCCATGTCTTCTATGATGGAGAAGTGGGAACATTTCCCTGTGTCGAATCCCTTGATGAACCTTCTGACGGCTTCTTTACTGAGGACATAGCCGGCTCCACCACTCATGTAACCCTGCTGGACGAACGGGCGGAACCTTCGCCCAAAGTATACAGGCTTCTCCGGGTCCTGTTTAGACAATGTGTATCGGAGGTTCTCGATGACCACGAACGTGTCATCGTCGGCTTTGAGGACCCAGTCGTAGTCGTTGCGGTGGTGTTGGTAGATGTACTGGAAGGCTCTGATGGTCTTCCAGTAGAGCTGGTCTCGTCCCTCGCTTACGTTGAGCCCCACCGTGGGGAATTCGGTCTCCACTGAGCTCATGTAGAGGATTTTATTGCATCGTTTGGCCCAGGTGGCCCGGATGTGTTTGGTTCTGGACTCCAGGTTCTTAGGCCCAGTCATGATCCAACATAGTAGTCGTACATTTTGGGACAGGTTGGCTGCAACACTCCTGTCCTCATCTGAAAGAGATCATTTAAAAATAATGAATAAAAAGTGTGGTCAATTAGCACATGGTGTCCCAAACTCGGTCCTGGGGTGCGTGCTTAGACACCTCCTGTACTCCCTGTTTGCCCACGTCTGCGTGGCCTTGCACAATTTCAACACCATCATTAAGTTTGCCGGCGACACAACGGTGGTAGGCCGGATCACCGATGACGATGAGTCAGCCGACAGGGAAGAGGTTAGAGACCAACAGTGAGGGAAAAAAGTATTTGATCCCCTGCTGATTTTGTACGTTTGCCCACTTACAAAGAAATGATCAGTCTATAATTTTAATGGTAGGTTTATTTGAACAGTGAGAGACAGAATAACAACAAAATCCAGAAAAACGCATGTCAAAAATGTTATAAAATGATTTGCATTTTAATGAGGGAAATACGTATTTGACCCCCTCTCAATCAGAAAGATTTCTGGCTCCCAGGTGTCTTTTATACAGGTGCGTTTTTAGTTGTGCCAGGACAACAATTTCTCCCTTAACATCAGCAAGACAAAGGAGCTGATCGTGGACTACAGGAAATGGAGGACCAAGCACGCAGCCTTTCACATCGACAGGGCTGTAGTGGAGCAGGTCGAGAGCTTCAAGTTCCTCTGTGTTCACATCACTATGGAATTATCATGATTCACACACACACACACCAACAAAGTCATGAAGAGAGCATGAAAACACCTCTTCCACCTCAGGAGGCTGAAAAGATTTGGCATGGGCCCTCAGATCCTCAAAAAGGTATACAGCTGCACCATTGAGAGCATCTTGACTGGCTGCGTCACGGCTTGGTATGGCAACTGCTTGGCATGGCAACTGCTTGGCATCTGACCCCAAGGCACTACAGAGGGTAGTGTGTACGGCCCATTACATCACTGAGGCCGAGCTCCCTGCCATCCAGGACCTCTGTACCAGGCGGTGTCAGAGGAAGGCCCTAAAAAGTTTCAACTGTTCTCTCTGCTACTGCATGGCAAGCTGTACAGATGCACCAAGTCTGAAAGCAACAGGACCCTGAACAGCTTTTCAAATCAAATCAAATGTTATTTGTCACATACACAAGGTTAGCAGATGTTAATGCAAGTGTAGCGAAATGCTTGTGCTTCTAGTTCCGACCATGCAGTAATATCTAACAAGTAATCTAACCTAACAATTTCACAACAACTACCTTATACACACACACGAGTGTAAAGGAATGAATAAGAATATGTACATAAAAAATATATGAATGAGCGATGGCCGAACGGCATAGGCAAGATGCAGTAGATGGTATAGAGTACAGTATATACATATGAGATGAGTAATGTAGGGTATGTAAACATTATATAAAGTGGCATTGTTTAAAGTGGCTAGTGATACATTTATTACATCAATTTTTCATTATTAAAGTGGCTAGAGATGAGTCAGTATGTTGGCAGCAGCCACTCAATGTTAGTGATGGCTGTTTAACAGTTTGATGGCCTTGAGATAGAAGCTGTTTTTCAGTCTCTCGGTCCCCACTTTGATGCTCCTGTACTGACCTCGCCTTCTGGATGATAGCGGGGTGAACAGGCAGTGGCTCGGGTGGTTGTTGTCCTTGATGATCTTTTTGGCCTTCCTGTGACATCGGGTGGTGTAGGTGTCCTGGAGGGCAGGTAGTTTGCCCCCGGTGATGCGTTGTGCAGACCTCACTACCCTCTGGAGAGCCTTACGGTTGTGGGCGGAGCAGTTGCTGTACCAGGCGGTGATGCAGCCCGACAGGATGCTCTCGATTGTGCATCTGTAAAATTTTGTGAGTGTTTTTGGTGACAAGCCGAATTTCTTCAGCCTCCTGAGGTTGAAGAGGAGCTGCTGCGCCTTCTTCACCACACTGTGCTGTGTGGGTGGACCATTTCAGTTTGTCCGTGATGTGTACGCCGAGGAACTAAAAACTCTCCACCTTCTCCACTACTGTCCCGTCGATGTGGATAGGGGCCTGCTCCCTCTGCTGTTTCCTGAAGTCCACGATCATCTCCTTTGTTTTGTTGACATTGAGTGTGAGGTTATTTTCCTGACACCACACTCTGAGGGCCCTCACCTCCTCCCTGTAGGCCATCACGTCTTTGTTGGTAATCAAGCCTACCACTGTAGTGTCGTCTGCAAACTTGATGATTGAGTTGGAGGCGTGCATGGCCACGCAGTCATGGGTGAACAGGGAGTACAGGAGAGGGCTGAGAACACACCCTTGTGGGGCCCCAGTGTTGAGGATCAGCGGGGTGTTGATGTTGTTTCCTACCCTTCACCACCTGGGGGCGGCCCGTCAGGAAGTCCAGGACCCAGTTGCACAGGGCAGAGTCGAGACCCAGGGTCTGGAGCTTAATTTTTTAAAAACATTTTACGTCATTTAGCAGACGCTCTTATCCAGAGCGACTTACAGTAGTGAATGCATACATTTCATAAATGTTTTGTTCCGTACTGGTCCCCCGTGGGAATCGAACCCACAACCCTGGTGTTGCAAACACCATGCTCTACCAACTGAGCCACACGGGACTAATGACGAGTTTGGAGGCTACTATGGTGATAAATGCTGAGCTGTAGTCGATGAACAGCATTTTTACATAGGTATTCCTCTTGTCCAGATGGGTTAGGGCAGTGTGCAGTGTGATTACGATTGCATCGTATGTGGACCTATTGGGGCGGTAAGCAAATTGGAGTGGGTCTAGGGTGTCAGGTAGAGTGGAGGTGATATGGTCCTTTACTAGTCTCTCAAGCACTTCATGATGACGGAAGTGAGTGCTACAGGGCGATAGTCATTTAGCTCAGTTACCTTCTCTTTCTTGGGAACAGGAACAATGGTGGCCCTCTTGAAGCATGTGGGAAAAGCAGACTGGGATAAGGATTGATTGAATATGTCCGTAAACACACCAGCCAGCTGGTCTGCGCATGCTCTGAGGACGCGGCTGGGGAATGCCGTCTGGGCTGGCAGCCTCGCAAGGGTTAACACGTTTAAATGTTTGACTCACGTTGGCTGCAGTGAAGGAGAGCCCGCAGGTTTTTGTAGCGGGTCGTGTCAGTGGCACTAAGTTGTCCTCAAAGCGAGCAAAGAAGTTGTTTAGTTTGTCTGGGAGCAAGACATCGTGGTCCGCGACGGGGCTGGTTTTCCTTTTGTAGTCCGTGATTGACTGTAGACCCTGCCACATACCTCTTGTGTCTGAGCCGTTGAATTGCGACTCTACTTTGTCTCTATACTGACGCTTAGCTTGTTTGATTGCCTTGCGGAGGGAATAGCTACACCGTTTGTATTCGGTCATGTTTCCGGTCACCTTGCCCTGATTAAAAGCAGTGGTTCGCGCTTTCAGTTTTGTTTGAATGCTGCCATCAGTCCACGGTTTATGGTTGGGGAATGTTTTGATAGACGCTGTGGGTACAACATCACCGATGCACTTGCTAATAAACTCGCTCACCGAATCAGCATATTGTGGAACATATCCCAGTCCACGTGATCGAAGCAATCTTGAAGCGTGGAATCCGATTGTTCGGACCAGCATTGAACAGACCTGAGCACGGGCGCTACCTGTTTTAGTTTCTGTCTATAGGCTGGGAGCAACAAAATGGAGTCGTGGTCAGATTTTCCGAAAGGAGGGCGGGGGAGGGCTTTATATGCATCGCGGAAGTTAAAATAACAATGATCCAGGGTTTTGCCAGCCCGGGTCGCGCATTCGATATGCTGATAAAATTTAGGGAGCCTTGTTTTCAGATTAGCCTTGTTAAAATCCCCAGCTACAATAAATGCAGCTTCAGGATATGTGGTTTCCAGTTTACATAGAGTCAAATGTAGTTCTTTCAGGGCCGTCTGTGTCTGATTGGGGCAGGATATACATGACTGTGATTATGATCAAAGAGAATTCTCTTGGTAGATAATGCAGTCGGCATTTGATTGTAAAGAATTCTAGGTCAGGTGAACAAAAGGACTTGAGTTCCTGTATGTTATGATCACACCACGTCTCTTTAATCGTAAGGCATACACCCCCGCCCTTCTTACCAGAGAGATGTCTGTTTCTGTCGGCGCGATGCGTGAAGAAGCCGGGTGGCTGTACTGACTCTGACGTATCCCGAGTGAGCCATGTTTCCGTGAAACAGAGAACGTTACAATCTCTGATGTCTCTCTGGA
Organism: Salmo salar; assembly: GCF_965601325.2. Classification (NCBI taxonomy): domain Eukaryota; kingdom Metazoa; phylum Chordata; class Actinopteri; order Salmoniformes; family Salmonidae; genus Salmo; species Salmo salar. The sequence continues at coordinate 82,643,290 of NC_138304.1, read as the reverse complement.
AGGTAATCCTTGCTCGGATTTCGTCTACCTTGTTGTCAAGAGACTGGACATCGGCAAGTAGTATGCTCGGGAGCAGTGCGCGATGTGCCCGTCTACGGAGCCTGACCAGAAGACCGCTCAGTCTGCCCCTTCTGCGGCGTCGTTGTTTTGGGTCGCCGGCTGGGATCTGATCCATTGTCCTGGGTGGTGGACCAAACAGAGGATCCGCTTCGGGAAAGTCGTATTCCTGGTCGTAATGTTGGTGAGTTGACTTTGCTCTTATATCCAATAGTTACTCCCGACTATATGTAATAAAACCTAATATTTCCTGGGGTAACAATGTAAGAAATAACACAAAAAACAAAATACTGCATAGTTTCCTAGGAACGCAATGCGAGGCGGCCATCTCTGTCGGCACCGGAAGTAAGACTGCTAAATATCCGATAGGCTAAGGTACAGGCAGAGAATAGGCAAAATGCGTTTTTAGTGAGGCAGGCAAAAACTATCATACATGGGAGGATTAAATTACGGGGAAAAACAGAGCTCCGAATAGAAGTGTGTCACAAAACAAACAATACCTCACAAAGATGGGGTGCAAAGAACTGAACTAAATAGTGTGATAATGACATACAGGTGTGTGAACAGATGATCAGAATTCAGGTGATGGGGAGTGAGCTGCGTTCAGGGGATCTATGTGTTTGAGCGTATCATGACACAAGGTGAGATCCAGATGCAGACACAAGAGGCAGATTGTTGGAGTCTTACAGTGTTTATTAATCCAAAAGGAGTAAGCAAGAGACTGGTCATGGACAGGCAAAAGGTCAAAACCAGATCAGAGTCCAGGAGGTACAGAGTGGCAGACAGGCTCGTGGTCAAGGCAGGTAGAATGGTCAGGCAGGCGGGTACAAAGTCCAGAAACAGGCAAGGGTCAAAACGGGGAGGACTAGAAAAGGAGAAATGCTGGTTGACTTGGAAACATACAAGACCAACTGGCACAGAGAGACCGGAAACAGGGATGAATACACTGGGGAAAATCAACGACACCTGGAGGGGGTGGAGACAATCACAACGACAGGTGAAACAGATCAGGGCGTTACAGAGCGTGTGAGTTGGAAGCAGACATTACAGCTGTTACTGTTTATTATCTATCTTCTTAACTAGTTACTTTATACTTAGCTATATGTACATTCTGTACAATGACAATCTACATGATTCTGTGTTTTCAACTTTGTGGCAACAGTTTGGGAAAGGCACTTTCCTGTTTCAGCACGACATTGCCCCTGTGAACAAAGCGAGGTCCATACAGAAATGGTTTGTCGAGATCGGTGTGGAAGAACTTGACTGGCCTGCACAGAGCCCTGACCTCAACTCCATCTAACACCTATGGGATAAATTGGAACGCCGACTGTGAACTAGGCCTAATCGCCCAACATTAGTGCCCAACCTCACTAATGCTCTTGTGGCATAATGGAAGCAAGTCTCCACAGCAATATTCCAACATTTAGCGGTTTCCTTCCTCTCTGGCAACTGAGTTAGGAAGGACGCCTGTATCTTTGTGGTGACTGGGTGTATTGATACACCATCCAAAGTGTAATTAATAACTTCTTGATGCTAGAAGGGATATTCAATGTCCGATTTTAGTTTTTATCCATCTACCAATAGGTGGGTTTTCCTTCTTTGCTAGGCGTTGGAAAACCTCCCTGGCCTTTGTGGTTGAATCTATGTTTGAACTTCACTGCTCGACTGAGGTACCAAAAATCATGTTAAACACTTATTGCACACAGAGTGAGTCCATGAATTTATTATGTGACTTCTTAAGCACATTTCAACTTTTCAAGACATTTCAGCTTTTAATTTTTTATACATTTGCAAAAATGTCTAAAAACATAATTCCACTTTGACATTATGGGGTATTGTATGTAGGGCAGTGACACAAAATTTCAATTTAATCAATTTTAAATCAGGCTGTAGCACAACAAAATGTGGAAAAAGTCAAGGGGTGTGAATACTTTCTGGAGGCACTGTATTTGAATCAGCTGTGTTGTGCTAGAGCACCCACATTTTTAAGTTGGGGCCAGGACTGAGTTTGGGAAACTGATTTAGCAGATGCTATTATCCAAAGTATTTGGTTGTGTCATTGAAACAACTGCATGTGGCCTATGCAGGAATCAAACCCCTAACAGTAGTGTTCCCAGCACTGTGCTCTAATCCACTGGCCTCTTGGAACCAGAATTCTTTCAGGAATCACAGATGTTAGAAGATTCTCTCTCACACACACACAAAAAAAGCTTTCTACTTAGACTTAGACCTTACATCGTCATAGCAAGTGGAGAAAACCTCAAAACGCATTTGTTTACATTACATTCGTTTTTGATGAATAACATTTTATTACAATATTGGGATTAAGAAAGCCACAAATAAAATGCAGTGAATGGATGTTCAGAAGTAAATTACCTGAGTGTATGTGTCTTGGAACCCTTTTGTCATAATGAACTCCACTGGAGTAACCCAGTGAGAAAACAGCTGGTTTTGCAGTGCTGGTGTCCAAGTAAACAAAGTATTGAATAGACAGAAATCCTATACACAGCCCAGACACAAAGGGTACAGGTGAAAGAGTGATCATAATTCCCCTCTTTTAGACCAAACCCTGTGAGTGATACAAAAAAATAAGTGAGTTAGGGCAGGTGAACAAACACTTGTTACTTCCAACCTGTCAAAAATAATTTGCCAATATGCTATATACAGTATTCAACTGACGTTGACTGTGCTATCATGTTCAAGATCAGTTTACAAGGGGGATGTATTTAAAATAAAGGATTGTAATAATGACTCTCAATCAAAGTCATTGTTACTTTTTAAGTTACAATAAAACATTTTGCAACATTTTGATATGAAAATATTTTGACATTATCGTTGGTAATTTTTAATGAAAAAAATGGGCTTACCAGTTCACACAAAAATGTAAAAAAATATATTCTCCTCTGATTGTGGATAACGCCGGAGTAGAAACATGGAGTGACAAGAATAAGAGCACATAGTGGTGGGAGTGAGTTTTATAGGCCGGTTAATTCCTCCAATACGCATGCATGGAATGTTACCAAGCAGTTATTGCGTTTGCCTTGTCTGATACATCTGATGATGAGACTGAAATTATGTATGTACACTAGTAGGCTATAATTGACAAATTTTCAGTCAGTGCATGATCATATCCACGGATCCAAATGGTATCCGTATTTGTTGTTTAAATTCGGATATTGAACGAACGGTACACGGATCGTGCTTTCATCCATTTACCTGCAATCACAAGAATGTTCTAGGAAACAACAAATCGATTTAGTCAGTGTCGCCTTTATTTTTTTCTCTTTATTTTGGGAGAGGGAGCTCAAATAAAAATGTCCTGTTTTTATAAATAACAACTTTGTAACAGTTCTATAACATTTTCATAACCACTCTTTATAATACTTGTGTCTAAGGTTACGATGGACATTGAGATTCCCCTGACTGATTTGGTGTTTGTCGTTTAGGCTACTGCTTAGTGCTGCAATGCATATATAATTTGGTGCGAGTCATTTCCAATAAATGTAACCAATTCACGTTAATAACTTTACGTCCAAATACAAAGTCACCGCTAGGGGGCCCTATAAGAAAAGGTTTTCCCATCCAAGTCTATGAATGGTCAAAGAAAATTCTACTTCCGGGATAAACAAGGGAACGCTGTTTTGTTGAATAACTGTCCTTGTTTTAATGTGACTAAGTTGCCAAAACTGCACATCTACAGAGGTATTTGTTTTTTTTATCTGAATGTGTCATGCGACATTTGTCACGAAAGGACTTGCCTTACATAGTAGTGAACGCGACGCATAGCTTGAAACCTGAAAGTTGTGAGTTCGAGCCAGCAGTCACAGATTAGTCATACAATCAGCCACCGAGTTGTCTTTGAAGGAAGGTCAAGTAGCTAACCGTCATACATAGTTGGCTTGCGATCTTACTACATTTATTTGTTTTGCGTGTTTCTCTTGCCAGCAACTTCATGGCGAATCCTTCCCACGTATCAAGAGTTTTGTCTTTGTATAAGAGGATTCTACTGTTGCACCGGTTCCTGCCCATTGACTTGAGAGCGCTGGGAGACCAGTATGTCAAAGATGAATTCAGAAGGAACAAAACGGCGGCGCCCGAGGAGGTCACTGTCTTCATGAGGGAATGGGGGGTAAGTTGGCAACACTACAGAACTGCTTGTGCACGATCAATACATATACATGTGTAGCTAATAAATGAAATTGATAAGCACGTCCTTCTACTTATGGTCATGCTATTTCTTGCATTGAATAGAGGATATTTGAGGGGACAGGAGATTTAACTAATATCTTTGGTCACTTTTTTATAGAAGAACATGTGCCGTTTAATCCCTCGCCGCACGATGGCGGTGTTTACCATAATTCCAGAGCCTGGACAATATCTCTGCATCTCTGATTCAAGATTTTAGCACAGCACACAATGAAGATATGTTATCTATCATCAGTATTGTAGTACATGTAGCGTATCTATTAAGCTCACGTAGCCATTGAGCCCACTTCAATCTTTGTGTTCAACCAATTTATCTGGTTGTTATATCCATAACCGTTTTTATTTTAAGCCATTCAGATGTTTTATTATTAGGTTATTGACAGCTGTGTAAGTAACCACTAGTTACCAGTTTCAAAGCTGTAAAAAAACGTTGGTGTTGAGGTGACCCCCAGATAAACACATTTTTCACACATGTTTTGTATCTTCTCAGATAATTGATCATACTTCATGTACTATTAAAATGTTCATGCGCAGATATATGCACAGGATAGCACATTTCATTGGCATTAATTACTATTTATTAACCAATTGAAAATATTTTTCATGCTAAGTGTCGAGCCTGTATGTCACAGTCACACAATAGCAACATATTTTGGTTAACTATATCAAGATAATAGATTTCAGGCATTCACAGCTTACATTTTGAAATACATTTTGTCTTATTTTACTGTTAAATGAACCTTGCATTGTTATACATACATACCATTTTTGTCAGTTTGACATTTATCTCAGGTGAGCTTAAAGCAGTGGTCACCAACCTTTTCTGACTCAAGATCACTTTCTGAGTCAAAATGCAAGCCGAGATCTAGCGCTCACATGTATTGTTGTTCAGACCATTTAAAAACATTATACTGATGGTCAGTCACAGGGTCCACCTCTCAACGTCCCTCCGCTCTCCCTTTCCTCCACTGACACTGACCAAAAAGGGACGCCGTCTTCCAGCTGATGGCGAAACTCGAGTCGCCTCATGCACAAATTCATGATACACTTTTCTACTCCTTCATTACAGCTGCAGTGCTGGTTGTAGCAGGAGTGGAAGTAGGAAGAATGCACATTTTATGGCTTATAAAAGTGTTGAATAAAAGGTGTTGACAGTGCTGAGTAAGAACTTAAACATAAACTCACTTTTAAAAACAGAAGCTCTTTGCTCAGCTCGTTGACAGTCTCTCTCTAGTCGTAGTTTGAAATGTTTTGAAATGTCACAGTATCAACTTTGCAGTGAATTTCTTTTACGCCTGCTATGTTAATGCAGACACGGTAATCTGAGCCATCCAATTAGCCAGCGGTCGGCCTATAGTGCACTTGATTTGTACCTTCAGACACATGAAATCGCGATCGACCAGTTGGTGACCACTGGCTTAAAGGGTGCAGTAGCACAGAATGTAAACGACAATAAAGAAATGTTCAATATCATCAACACTAGCTTTGCATAATATTGTAGTCTATAGCAGCGGTCCCAAACCACCGGGCCGCGGACATTCGCTACCGGGCCGCACGGAAAGGATCAATATTATTATTATATCTTTTTTTATTGGTAAAATAATAATTATATACAATTATAGGCTATTTGTGCAGTAATTACATTAACTTGGTGTCTGTTGGTACCTGTTGGTCTGTTGGTCCCTTTCTCACCACTCTAATATCTCTGTCAGGCCCACAACAGTTTACAGACTTTGAACTTGAGTAATGCGTGCGCTGCGAGTTCATCAGTCTTCGTGAGTTGTGTTGTCTGACAACGTTGTACTAGCTAGCTACGTTACCTGACATGAATAAAAACAAACAAACGTCGCTGGAGAGCTTCTTCGGAAGGAGTATGGGAGATAAAAGGCCCAACGACGATGTTGATAATACAGAGACTGCAGAAAGAAAAAAGCCTCATTCTATAGAAAATCTGATGTCCTACCTAAAATATGGCTTTATTGTGACAGGTGACTCGCGTGCTCCAAGCCCCCTGTGCGTAGTATGTGGAGATAGGCTATCTAACGAGGCAATGAAGCCTGTATAAAATCTTTCTGATTGAGCGGGGGTCAAATACTTATTTCCCTCATTAAAATGCAAATCAATTTATAACATTTTTGACATGCGTTTTTCTTAAGGATTTTTTTGTTGTTATTCTGTCTCCCACTGTTCCAATAAACCTACCATTAAAATTATAGACTTATCATTTCTTTGTCAGTGGGCAAACGTACAAAATCAGCAGGGGATCAAATACTTTTTTCCCTCACTGTACATACTACCTCAATTGGGCCGACCAACCAGTGCTCCCGCACATTGGCTAACCGGGCTATCTGCATTGTGTCCCGCCACCCACCACCCGCCAACCCCTCTTTACGCTACTGCTACTCTCTGTTCATCATATATGCATAGTCACTTTAACCATATCTACATGTACATACTACCTCAATCAGCCTGACTAACCTGTGTCTGTATGTTGCCTCACTACTGTTTTTACCGTCTTTTAACTGTTTTTTTTTTTTTTTTTATCTCCTACAAATCCAAAACAGAAAAACCTTATTTACGTAATTATTCAGACCCTTTGCTATGAGACTCGAATCCTGTGCGTCCTGTTTCTATTGATCACCCTTGTGATCTTTTTACAACTTGATTGGAGTCCACCTGTGGTAAATTCAAATGATTAGACATGATTTGGAAAGGCACACACCTGTCTATATAAGGTCCCACAGTTGACAGTGCATGTCAGAGTAAAAACCAAGCCATGAGGTTGAAGGAATTGTCAGAGAGCTCCGAGACAGGATTGTGTCGAGGCACAGATTTGGACAAGAGTACCAAAAAATGTCTGCAGTATTGAAGATCCCCAATAACGCAGTTTCCTCCATCATTCTTAAATGGAAGAAGTTTGGAACCACCAAGACTCTTCCGCGAGCTGGCTGCCCGGCCAAACTGAGCAATCGGGGGAGAAAGGCCTTGGTCAGGGAGGTGACCAAGAACCCGATGGTCACTGTGACAGAGATCCAGAGTTCCTCTGTGGAGATGGGCGATCCTTCCAGAAGGACAACCATCTCTGCAGCACTCCACCAATCAGGCCTTTAAGGTAGAGTGGCCAGATGGAAGCCACTCCTCAGTAAAAGGTACGCTTGGAGTTTGACAAAAGGCACCTAAAGCCTCTCAGACTATGAGAAACCAGAGTCTCTGGTCTGATGAAACCAAGATTAAACTCTTTGGCCTGAATGCCAAGCGTCACGTCTGGCGGGAACCTGGCTCCATCCCTACAGTAAAACATGGTGGCTGCAGCATCATGCTGTGGGGATGTTTTTCAGCGGCAGGGACTGGGAGACTAGTCAGGATTGAGGGAAAGATGAACAGAGTAAAGAACAGAGAGATCCTTGATGAAAACCTGCTCCAGAGCGCTCAGGAACTCAGACTGGGGTGAAGGTGCACCTTCCAACAGGACAACAACCCTAAGCACACAGCCAAGACAGCGTAGGAGTGGCTTTGGAAACAAGTCTCAATGTCCTTGAGTGGCCCAGCCAGAGCCCAGACTTGAACCCAATTGAACATCTCTGGAAAGACCTGAAAATAGCTGTGCAGCGACGCTCCCCATCCAGCCTGACAGAGCTTGAGAGGATCTGCAGAGGAGAATGGGAGATACTCCCCAAATACAGGTGTGCCAAGCTTGTAGCGTCATATCCAAGAAGACTCAAGGCTGTAATCGCTGCCAAAGGTGCTTCAACAAAGTACTGAGTTAAAGGGTCTGAATACTTATTTAAATGTGATATTTAAGTTAATCTTTAATGAAGAATTTGTAAACAGTTCTAAAAACCTATTTTTGCTTTGTCATTATGGGGTATGAGGGGAAAGAAAACGATTTAATCCATTTTAGAATAAGGCTGTAACTTAACAAAATGTGGAAAATGTCAAGGGTTTGAATACTTTCCAAATACACTGTACTTTGTATCTGTAACGGCTGTCTGAGGAAGAAGTGGACCAAAATGCGGCGGAGTTAGGGTTCGTCATATTTAATTACATGAACACTATGCAATTTACAAAAACAACAAAACTGACAGCCAACACAGTCCTGTCAGGTGCAACCACAATGACAAGCACAATTACCCACGAAACACAAAGGAAACGTAGGCAACTTATGTGTGACTCCCAATCAACCACAACCCTCTACAGCTGTGCCTGATTGGAAGTCACACGGCCAAAATCAATGAAACAATAAAACACACACACTCCCTTCTGCCACGTCCTGACCCAACTACACCCTCTACTGGTCAGGACGTGACAGTATCCCTCATATACGCAAGAGTTTCCATTATTTTGGCAGTTACCTTTACGTTGAAAAGTTTGGTCATACGCACATCCTTAAAAAACATAGGTGCTGGGCTAATAAAGAATACTAGTATAGAACAAGAAGGCCCTCACACTGTTAAAGCTCCTTTATTGACAACGTTTCCATGCCAAACAGATCTTCTTCTGGTCAAATTATTGCATCACAATACCAGGCAGCCATTAAGTGTACCGCTGAGTTTACCAGTCATTTTTTTTTATTTTACCTTTATTTAACTAGGCAAGTCAGTTAATAAGAACAAATTCTTATTTTCAATGATGGCCTAGGAACATTGGGTTAACTGCCTTGTTCAGGGGCAGAACGACAGATTTTTTTACCTTGTCAGCTCGGGGATTTGATCCTGCAACCTTTCGGTTACAAGTCTAATGCTCTAACCACTAGGCTACCTGGGTTCGAGGTTCCAAGCCCGTCCTTTCATTCTATTTAGGGTAGCAGGTAGCCTTGTAGTTAGAGCGTCGGGCCAGTAACTGAAAGGTTGCTGGATCGAATCCCCGAGCTGACAAGGTAAAAATCTGTTGTTCTGCCCCTGAACAAGGCAGTTAACCCAGTAGGCTGTCATTGTGAATAAGAATTTGTTCTTAACTGACTTTCCTAGTTAAATAAAGGTTCAATTTAAATAAAACATTTCTACATTTAAAAAATATAGATTACTGTAGCGCACACCCCCCCCCCCCCAGGCACAGCTGCTATGCAAGATGGGAAATGGGATTGGTATTTCTTTGTGCGATTACCATGCAGTGAAACAAAATAGCTACGGCAGCAATTTATTTTGCACATATTTTTTTGTCGCAAATGTCAGTAATATGGTCGCGCTGTAGAGCCCTGATGTAACCAATGCATTCAGATTCAGAATCCTCCTATCTCTCTCTTCCCCCTCTCTTTCTCTCTATTCATTCATTAAGGAGTGGGTGAACCACCGCTCCCTTCCTCCGTCCAAGCTGCCTCAGAGAAGTGCGGAAGGGCGGCAGGCAGAGACCAAAGAACAGACAAGGAGCGAGACTCCTAAATGTGATTACATACACACACACACACACACACTCTCTTAGACACACCCACACATATACCCTCTTAGATACACACACATACACACACTCTTTCTCACACACACACACAGACTCCTAACCAGATTACAAGCACTGAGTGTTCAGTCTGATTCAGTTACATAGGACCCCGTGGAATAGAGCTGCTCCTAATAAATCGCCCTGTATCAAAACAGACAAGCTCTCACATGAGGGGGAGAGACGCCACAGAAGCAGGGACCAGGTCTGCTTAATACAGCCAGTATGTTAGGGACTCGGGAGAGAGAGAGTGGAGTGGGAATTACCTTTAGAGAGAGAGAGAGAGAGAGATTCGCAGCCGACCATGCGTTTGAGTTGTCTAGAGTCAGAGGGAGGTTTTGACCAACCAAAGCTACCCTAGCAAGACTAGGGACTACTTTACCCATATTGCTTTGGAGCAAATCCAGTCGTGTAGTTTAGACTAAATAGGTTTACGGAAGAGATGCATTAAAAAAGTACACAGATTGTCTGTTGTTCAAAACTTACTCTGAGAAAGTAGAATAGATTGGATATCAGCTTTATACTGAATTTGTTGTTATCAATGGACAAATAAAGTTGTACTGTAACCTTGAGAAAGTCATTTCTACATCACAGTCAACAGGTTTCCAAAAAAGTTTTAATATAAATGTGACATTGAAATGTCTGTCCTGGGTCTCCACGACAACCCCAAAATGATTTTACTAGTGACTCCAGCACACGACTGCTCTCCTCTGTCTCCAAGAAAATTTGACCCCTTGGCCAACACTCAAAATAATTCCATTATGCATAAGACAGGAGAAAGCCTTTTAGACAAATGGCCTGTTATTTCTTAAATTGAACCGCTTCCAGAACCTTACAATGTCTTTATGAATGGCTCGATGTGAGGTCCTAAGATTTGTTCCAACTCCAGACAGGGATTTGTATTTCATTTTTCTGAATAAAAACAGATGTTTTCTCCTTGTTGTTGATTGGTAAATGATTGGTAAATGGTCTTGACACAGATTTAACATGTCTGCCTGGGCTGAGTCTAATGACACACTATGTTGTCTTGGACACGGTCCAGCAGAGATCACACTAGCTTGATGGACATCATCTGTCCCAGTAGCATAGCAAGGAGGATACCAGGGGAAAGGAATCACTGAAAAGGATTGGTTGACTGTTCTTTTACCTGTATTTGCCACTCCAACGGTTACAGTGATCAACCCCTTATATTGATCAGATTGTTCTGCACAAATGTGATCACTATGCGGAGTGCACTCACTGCACTGTATTAGTTAAGTGGTTTGGTCCTCTTTATGTAGTAATGTGTGCTTTGAGAGCTGCAAGAGGGTACTCTGAAGGGTTGACATTTTAGACATAAAAATTGATTCCCGTCCCCCATATTTCTTATAGTCATTATCAGCCCTAGACTCTTGCCTTTCCTGATATTGTACAATGTACAGTCGTGGCCAAAAGTTTTGAGAATGACACAAATATTATTTTCCACAAAGTTTGATGCTTCAGTGTCTTTAGATATTTTTGTCAGATGTTACTATGGAATACTGAAGTATAATTACAAGCATTTCATAAGTGTCAAAGGCTTCTATTGACAATTACATGCAGTTGATGCAAAGAGTCAATATTGCAGTGTTGATCCTTCTTTTTCAAGACCTCTGCAATCTGCCCTGGGATGCTGTCAATTAACTTCTGGGCCACATCCTGACTGATGGCAGCCCCTTCTTGTATAATCAATGTTTGGAGTTTGTCAGAATTTGTGGGGTTTTGTTTGTCTACCCAACTCTTGAGGATTGACCACAAGTTCTCAATGGGATTAAGGTCTGGGGAGTTTCCTGGCCATGGACCCAAAATATAGATGTTTTGTTTTCCGAGCCACTTAGTTATCACTTTTGCCTTATGGCAAGGTGCTCCATCATGCTGGAAAAGGCATTGTTCATCACCAAACTGTTCCTGGATGGTTGGGAGAAGTTGCTCTCGGAGGATGTGTTGGTACCATTCTTTATTCATTGCTGTGTTCTTAGGCAAAATTGTGAGTGAGCCTGCTACCTTAGCTGAGAAGCAACCCCACACATGAATGGTCTCAGGATGCTTTACTGTTGGCATGACACAGGACTGATGGTAGCGCTCACCTTGTCTTGTCCAGACAAGCTTTTTTCCGGATGCCCCAAACAATCGGAAAGGGGATTCATCAGAGAAAAATACTTTACAACAGTCCTCAGCAGTCCAATCCCTGTACCTTTTGCAGAATATCAGTCTGTCCGTGATGTTTTTCCTGGAGAGAAGTGGCTTCTTTGCTGCCCTTCTTGACACCAGGCCATCCTCCAAAGTCTTTGCCTCATTGTGCGTGCAGATGCACTCACACCTGCCTGCTGCCATTCCTGAGCAAGCTCTGTGCTGGTGGTGCCCCGGTCCCGCAGCGGAATCAAATCAAATGTATTTATATAGCCCTTCTTACATCATCTGATATCTCAAAGTGCTGTACAGAAACCCAGCCTAAAACCCCAAACAGCAAGCAATGCAGGTGTAGAAGCACGGTGGCTAGGAAAAACTCCCTAGAAAGGCCAAAACCTAGGAAGAAACCTAGAGAGGAACCAGGCTATGAGGGGTGGCCAGTCCTCTTCTGGCTGTGCCGGGTGGAGATTATAACAGCACATGGCCAAGATGTTCAAATGTTCATAAATGACCAGCATAGTCAAATAATAATAATCATAGTAGTTGTCGAGGGTGCAACAAGTCAGCAACTCAAGAGTAAGTGTCAGTTGGCTTTTTCATAGCCGATCTTTGAGAGTATCTCTACCTGCTCCTGCTGTCTCTAGAGAGTTGAAAACAGCAGGTCTGAATCAACTTTAGGAGACGGTCCTGGTGCTTGCTGGACTTTCTTGGGCACCCTGAAGCCTTCTTCACAACAATTGAACCGCTCTCCTTGAAGTTCTTGATGGTTGCTTTAGGTGCAATTTTACTGGCAGCAAATCCTTGCCTGTGAAGCCCTTTTTGTGCAAAGCAATGATGACGGCATGTGTTTCCTTGCAGGTAACCATGTTTGACAGAGGAAGAACATTGATTCCAATGCACCACCCTCCTTTTGAAGCTTCCAGTCTGTTGTTTGAACTCAATCAGCATGACAGAGTGATCTCCAGCCTTGTCCTCGTCAACACTCACACCTGTGTTAACGAGAGAATCACTGACATGATGTCAGCTGGTCCTTTTGTGGCAGGGCTGAAATGCAGTGGAAATGTTTTTGGGGGATTCAGTTAATTTGCATGGCAAAGAGGGACTTTGTAATTAATTGCAATTCATCTGATCACTCTTCATAACATTCTGGAGTATATGCAAATTGCCATCATACAAACTGACGCAGCAGACTTTGTGAAAATTAATATTTGTGTCGCGGCCAAAAGTTTGGAGAATGACTGTAGTGTGACAGACTGGCATGTTGGAGGACATCATTGAGTTGCCAAAGTATTTGCTGCTAGCCCTGAACAGTTCTGAACCACACGCCTCTGCAAATACCACTGTATATTGCTTATTTGACACGGCAATCTCTATGTATGACCTGCGCTCCAATTCTGACCAGGTCTGACTGGCTGCGTTGCAGGTTAGGTGTGGGCTATGACCTCTATTAACCCTTAAAATGACCTCATCACCTGCCAGTGACCCCTGTAGTGTCCGTATCAAATCCCATGATACTGTCAGTCCAGGAATTCAGAGATAAGAATCAGAGAATACTCCTTTATTACCAATCAACCTTACGTGGTGCTATTGAATAGATACGTGGTGCTATTGAATAGATACGTGGTGCTATTGAATAGATACGTGGTGCTATTGAATAGATACGTGGTGCTATTGAATAGATACGTGGTGCTATTGAATAGATACGTGGTGCTATTGAATAGATACGTGCTGTAGAATGGCTTGATTCATGCATATCATATTTTCCCCAGTGAGGGTGGTAAAGCAGGCCAATGATGTTTCTCTATAGACTCAAGGGATATGGGCTTTCCATATTGATGTGATATAGGCCATGTATGAATATCTTACATTTACGTCATTTAGCAGATGCTCTTATCCAGAGCGACTTACAAATTGGTGCATTCACCTTATGATATCCAGTGGAACAACCACTTTACAATAGTACATCTATATATTTTTATGGGGGGGGGGGGGTTTAGAAGGATTACTATATCCTATCCCAGGTATTCCTTAAAGAGGTGGGGTTTCAGGTGTCTACGGAAGGTGGTGATTGACTCCGCTGTCCTGGCGTCGTGAGGGAGCTTGTTCCACCATTTGGGTGCCAGGGCAGCGAACAGTTTTGACTGGGCTGAGCGGGAACTGTGCTTCCGCAGAGGTAGGGGGGCCAGCAGGCCAGAGGTGGATGAACACAGTGCCCTTGTTTGGGTGTAGGGCCTGATCAGAGCCTGAAGGTACGGAGGTGCCGTTCCCCTCACAGCTCCGTAGGCAAGCACCATGGTCTTGTAGCAGATGAGAGCTTCAACTGGAAGCCAGTGGAGTGTGCGGAGGAGCGGGGTGACGTGAGAGAACTTGGGAAGGTTGAACACCAGATGGGCTGCGGCGTTCTGGATGAGTTGTAGGGGTTTAATGGCACAGGCAGGGAGCCCCGCCAACAGTCAGTTGCAGTAATCCAGACGGGAGATGACAAGTGCCTGGATTAGGACCTGCGCCGCTTCCTGTGTGAGGCAGGGTCGTACTCTGCGGATGTTGTATAGCATGAACCTACAGGATCGGGTCAACGCCTTGATGTTAGCGGAGAACGACAGGGTGTTGTCCAGGGTCACGCCGAGGCTCTTAGCACTCTGGGAGGAGGACACAATGGAGTTGTCCACCGTGATGGCGAGATCATGGAAAGGGCAGTCCTTCCCCGGGAGGAAGAGCAGCTCCGTCTTGCCGAGGTTCAGCTTGAGGTGGTGATCCGTCATCCACACTGATATGTCTGCCAGACATGCAGAGATGCGATTCGCCACCTGGTTATCAGAAGGGGGAAAGGAGAAGATGAATTGTGTGTCGTCTGCGTAGCAATGATAGGAGAGACCATGTGAGGATATGACAGAGCCAAGTGACTTGGTGTATAGCGAGAATAGGAGAGGGCCTAGAACTGAGCCCTGGGGGACACCAGTGGTGAGAGCACGTGGTGCGGAGACGGATTCACGCCACGCCACCTGGTAGGAGCGACCCGTCAGGTAGGACGCAATCCAAGAGTGAGCCGCGCCGGAGATACCCAACTCGGAGAGGGTGGAGAGGAGGATCTGATGGTTCACAGTATCAAAGGCAGCAGATAGGTCTAGAAGGATGAGAGCAGAGGAGAGAGAGTTAGCTTTAGCAGTGCGGAGAGCCTCCATGACACAGAGAAGAGCAGTCTCAGTTGAATGACCAGCCTTGAAACCTGACTGATTTGGATCAAGAAGGTCATTCTAAGAGGGATAGCAGGAGAGCTGGCCAAGGACGGCACGTTCAAGAGTTTTGGAGAGAAAAGAAAGAAGGGATGCTGGTCTGTAGTTGTTGACATCGGAGGGATTGAGTGTAGGTTTTTTGAGAAGGGGTGCAACTCTCGTTCTCTTGAAGACGGAAGGGACGTAGCCAGTGGTCAAGGATGAGTTGATAAGCGAGGTGAGGTAAGGGAGAAGGTCTCCGGAAATGGTCTGGAGAAGAGAGGAGGGGATAGGGTCAAGCGGGCAGGTTGTTGGGCGGCCGGCCGTCACAAGACGCAAGATTTCATCTGGAGAGAGAGGGGAGAAAGAGGTCAAAGCATAGGGTAGGGCAATGTGAGCAGGACCAGCGGTGTCGTTTGACTTAACTTCTCTAGGGCCGGTGGGACGAAATCGTCCCACCTACGTAACAGCCAGTGGAATCCTGTGGCGCATTATTGAAATACCTTAGAAATGCTATTACTTCAATTTCTCAAACATATGACTATTTTACAGCATTTTAAAGACAAGACTCTCGTTAATCTAACCACACTGTCCGATTTCAAAAAGGCTTTACAACGAAAGCAAAACATTAGATTATGTCAGCAGAGTACCCAGCCAGAAATAATCAGACACCCATTTTTCAAGCTAGCATATAATGTCACAAAAACCCAGAAGACAGCTAAATGCAGCACTAACCTTTGATGATCTTCATCAGATGACAACCCTAGGACATCATGTTATACAATACATGCATGTTTTGTTCAATCAAGTTCATATTTATATCAAAAACCTGCTTTTACATTAGCATGTGACGTTCAGAACTAGCATACCCCCCGCAAACTTCTGGTGAATTTACTAAATTACTCACGATAAACGTTCACAAAAAGCATAACAATTATTTTAAGAATTATAGATACAGAACTCCTCTATGCACTCGATATGTCCGATTGTAAAATAGCTTTTCGGTGAAAGCACATTTTGCAATATTCTGAGTAGATAGCCCGGCATCACAGGGCTAGCTATTTAGACACCCAGCAAGTTTAGCACTCACCAAAGTCAGATTTACTATAAGAAAAATGTTATTACCTTTGCTGTTCTTCATCAGAATGCACTCCCAGGACTTCTACTTCAATAACAAATGTTGGTTTGGTCCCAAATAATCCATTGTTATATCCAAATAGCGGCGTTTTGTTCGTGCATTCAAGACACTATCCGAAAGGGTAAAGAAGGGTGACGAGCCTTGCGCATTTCGTGACAAAAAAATTGTAAATATTCCATTACCGTACTTCGAAGCATGTCAACCGCTGTTTAAAATCAATTTTTATGCCATTTTCCTCGTAAAAAAGCGATAATATTCCGACCGGGAATCTGCATTTAGGTAAACAGACGAAAGAAAATAAAGCATGGGGTCGACTCGGGCACGCGCCTAAGCCCATTGTCCTCTGATCGGCCACTTGCCAAAAGCGATAATGTGTTTCAGCCTGGGGCTGCCTCGATATCATTCAGCTTTTTCCCGGGCTCTGAGAGCCTATGGGAGCCGTAGGAAGTGTCACGTTACAGCAAAGATCCTCAGTCTTCAATAAAAAGAGCCAAGATGAACAACAACTTGTCAGACAGGCCACTTCCTATAAGGAATCTTCTCAGGTTTTTGCCTGCCATATGAGTTCTGTTATACTCACAGACACCATTCAAACAGTTTTAGAAACTTTAGGGTGTTTTCTATCCAAAGCCAATAATTATATGCATATTCTAGTTACTGGGCAGGAGTAGTAACCAGATTAAATCGGGTAGGTTTTTTTATCCGGCCGTGTCAAACATACATGTTTTATCTGACCAAATGATAACAGATGAGCATTTTATTTTATTTGTATTTTATTTTATTTTTTGAAGCTCATATTTCGAAATTCCATGTTTTCAAAATGGTTGACGAAGTTATCCGCAGAGAGGGAGGGGGAGGGGGGGGAGGATTCAGGAGGGAGGAGAAGGTGGCAAAGAGCTTCCTAGGGTTAGAGGCAGATGCTCGGAAGTTAGTGGTAGAAAGTGGCTTTAGCAGCAGAAACAGAGGAGGAAAATGTAGAGAGGAGGGAGTGAGAAGATGCCAGGTCCGCAGGGAGGCTAGTTTTCCTCCATTTCCGCTCGGCTGCCCGGAGCCCTGTTCTGTGACCTCGCAATGAGTCGTCAAGCCACGGAGCAGGAGGGGAGGACCGAGCCGGTCGGGAGGATAGGGGACATAGAGAGTCAAAGGATGCAGAAAGGGAGGAGAGGAGGGTTGAGGAGGCAGAATCAGGAGATTGGTTGGAGAAGGATTGAGCAGAGGGAAGAGATGATAGGATGGAAGAGGAGAGAGTAGCAGGAGAGAGAGAGCGAAGGTTGCGACGGCGCAATACCATCTGAATAGGGGCAGAGTGAGTAGTGTTGGAGGAGAGCGAGAGGGAAAAGGATACAAGGTAGTGATCGGAGACTTGGAGGGGAGTTGCAGTGAGATTAGTAGAAGAACAGCATCTAGTGAAGATGAGGTCAAGCGTATTGCCTGCCTTGTGAGTAGGGGGGGACGGTGAGAGGGTGAGGTCAAAAGAGGAGAGGAGTGGAAAGAAGGAGGCAGAGAGAAATGAGTCAAAGGTAGACGTAGGGAGGTTAAAGTCACCCAGAACTGTGAGGGGTGAGCCATCCTCAGGAAAGGAACTTATCAAGGCGTCAAGCTCATTGATGAACTCTCCAAGGGATCCTGGAGGGTGATAAATGGTAAGGATGTTAAGCTTGAATGGGCTAGTGATTGTGACAGCATGGAATTCAAATGAGGAGATAGACAGATGGGTCAGGGGAGAAAGAGAGAATGTCCACTTGGGAGAGATGAGGATTCCAGTGCCACCATCTGTTGTGTTTCCTTAATCATTTTCATTAATTCAGTGGAATTGGCTACTGAAAATCCTCTGTCGGCATAGGTTTGCCAGACGAATGGATTCGCTGGAGGGGAATGGAATGGTTACTTCTTTGATATGTCTAAAGCAGTGGTTCTCTGTGTGTACCTGGCCTATCCACACAGGGTACTTGGGAAGACATAAGCCGGTTGATCCTTTGCACATCAGGGGGTACTTTGAGCATGTGATTAGGGGTACAGTAATCAGAAATAGGACTGTTACGGTGACTGTATTACCGCCACACCGGCAGTCATGAGTCATGCCAGCAGTAAAATTCCATATGACCGTTGAGTCTGCTTTCATGCACTCTGGACATGTCTTGGTAGTACCCAACTCGCTAACGATCATCAGGTCCTAATGGCCTGGTACTCGGGGCTCTATTGTCCTCCATCAGGTCCTAACGGCCTGGTACTCAGGGCTCTATTGTGCCTCCATCAGGTCCTAACGGCCTGGTACTCAGGGCTCTATTGTGCCTCCATCAGGTCCTAACGGCCTGGTACTCAGGGCTCTATTGTGCCTCCATCAGGTCCTAACGGCCTGGTACTCAGGGCTCTATTGTCCTCCATCAGGTCCTAACGGCCTGGTACTCAGGGCTCTATTGTCCTCCATCAGGTCCTAACGGCCTGGTACTCAGGGCTCTATTGTGCCTCCATCAGGTCCTAACGGCCTGGTACTCAGGGCTCTATTGTGCCTCCATCAGGTCCTAATGTTTCACAAATGAAGCACTGGTTAGCTGCAGGAACAAGGTTGGAGGGCCCACGGCATACATAGTTTGGGCGGAATATCATCTGTCACGCAGTGAGAGCATGCTCCTCAAACAGGAATATCACCTGTCACGCAGCGAGAGCATGCTCCACGAACAGGAATATCACCTGTCACGCAGCGAGAGCATGCTCCTCAAACAGGAATATCACCTGTCACGCAGCGAGAGAATGCTCCTCAAACAGGAATATCACCTGTCACGCAGTGAGAGCATGCTCCTCAAACAGGAATATCACCTGTCACGCAGCGAGAGCACCACCTCAAACAGGAATATCACCTGTCACGCAGCGAGAGCATGCTCCTCAAACAGGAATATCACCTGTCACGCAGCGAGAGCATGCTCCTCAAACAGGAATATCACCTGTCACGCAGCGAGAGCATGCTCCTCAAACAGGAATATCACCTGTCACGCAGCGAGAGAATGCTCCTCAAACAGGAATATCACCTGTCACGCAGCGAGAGAATGCTCCTCAAACAGGAATATCACCTGTCACGCAGCGAGAGAATGCTCCTCAAACAGGAATGTCACCTGTCACGCAGCGAGAGCATGCTCCTCAAACAGGAATGTCACCTGTCACGCAGCGAGAGCATGCTCCTCAAACAGGAATGTCACCTGTCACGCAGCGAGAGCATGCTCCTCAAACAGGAATATCACCTGTCACGCAGCGAGAGCATGCTCCTCAAACAGGAATATCACCTGTCACGCAGCGAGAGCACCACCTCAAACAGGAATATCACCTGTCACGCAGCGAGAGCACCACCTCAAACAGGAATATCACCTGTCACGCAGCGAGAGCACCACCTCAAACAGGAATATCACCTGTCACGCAGCGAGAGCACCACCTCAAACAGGAATATCACCTGTCACGCAGCGAGAGCACCACCTCAAACAGTGGTAATGTGTGGAGTGAAATGAGTGTTATATTTATTTCTCAGCTGCTCATATTAAGCACATGCTCCATTATAAAACTGAAGTAGGCTACAGAACGAACCGGTGGGAGAGCAGGCGCCTCCATTCACTATTCTATTGAAGTAGGCTACAGAACGGACCGGTGGGAGAGCACGCGCCTCCATTCACTATTCTATTGAAGTAGGCTACAGAACGGACCGGTGGGAGAGCACGCGCCTCCATTCACTATTCTATTGAAGTAGACTACAGAACGGACCGGTGGGAGAGCACGCGCCTCCATTCACTATTCTATTGAAGTAGGCTACAGAACGGACCGGTGGGAGAGCACGCGCCTCCATTCACTATTCTATTGAAGTAGACTACAGAACGGACCGGTGGGAGAGCACTCGCCTCCATTCACTATTCTATTGAAGTAGACTACAGAACGGACCGGTGGGAGAGCACGCGCCTCCATTCACTATTCTATTGAAGTAGACTACAGAACGGACCGGTGGGAGAGCACGCGCCTCCATTCACTATTCTATTGAAGTAGGCTACAGAACGGACCGGTGGGAGAGCACGCGCCTCCATTCACTATTCTATTGCATGCAGATATGTCTTTTTCCCCCTGCTCCTGCTCATTTGATAATGGGCCATTCTAAATCGAAAGACATTTTACGTATTAGTAAATAGGAGATTAAATTGAGAATAGTCTGATGGGTGAAAATATGATCGATCACTTGATCAATAGTCTCTAGTCGCATCATGCAGCCCATATATCTTTTGATTTCTAAGACATTCTAAGGTTTGTATCATTCACAACTAAAGTAGCATAATAACTTTAAATCTAGCATATAGGACCTGTTTCTAGCATATAGGACCTGTTTCTAGCATATAGGACCTGTTTCTAGCATATAGGACCTGTTTCTAGCATATAGGACCTGTTTCTAGCATATAGGACCTGTTTCTAGCATATAGGACCTGTTTCTAGAGTATAAGACCTGTTTCAAATCACTTTTACACTCAACATAGCCACATCATATGCGCAGTCGCTCCGTAATGGGATAAATATCCTTTCTATTTTATTCAGCTAAGTTCAATAATATTCTTCTTACTATAAAATCATATAATATAAAATAATGCCACGGAACATATAAGCATATCTTGTCTGCTAACTGAACAAGCCTACAGTCTACGGCATGGCACATAGCCAGATAACATACAGTAGGCCAGATAACATACAGTAGGCCAGATAACATACAGTAGGCCAGATAACATACAGTAGGCCAGATAACATACAGTAGGCCAGATAACATACAGTAGGCCAACTCATATTCTGTTCTTCTGAAATGCATTTTCTTCATATCATAATGTTTCTTTAGACCTGACTAAAATAAATAATGGATTTATTGTGATGGTGTATATTAAATTGATTTATTAGACTTTATAAATTGTAGATGTTCAAAAAGCACGCATCAGTGGCTTGTATGCATGGAGGCCTGGAGATGCTAAACATTTATGTTAATTAATGGTCAATTACCGTGAGACCGGCAGTCTTTTACATGACAGTAACTGGCTGACAAAATGTCATGACTGCCAGAGCCCTAAATAAAATGCATAAAAACACTGTCATGACACATGTATTTATAGTTGTTGTGACATATATGTATATTGCATTATTTTATGGCTGGTTTTGACACCTACATAAGACTTTCAAAACCTACCACACAAGGCAAAACATTCCATTACACCATCACCTACTGTCAACATTATGTTTATGTTATATAACATTTGAATAAATGTGGGTTTTGACACTCTTATGTAGGTGTCATAACCAGGCATAAAACGCTATATATGTCACAACAGGTGTAAATATATAGGTCATGACAGTGTTACGACCATATTGTGACAAGTTTTATGTCGGCTGTTAAGACATGGTTATGACCATGTCATAACGTGTTATGACAGGTGTCAAGTAAAGTGTTAATGATCCTTTTATTTATCTTTTCTGTGTAGGACTACCAGGACAGTCTAAATGTTCCTTCTCTGTCTCTGTGCTAGAACTACCAGGACAGTCTAAATGTTCCTTCTCTGTCTCTGCTCTAGAACTACCAGGACAGTCTAAATGTTCCTTCTCTGTCTCTGCTGTAGAACTACCAGGACAGTCTAAATGTTCCTTCTCTGTCTCTGTGCTAGAACTACCAGGACAGTCTAAATGTTCCTTCTCTGTCTCTGCTCTAGAACTACCGTGACAGTCTAAATGTTCCTTCTCTGTCTCTGTGCTAGAACTACCAGGACAGTCTAAATGTTCCTTCTCTGTCTCTGCTCCAGAACTACCAGGACAGTCTAAATGTTCCTTCTCTGTCTCTGTGCTAGAACTACCAGGACAGTCTAAATGTTCCTTCTCTGTCTCTGCTCTAGAACTACCAGGACAGTCTAAATGTTCCTTCTCTGTCTCTGTGCTAGAACTACCGTGACACCTTGCAGACCCAGGTGTTGGAGTCTGCAAGGGACCGTGTGAAGAAGGTGGAGTTTGGAGCAGAGCTGTCAGAGGGGGATCTCAAACTGTTCCAGGACGAGCAGGTGGGACAGCTGTATGAGCTGATGCTGGAGTCCACCAAGCCCAACAGACAGTTCGACATCCAGGAGGAAGGATTCAAGAAGTGAAGGAGTAGACAGGATGCTCCCATACTGAACAGAGAGGGAGGTGGTGCATCTCAATAGTTTAAAGTGTCTCTTTCCTTGTCTCCTCTCCTTCATATACACATTTTTTATTTTTTTTCACTGAACCTGTATTTTTACATGACAGGTTAGTCTCATTTAGTCACTTATTCAAGAGAGACGTTTCATTTCACACAGTGGACACCCCACAGATATGTCCAATTCATCGGTGCAGATGAAGAAAGGCGGCGAGGGAGGAAGACACTTTAGACCAGGGGTCGGCAACAGGTGAGCCGCGGGGCAAAACCGTACCGCAAGTGATTTTGTTTGGCCTGCCAAAAAGACTAGCATCGCCAGGAATTCAGCCCAAAAAATAAATTCTGGAAAATTTGTTCCCAAGTATTCCCAGAAATGTAGAGCGAGACGTGATGGTGTCTCAATGTAATCAAGGTATGGAATTATTGTTATTTTCAAATAGTCTGGTTTTGGGCTTGCTTTTGGTCAATTTGCAGTGTGCAAATGCCAGAAATTGACCTGCGGTTGAATCTAGTTGCCCCCCTGCTTTAGACTATTGCACTGTAGCCAGGGAGAAGAGTAAGGGATGTGTGACTTAGGCTTGCTGCAAAATCTGAGGTACTCTGACTGGTACACCTCAGAAGAAACTAACTGTACTCAAGCCCCGAATGAAATGGATGCTTTTAGGAAATGTTGTAATTATATTAAAGTACTGTCTGTGAAATAAAAATACCACTGTGTGCTCAGTATCTCTGTGTTCATTTCCTTTCTTTCTCTCGTTGTGTTTGTGAGGACAACGGAGGCTCCTGTGGAGGACCTGAAACTGTCACTACACTGTCACACTGCTGCGTCACAACTAGCACCCTATTCACTAAATAGTGCACTACTTTTGACCAGGACCCATGGGCAGTATTTAGGGAATAGGGTGCCATTTTGGACCCTTGCACTGTCAGTAATTAGCTTCATGGGAAGCTTCTCGCAGGAGCGTACTCATGTCTCAATATAGAGGCGAAACAGAGAGAGCAAAGAGAGAAGATGCATCTTTCCTCCAAAGATGCGAAGAATTTAAAAAAAAGTATTGAATCAATAACGCCACCTTTGTTCAGTCCCCCTGCATAATCTATTCCGTTGTCAGGGAATCGTGTTTGTGTCTCTCTTTGTGTCTGTCTTTGTGTTTGCGTTTCATTGTCAGTCATGTGGAAATATGAACATGTCCGTTCGCGTAGCAGCGAACGCTGTGAACCAAGATTAAGGGAGTGAAGGCAATGTGACAGAAGTCATTGTGCATCAACACATGTCATATTGCTCAAAAGCTCACATTTTTTATTCTACAATGAAGAGCAATTTGTATGGCGTTGCACTTCGCAAATATTTTGGGATAAAGAAATAGACATTGCATCAGGCAGACAGAATGGCACATTGCAAAATTAATGGGGATTATCAACAAGGTGGACAGAGCCTGCTTTTACCTAATGGGTCATTTTTTTATTTTACCTTTATTTAACTAGGCAAGTCAGTTAAAAACAAATTCTTATTTTCAATGACGGCCTAGGAACAGTGGTTAACTGTAGAGGTCGACCGATTAATCGGAATGGCCGATTAATTAGGGCCGATTTCAAGTTTTCATAACAATCGGTAATCGGCATTTTTGGACACCGATCATGGCCAATTACATTGCACTCCACGAGGAGACTGCGGGGCAGGCTCACTACCTGTTATGCGAGTGCAGCAAGGAGCCAAGGTAAGGTGCTTGCTAGCATTAAACTTATCTTATAAAAAACAATCAATTTTAACATAATCACTAGTTAGCTACACATGGTTGATGCTATTACTAGTTTATCTAGCTTGTCCTGCCTTGCATATAATCGATGCGGTGCCTGTTAATTTATCATTGAATCAAAGCCGACTTCGCCAAACGGATGATTTAACAAGCGCATTTGCGAAAAAAGCACTGTCGTGGCACCAATGTGTACCTAACCATAAACATCAACGCCTTTCTTAAAATCAATACACAAGTATATACACTGCTCACAAAAATAAAGGGAACACTTCAACAACACAATGTAACTCCAAGTCAATCACACTTCTGTGAAATCAAACTGTCCACTTAGAAGCAACACTGATTGACAATAAATTTCACATGCTGTTGTGCAAATGGAATAGACAACAGGTGGAAATTATAGGCAATTAGCAAGACACCCCCAATAAAGGAGTGGTTCGGCAGGTGGTGACCACAGACCAGTTCTTATGCTTCCTGGCTGATGTTTTGGTCACTTTTGAATGCTGGCGGTGCTTTCACTCTAGTGGTAGCATGAGACGGAGTCTACAACCCACACAAGTGGCTCAGGTAGTGCAGCTCATTCAGGATGGCACATCAATGTGAGCTGTGGCAAGAAGGTTTGCTGTGTCTGTCAGCGTAGTGTCCAGAGCATGGAGGCGCTACCAGGAGACAGGCCAGTACATCAGGAGACGTGGAGGAGGCCGTAGGAGGGCAACAACCCAGCAGCAGGACCGCTACCTCCACCTTTGTGCAAGGAGGAGCAGGAGGAGCACTGCCAGAGCCCTGCAAAATGACCTCCAGCAGGCCACAAATGTGCATGTGTCTGCTCAAACGGTCAGAAACAGACTCCATGAGGGTGGTATGAGGGCCCGACGTCCACAGGTGGGGGTTGTGCTTACAGCGCAACACCGTGCAGGACGTTTGGCATTTGCCAGAGAACACCAAGATTGGCAAATTCGCCACTGGCGCCCTGTGCTCTTCACAGATGAAGCAGGTTCACACTGAGCACATGTGACAGCCATGACAGAGTCTGGAGACGCCATGGAGAACGTTCTGCTGCCTGCAACATCCTCCAGCATGACCGGTTTGGCGGTGGGTCAGTCATGGTGTGGGGTGGCATTTCTTTGTGGGGCCGCACAGCCCTCCATGTGCTCGCCAGAGGTAGCCTGACTGCCATTAGGTACCGAGATGAGATACTCAGACCCCTTGTGAGACCATATGCTGGTGCGGTTGGCCCTGGGTTCCACCTAATGCTAGACCTCATGTGGCTGGAGTGTGTCAGCAGTTCCTGCAAGAGGAAGGCATTAATGCTATGGACTGGCCTGCCCGTTCCCCAGACCTGAATCCAATTGAGCACATCTGGGACATCATGTCTCGCTCCATCCACCAATGCCACGTTGCACCACAGACTGTCCAGGAGTTGGCGGATGCTTTAGTCCAGGTCTGGGAGGAGATCCCTCAGGAGACCATCCGCCACCTCATCAGGAGCATGCCCAGGCGTTGTAGGGAGGTCATACAGGCACGTGGAGGCCACACACACTACTGAGCCTCATTTTGACTTGTTTTAAGGACATTACATCAAAGTTGGATCAGCCTGTAGTGTGGTTTTCCACTTTAATTTTGAGTGTGACTCCAAATCCAGACCTCCATGGGTTGATAAATTGGATTTCCAT